>NW_028275159.1:14369159-14675376 GCF_013281855.1 Momordica charantia | reverse complement strand
CACTCATGTGTTCCACAACCTAAATTCAGGGATAAATAATCCTTTACCCCAAGCCGCACAGTTCAAGTTCAAACCAGTCATGTTCCAGATGTTACAGACGATGGGCTAGTTCGGAGGATTGACTAACGAAGATCCTTACTCCCATCTCAAATCCTTTATTGAAATAGCTAATGCATTTCAACTTCCTGGTGTTTCTGAGGATGCATTAAGATTAAAAATGTTTCCTTTTTCTCTCAGGGATGGTGCAAGGACTTGGCTAAACGCGTTAGAACCAAATTCTATCAACACATGAGCGGAACTGACGGAGAAATTTTTGGCAAAGTACCACACTTTGACCAGGAATGCAGACCTTCGAGAGGACATTGTGTCTTTTAGACAGAAGGAGAACGAAGCAGTTCAAGAAGCTTGGGAGCGTTTTAAGGAGTTACTTAGAAGATGTCCGAGCCATGGATTGCCCGCATGTGTGCAGATTGAACAATTCTATAGAGGATTATATCGGTCATCAAGGATGATGTTGAACACTGCAGCCAATGGCTCGTTGTTAGAGAAGTCGGTAAATGAGATCGTTGATATCTTGAATAAGATGACAGACATTAATGACCAAGGCGAAATAGGAAGGTCATTACCAAAGAAGCAAGTATCAGCTGGAATCTTTGAATTAGACACAGTAGCTTCAATGCAAGCCCAAATGGTGGCTATGAACCAGATGTTAAAGCAGTTGACAATGGAGAAGGAAACCAGAACCGTCACTTCGGCAATACCTGAACCCTCTCCTATTTTACAAATTTCAGATATATCTTGTGTCTATTGTGGTGATAACCACTTGTATGAGAACTGTCCAGCTAATCCAGCGTCTATTTTCTATGTAGGTCAAGGTTTCCAGCGGAATTTCAACTCATATTCAAACACTTACAACCCTGGTTGGAGGCACCATCCAAACTTTTCCTGGAGTAACCAAGGAGTAGCTAGTAGTAGTGCACAAGCACCCGCTCAACAATACAAGCAAAACTACACTCCTCCTGGTGATAAGGCAATCCTAATTCTCAGCCCAATGATCCAAGCTTTTGTTGAGCAAGAATCCTTGAATCAAAGAAATTAACACCTCCTTAAACAAGTAAGAATCAACCAAGAGAAAGGCTAGAAATTGATTACCTCTATGATCAAAGATCTAGAAGCAAGAATGGAGATCTTGTTCTAGAATGAGTCATTCCACAATCAAACTTGATCAAGGCTGGATTGAATGGCTCAAAATGCAATCTATCACAAGAATTGCAAGAAACCTTAGAAATGGCAAAGGGATTTCTAAAGAAAATGTCTCTTAAGAGATCAAATTTCATTCAGCTAAAATCTGCCTTTTACATAGCTTGGATGGGGCTTTTTATAGCCATTATATGAGTGAAACCCCCAACCCTTCACTTTCCAAAATAAAACCCATAAATAGTAATGACCACAATTGGTCTACTTAATAACTTCTCAGAATTGAACTCTAAAGTTGAAACCATAATTTGGAAGACCAAAAACTCAAAAATTACAAGCAAAGTTTGATGACTTAGAAACAACAAATGAATCTTTAAAATGTTGGCACAACGTCAATCTTGCAAACGTTGACCTTCACAACATCGTCCTCTCTTGGATTATTTTGCAGCATCTAAAATAAAGGTTGAACTGAGCCTATCCAATTTTGTACGTGAATAAGGAATGCTTGTTGAAGCTTCTTAGCCTTGGCTCATGTAATAGGTCCAGTGGAGACGTGCGGAACACCATGATTCTTATCACCTGGTTTTCCAACTCAACCGGTGTCGCAGCCTCAACAATACAATCAGCAAAGAGGTCAAAATACTACTCAGCAAAGTGGTAGCAACACAAGTTTGGAGGCCATGATGAAAGAGTTCATGACAAGAACTGATGCTGCGATAAGAAGCTTGGAGATGTAAGTGGGGCAGATAGCTAATGATCAAAAATCTAGACCCCAAGGTATATTGCCTGGACACACAGAAAACCCGATGCGAGATCGTGAGGGAAAGGAGCACTGTAAGGCGGTTATCACGAGAAGCGAATTAAGTTATGATGGACCCTCACTTCCAGACAAAGGAAATAATGCAGTTACACATGTTCCTGCATCCACCTCCAATCCACAACAAGAAGAGAAAGCAGAACCTGTAAGTTTAGAAGAAAAAGGTAAGAAGGCAGATAAAGGCAAGCAAGTAGTGCCCAACACTACTCCACAGGTAGGTAATATTAAGATTCCTCCACCTTTCCCCCAAAGGCTAGTTAAAAAGAATCAGGATAGTTATTTTAAGAAGTTCTTTGAGATTCTAAAATAGTTGCATATCAATATACCTCTCATAGATGCTTTAGAACAAATGTCTAACTACACTAAGTTTTTAACAGACATCATATCTAGGCGTAAGAAGTTAGGTAAGCATGAGACGGTAGCCTTGACAAAGTGTAGTAGTGATGCTCTAGGGAATCCATTGCCCGTTAAATGTAAAGACCCAGGTAGTTTTACTATTCCTTGCTCAATAGGAGGTAAAAACCTAGGAAGAGCATTGTCTGACTTAGGAGCAAGCATTAATCTTATGCCTCTTTCTGTCTTTAAAGAGTTAAATATAGGAGAAGCTCGTCCCACTACTGTCACTTTACAACTAGCTCATAGATCCATAAAGAAACCGAAAGGAAAAATAGAAGATGTGCTTGTTAAAGTTGATAAGTTTATTTTCCCGCCGATTTCATAATTTTGGACTGTGAAGTAGATCTTGAGGTACCGATCATTCTTGGGAGGCCATTTTTAGCAACTGGAGATATGATTTTCAATGTTAGGAAAGGAGAGATCACGATGAAGGTCAATGATGAGCAGGTAACCTTCAATGTCCTCGATACGATGCGTCTCCCGGATGAAGTCGAGGAGTGCTGTACAATAGGAGCAATCATGGAGGAACTCCAGCAAATGATGGTGGAAGACTTGGAAGCAGATTTGGAGGCCGCAGAAAAAGAATCCAGGCGCAATTTTGCCCCAATTTGAGCGTTTTGAGTTTTTGCAGCCGACAATAGCGGATTTGAAGGCCTTGCAACCTTCCATCATTAAATCTCCAGAATTGGAGAAGAAACCCCTACCTTCTCATTTAAAATATGCTTATTTGGGTTTAAACGATACTTTGCCCGTTATCATTCCTTCATATTTGTCTAATGAACATGAATCTTTGCTTTTGCAGGTTTTATCAAAGTACAAGAGGTGTTAAGAAACCCTTGAGAGTTGGATCTAAGAACCTTGCTAACGAACAAGACCCATAGAACTCAATCCCAAAAACCCCGAAAACAAGTATTGAATCAACCCAAGGAAAAGTTTTAGAACGGATTACCTTGATGATCAATATCAAGAATAGAGAAAACTTGTTTCTAAACTCGTGATTCGAATCACTCCACAAGAGGTATGATCGACACCGCTTGAATGATCCTAACATGCAAATTCTAAAGACACAAGAAATTGCACAAGAAATGGGAGATAAATCTCTCAACCAAGCTAATGAGAAAACTCACTTTTCATTCAACTTCAAATTGTGTTACAACAAGACATCTCAAGGCTATATATAGCCATCCTAGCAAGCCATATGAAAAGTCTTAAGCAAATGAAAAGACTTGTAACTTACAAGAAATGAAAAGACTTGTAAATGAAAAGACATAACTTACAAGAAATGAAAAGACAAGCAAATGAAAAGGTTAAGAACATGGAAAGCCAACCAAAATAATTGCAATCCCGTCCATAATGAGGGATGTGAGTGTTTGACTTGGTTTTTGAATTGAATGAGTTGACTTTGACTTGTCTTGATGGAGTTGACTTTGACCTTGACCAAGTGGACTTTAACTTGCCATAAAAACACTTAAAAATGCATAACTTGCACCAAATTGAAGTGCATAGTTCTAACTTCTTGCACATCTTCCTTTATTTCTCTTGTCGAGTTCAAGAACGCTTGGACACGAAGTAGCAAAGCTTGTTGAAGTTTCCTAGCTCTCGATCTTGTAATCGGTCCATGAGGCATAACAACGGTAGCTCCTTGGTTCATATCAAGAGGGCTATTGGATGGACCATATCGGACATAAGAGGAATTAGCCCTACATTTTGCATGCACAAAATCATCCTGGAGGAAGGAGCCACCAATTCTATCCAGTGCCAAAGGAGGCTTAACCCGAAAATGAAAGAGGTGGTCAAAAAGGAAATTATAAAATGGTTAGATGCTGGACTGATGTACCCCATCTCGGATAGCAGCTGGGTTAGCCCGATTCAATGCGTTCCCAATAAGGGTGGTATGACGGTGATTACAAGCGACGACAACGAGTTGATCCCAACTAGAATGGTGACTGGTTGGAGAGTGTGTATGGACTACCGTCGGTTAAACAAGGTAACTCGAAAAGGCCATTTTCCATTACCCTTTATTGACCAAATGCTTGATCGTCTTGTAGAGAAAGAATGCTATTGTTTCCTCGATGGGTATTCTGGTTACAACCGGATTACTATAGCTCCGGAGGACCAAGAAAAGACCACGTTCACGTGTCCCTATGGGACATTTGCATTCCGGAGAATGCCGTTCGGTCTTTGTAATGCTCCCACTACCTTCCAAAGATGCATGACCGCTATTTTTTCAGACATGATAGAAAGAACGGTAGAGATTTCCATGGATGATTTTTCTGTGTTTGGTGAGTCGTTTGATGTTTGTTTAGAGAACTTAGAGAATGTTTTAAAAAGGTGTGAAGAGACTAACCTTGTGCTTAATTGGGAGAAGTGTCATTTTATAGTACGTGAAGGTATAGTCTTAAGTCACAGAATTTCAGAAAAAGGAATTTAGGTCGATAGGGCTAAAATAGATGTGATTGCTAAACTACCCCCTCCTACAACTGTAAAAGGTGTTAGAAGTTTCTTAGGACACGCGGGTTTCTACCGCCGTTTTATAAAAGATTTTGCTAAAATTTATAAACCTTTGTGTCAGTTGTTGGAAGTGGATCAACCCTTTGTTTTTTATGAACATTGTTCGAAAGCTTTTGAGACACTTAAGAATGCACTTAGCTCAGCACCTATCATAATTGAACCAGATTGGAACTTACCATTTGAACTAATGTGTGATGCAAGTGATTTTGCTGTAGGTGTGATGTTGGGTCAACGAAAAGGTAAAATTCTTCATCCTGTTTATTATGCAAGTAAAACCTTGAATAGTAGTCAGTTGAACTATACTGTGACTGAGAAAGAACTTTTGGCTGTTGTTTTCGCATTTGATAAGTTTCGTTCATATTTGATTGGGACTAAAGTGATAGTGTTTACTGATCAATCTGCACTTAAATACTTGTTTGCTTAAAAAGAAGCTAAGCCTAGGTTGATTAGATGGATCTTGTTGTTACAAGAGTTTGACTTAGAGATAAAATATAGAAAAGGAACAGAAAACCAAGTAGCAGATCATCTATCTAGGCTAGAGTCTTCTTTACAGCATGATAGTTGTGAGATTAAAGAGCATTTTGTGGATGAGTATCGTTTAGCTATTTCTGAAGTCCCTTGGTATGCTGACTATGTGAACTATCTGGTGAGCAAAATAATTCCTAATGATTTGAGTAAGCACCAAATAAAAGAAGTTCTTTCATGATGTTAGGTTTTATAGATGGGATGAACCTTTCTTGTTTAAATTAGGACCTAACAATATTCTTCGTAGGTGTGTTGCTGAGCACGAACAGAAGGAGATTCTAGAGGCATGCCACAAATCACCATCTGGTGGGCATTTTGCTGGACGTAAGACTGCAGCAAAGGTCCTCCAAAGTGGTTTCTTTTGGCCGTCTTTATTTTGAGATGCTCATATATTCACTCAAGGATGTGACCGCTGTCAAAGATCAGGTAACTTGACAAGGAAGGATGAGATGCCCTTAAACCCAATATTGGAAGTTGAACTTTTCGATGTTTGGGGCATCGACTTCATGGGTCCGTTCCCACCTTCATTTGGTAAGAATTACATTCTTTTGGCTGTTGATTATGTCTCAAAATGGGTTGAGGCTTTGGCCACCCCTACTAACGATGCCAAGGTAGTTTCTCTCTTCTTGCAAAAGTTTATTTTTACTAGATATGGTACACCTAGATGCTTGATTAGTGATGAGGGTACGCACTTTTTGAATAGAGCAGTAAGTAATTTGCTTAAAAAGTATAACATTCACCATAAGATTGCTACTGCATATCACCCACAGACTAATGGACTAGCAGAGGTATCAAATAGGGCAATTAAATCAATTTTAGAGAAGTACGTGAATGTAAATAGGAAGGACTGGGCTATTAAACTTGATGATGCTTTGTGGGCGTATAGAACTGCTTATAAAACTCCATTAGGCATATACCCATATCGCATTGTTTTTGGTAAAGCATGTCATCTTTCTGTTAGAATTAGAACATAGAGCATATTGGGCTACGCAGAAACTAAATTTTGATTATGTTGCTGCAGGTGAAGCGAGATTGCTCCAGTTACATGAGTTAGATGAATTTCGTCAGTTTTCTTATGAGAATGCCAAGATGTACAAAAAACAAACTAAGAACTGGCATGATAAAAAGATAATGGACAAGAATTTAGAACCTGGAAACTTAGTTTTGCTTTTTAACTCTAGATTAAAGTTGATTCCAAGTAAGCTTAAGTCTAGATGGTCAGGCTCATTCGTAGTTGAACATGTTTATCCACATGGAGCGGTGGATTTAAAGGGTTCTAAAGGTAATATCTTTAAGGTAAATGGACATTGGGTCAAGAAATATTATGGCGAGTATACTGACAGAGGTAAAACCTCTGTATTACTGAAAGACCCATGAGAAAACAGTGGAAACAGTCCCTCGGACAGTTTGCGGGGCGTTTTTTTTTTCAAAGGTAAATAAAATATATTAAAACAAGAAAAGCATAAAGAGGATCTTACAGCCCGAGATCAAGGCAACAAAACAAAAGGTAAAGAGAACAA
Organism: Momordica charantia; assembly: GCF_013281855.1. NCBI lineage: Eukaryota > Viridiplantae > Streptophyta > Magnoliopsida > Cucurbitales > Cucurbitaceae > Momordica > Momordica charantia. Next base: position 14,668,410 of record NW_028275159.1, on the reverse strand, counting down.
ACAAAATCACGAAAATAAGTCCTAAGCAGAGACAAGCATGGGCTCAGAGCTCCTACAACAACTCCCTGGCCAAGTAGTGTAACGAAAATACACCTCAGCTTTAATGACCCTAAGGAGCACAAACGACGAGCGACCCTGACCACCATGTATACGAAGGTTCCGCTCCCTGAGAGAGACAGTCGAAGCCCAAGCTAACCACCAAACACGCCGCCGCACAGACGACCCAGCACTAACATGACAAATCCAAGAAAGCTCTGTAGACCAATATGAAACCTGATGAGACGAACCGGCCCACGAAATCATACCAGCCCAAACCGCTCTACTATAAGGGCAATCAAAAAACAAATGATCCCTAGACTCCAAACCAGCACAAAAAACACAAGTAGCAGGCACCAACGCATTCCACTGGCAAAGACGATCACACGTAGAGAGGCGATCACGAAGGGCCAACCAAGAAATAAACGAATGTTTAGGGATATTCCCACCAAACCATAACAAGGAAAAATAAGGAACTGGGGGACGACGAGGACAGAAGCCCCCAAGCACTAGAGATCGAAAAAAGACCAGACACTGCAGGAGTCCAGACAAGGCGATCCTCCTGACCAACCACGGCTTGCACCGACAACACCTCCAGGAGAAGCTCAATAAGATCCAGCGAAACATGAGGCCACCGCCAGGAACCGTCAGGGAGCAAAAAGTCAGCAACCTTAGCCATAGAAGAGCTAGCAGCATCATAGATGACCCTATCCCCACACCTTGGGTGAATCGGACCCCCCGGCAACCAGGGATCGTGCCACACAAAACAAAGCCGACCATCCCCAAGAACAGTACGCACCAGAGGACGGAGTGAATCCCGGACACCCAGAATATCCCGCCAACACCAGGAAAACCGAGGCGAAGGACGGACAATCCAAATACAAGAACCCCGCAAAGCATAAGCCTCCACTTAAGCAACCCACAACGACCCAGCACGCGTGAGAAGAAGCCAGAGTAACTTCATAATAGCATCACAATTCCACGAGGCCAAGTGGCGAACACCCAGCCCCCCCCCCTAAGAGGAAGACAGACCTCAGACCAAGCCACCTTCGCCCCAGAGGACCCACCCTCACAACCCTTCCACAGAAACGAGCGAAGAATACGCTCCACCTCATGCACCACCCGGGTCGGAAGAACAAAAACACTGGCCTAGTAAACCTGAAAACTCTGAAGCACCGAGCGAATGAGCTGCAAACGACCAGCAAAAGAAAGCACACGAGCCGACCAACTCCGAATACGAGCACTAATCTTCTCCAACAAAGGCTTACAATCTCGAAAAGACAACCGACGAGAAAGGAGCAGAACGCCAAGATACCACACCGGGAGAGTTGCCACCGAAAACCCCAAGAAAGAAGCCAACCCCTGCACCTCCTCAAGAGGAAGACCGACCCCAAAAAAAGAGCTCTTACGAGTATTAGCAACAAGACCCGACAATGCCTCAAACTCCACCAAAGAATCCCGAATAAAGGAAAGAGAACGAACATCCCCATGCGAAAAAATCATTAAGTCATCAGCAAAACACAGGTGAGTCAAACCAATCCGATCACACTTCGGATGATATCGAAACCTCACCGGCGACCGATTAAGCATACGCGACAACACTTCCATGGCCATAACAAAAAGATAAGGGGAAAGAGGATCCTCTTGACGGAGCCCACAACGACCAGGAAAATAACCCTCAAGCGAACCATTCAGAGAAGTGGAGAACATAGGAGACGTAACACAAGCTAGGATCCAATTAACAAAGCGAGCCGGGGTCCCAATGGCCAATAACAGACCGAACAGGAAATCCCAATGCACCGAGTCATACGCCTTCTGAAGATCCACCTTAAGCACACAAAGAGGGATACCCTTATTAAGATGGTACCCCCAACCAAGCTCCTGACAAAGCAAAATATTGTCCACAATACGACGTCCGGGCACAAAAACAGACTGATTCTGACTAATAAACCTAGGGAGCCAGACTTTCAACCGGTTGGCTAAAAGCTTCGTGATGCACTTATACAACACATTACAGCATGAGATAGGGTGAAAATCCCCTAACCCCGAAGGATTGGGTATCTTCGGAATCAAAGTAAGCGACGTAGCATTCACCCCAGACGGCAAATAGGAAGTAGCAAAGAAATGCAACACCGCCTTACAAAAGTCATCGCCCACAATACTCCAAGCCGCCTTAAAGAAACCCACTAAGAACCCATCCGGACCAGGAGCCTTACCACTAGCCATGGAAAACAACACCTCCCGCACCTCCAGAGAAGTAACAGGACGACACAGCTCCACCCCACACACAGGAGGCCACACAAAATCCACAATAGCAGCCAGACGAGCAGTATGATCACGATAACCGACACACTCCGACCCCAACAACTGACGATAAACACTAACCGTCAAACGAGCAATCTCAGCACGATACGTAACAACCTGACCTGCATCATCCGTCAAGGAGGCAAGATCATTACGAACAATCCGGCCTCGAACACAACGGTGGAAAAAAGCAGAGTTCTGGTCTCCCAAAGAAAGCCACCGGACCCTGGACTTCTGTCGCAACGAAGCCTCCTCCATCACAGCCCAATCCCAGAAATCACGAGAGGCGACCCGCTCCTCCTCCTGAGCACCTATCGAAGAAGGGTCACGCAAAAGTAAAGCCTGAGCAGCAAGCATACGAGCACGCGCCTCCTGCACACCCTTCTGAATAGTACCAATATGATGGGCAAAACGACGCAACACAGGCTTCAAAGCACGAAGATTCATACCAAAACTCACAAGAGGAGAAACCTGAGAATGAACCTTCCACGTGTCCCAAACAACTGACAAGAACAGGGGATTCGCAGCCCAATGGTCAAAGAACCGAAAAGACTGGCGACACCTAGGCACCTCAGCACCAACCAGATAAACAAGAGGGCAATGATCAGAGACACTCCACTCGCGAACTTGAACCTCAAAAACAGGCATGGAACCAAACCAAGCGGAATTGACCAAAACACGGTCAAGGCGCTTGAGAATAAGACCAGCCCCCAAATGCTTATTTGTCCAAGTAAACCAAGACCCAGACACACGAGGCTCCACCAAATCGGCCTGTAACAAAACATCATCAAAACGCTCCATATCTAACAAAACAGGACTACCACACTGCACCTCAGACGAATGCCGAATAGCATTAAAATCACCCATCACCACACCAGGACCAAACCAAGTCGAACATATGGACACAAGAGAGTCCCACAACAGAGCCTGCTCAGAGGTGAAATTAGATGCATAAACACAAAGAACCTGCACCGAAAGCTGAGAAACTCGATCAAAAACAACACCATGCACAAACTGAGCAGAAACAATAATCGGGGAGAAATTATAACGTCTCGGACGCCACAACACCCAAATCCGACCAACACCAGAAGAAGAGTAACTACTGACGCACTGCCAATGCACCTGGAAGGGGCGAAAGACAGAGGCAAAATTACGAAGCAAAACACGAGTCTCCAAAAGACAACAAAACTCAGCACGAACACTACTCAGAAACGAGCGGACCTCACGGCCCCTAGCGGCGGCATTCAAACCCCGCACATTCCACGAGCACCAACTAGTCATGGGCTACAGGAGGGGAAGAAGAACACACCCTGGAAACAGGAGACAAGCGACGATGACGAGAGACAACCGTAGTGAAACCCTCCTGATCATCACCCGAGAAAAAACCATCTCCAAAAAGCGGCGAAAACACCTCCTCACCACTATCCCGACACGAAGGACCAGGAAGAAGAGCAGTCTTACCACTATCCCGACCTGAAGGGCCAGAGTCATGACCAGCCGTAGCAATCTCAGAAGGTAAAGACAAAGCCTCAAAAAGGTTACCAGAAACAGCCCGCTCCACTGGACGAGCAGGAGCCACAACAGCAAGGGCCCGACCAGGCCCTGACACCACAACTGGGGAAACCAAAGCTGGAGGAGCCTCCGGCAGGACCGGACCCCGAGGCGCTTTAGGAACCCAAACCTTCTCAACAGGACAAGTCACATCAGAATGGCCAAAGATGCAGCATTTCGAACATCGCCGTGGCTTCCAGGCATACGCAACAGTAACGGTAAACAAGACATCATGGACCTTCACCTTAACTGACGAAGGAAAAGACGAAGCAGCTCGCATCTCAACACAAATACGGGCAAAAGACAGACGGCTACGATCCTCAATAGCCTTATCAAGACATAGAGGCACACCCAACACACTAGCAATAACACTAAGCCCCCGGAGAGTCCACAACTTAAGCGGAATATTAGACAATTTAACCCAGACTGGAATAGAAGCAAAAGAAAAAGACTGAGGAACAATACTAGGAGTCCAAGGACGGAGGAAGAGCGGCTTCCCCCCAATGTGCCACGGCCCATGGGACAGAACCCAATCACAAGAAGAAGCATGCAGGAACTGGAACACAATGAGCCCGTCATCCAGATAAGTAATAATCGGCTCCTCCACACTTGCCCAAATCCGAGCCACCAGACGGGAGACCACAGCATAAGGAGGCCGAGAATCCAGAAACTGACCCACCAAATAATTAGCCCACAACTTCTCCCCCTCCCCAACAATATCATCAGAGGGAACCGCAACGAGCTCCCCATCCATCACTACTGGAGGAAAACACTCAAGCCGAGACGCCACCCCAGAAGATGAACCAAAAAGGCCACGCCAAGAGTCTGGGCCGCAAGGGGGCAAACCACTAGCCCTTGAACACGTCCCAACCGACTCCGAAACATGCCCCAAATCATGGACCGGAGAGGAAACCGAACGGAACAAAGAGAGACCGGAGGGAATCGGCGCCAAAACAGCCTGAGCCGGCCCCGAAGAGCCTGAACCAGCCTGAACTGGCAGGGAACCATGCTGAACCGACGCCAAACCCACTGAACCAGCCAGAACTGAGGGAGAACCGGACAAAACCGGCGCTAAACCAGCCAAAACCGCCGAAACCGGCGCCAGAACCCCAGAACCAGCCAAAACCGAGGGAGAACCAGCTTGAACTGGCAGGGAACCATGCTGAACCGGCACCAAACCTGCCGAATTAGCCAGAACCGAGGGAGAACCGGGCAAAACCGGCGCTGAACCGGCCAAACCAATCGAAATCGGCACCGGAGCGAGAACAACCGGCGCGGAACCAGATGATCCACCCTGAACCGGCATGGAACCAGTCGAACCAACCTGAACCGGTGCAGAAAAAACCGAACCAGGCTGAGCCGCAACCGAACCGAACTGCGCCAGACCACCAGACCAGACCGAACCAACTCCAGACCGGCCCAACCCATCACAACGCGGCCCATGCAAACTAGGGTTTCCTCCCACCCCACCACTAGCTCCGGCGCCGTCTCCCACCTCCGACACCGGCGACGTCCGCAGTGGCCTGATCGGAGCACCACCTCGTCCCTTAGAACTTCATCGCACGAACCACCGAATTAAAAAACCCGGGATCCTACCTTCACCACCCCAGCAACCCGCCGGAGAACGCTTCGGACTGACTCACCATTGCAAATCACGATCACCACCCTACCGCACGATTCAGACTGACCCATCGCAACGATCACCACCCTACCACCAACGAAAGACAGATGACCCACCACTGCAAACCCCCAAAACCACCGCCAATCACGAAATTGAAAACGAACCCTCCACTCCGTGCTTCTACCAAACGGACCCACCACTCAAAACCACCCAGACGTGCACGAAATCCACCGCCAAGCGCGAAATTGAAGAGATCACCGCTTCAACCTCCACTCCGTTCTTCTAACAAACGGACCGACCACTCTAAACCACCCAGACCTGCACAAAATTCACGCCAAAGCAAGCCAAACGTACAGGACACAAAAAGCCAAGCACGATCACAGAACCTGATCGGAAGGTTGTGATCGAAAATCCCCAACCCAAACGGCCGGGAACCATCAAGGAGGAGAGAGAATAGAGAAAAGTCCAAATACCTCCTTTTAGTTTTTTCCCCGGTATGAATTTTATCTATTTCTCACTTGTTTTCAAATCTTCTCTCAAGAAATCTCAAGAGTAGAGAAAACTTGTTTCTAAACTCAAGATTCGAACCACTCCACAAGATAGCTTGATCAAGGCTACTTGAATGATTCTAGCATGCAATTCTAAAACACAAGAAATGCAAAGGAAAAGCTCATGGCTCAATAAGCTTAAATTTCATTATCTCAAAACTCAAATCTCCAATCTCAAATCTGTTTTTCCAAGGGAACAAGCTAGGCTATTTATAGCCTCCAAAACAACCCTTCAAGTAACCTAAAAGAATTGTAAAGGTTGTAACTCCCTACTACATCAATACCATAACCACCACTAGCACAAATAAAACTTAAAACACATAAATGAAATGTTTAAAACTGAAAATACAATTAAACATGCTTTAAATCCGAGAATGAAACTCCTCCACCATAAAACTAAGAGTTTGTAACCCTTCAAGAGTGAATGAACTGGAGTTTGAACTACTTTCAAGTACTTTGAAGTCTTGTTCATTTAATGCATCTTGAGTTCAACTTAGACTTCCATTAATGCAACTTGAGTTTGTAGTAAATGAAGTTGGACTTGTTCTTGACTTCATTCAATGCTACTTGAGGTTGCCATAAATGACACTAGAGTGCATTTAATGCAACTCCAATTTGTTGTCAACTTGGACATAGGATTCTCCAACAACTTCCTTTAACTCTTTGAAGACTAAGACACTTTGGTTCATATCAGTGTCTAACCTTTGTTTCATTATGAATTGTTCGTGTTGTCACGAAGTTCGTGCTCGAGGAAGAGAATTTGTTCACGGTCTACAAAAGTAAGTTTTATTCCTCCCAAGAGGCTTAACCTCTAATACAAAATAGAATTGTTCTAGTTTTGAAAACCGATAATGTATAACTTCTAAACCAAGTTGAATCACAAGCGATCAACCCCTTCCGTTTGGGATTCAATCCCATCAATTTATTTGATTAAATTAATATATTATTTAATTAATAATCATTTAAAGGATTTAGTAATTATATAATTAATTATCTTAATAGATTAAATTAATATTACCACTCCCCTCAATATTTGGGGGGGGGGGGGGGGGTGGGGTGGGGTGGCAAGTGATGAGGTAGCGGTAACTTCCCCACCATATCGTTAAAAGATATCCAGAACTGTTCTGTAGATCTCTACATTCTCTTGCAAAGTTTTTTTTTCTCATCACAAATTCCCAGGTTTTTCCATTGCTTTCAAAACAGAAAAGGTTTCCACCAACCATTCCTCACCGGAGATATAGCAGGGAAGACTCTCTTCGTGGTGTCGATTAAATTGACGGAGAAGAAAAGCTTCAAAGGTAAATACTCATTCTTCCTTGTTTTTGGTTTATTATGATTGTCAAATTCTTCCTTAAATTCATGAGCATGATCTTCATTTCCGCTGCGGGATTAACGTCCCAACACCAAGGTATTTTCCAGAGTAGTGGACCCGACTAGGGCTCCCACATGGACTTATTCCTGCTTTTCAGGAACAATCAAAGTTCCAAGACTACCCCTAAGTCCGGATAGTCCACGTGGCACCACTCAATCGTGCACGAGCCTCTAGAGAACTGATGTTCCGAGGCATCTTCTCGAGAAGTGGACCCGACTAGGGCTCTCATTCGGATGTATTCCTACTTTTCAAAAACACTCAAAGTTTTATGGCTACCCTCGAGTCCGGATAGCCTACGTGGCACCACTCGGCCGTGCGCGAGCCTCTGGAGAATTGATGTTCCAAGGCATTTTTCCAAGTAGAGGACCCGGCTAAGGCTCCCGCTCGGACGTATTCCTGCCTTTCAAGAATACTCAAAGTTCCAAGGCTTCCTCCGAGTCCGGATAGCCCACGTGGCACCACTCGGTTGTGCGTGAGCCTCTGGAAAACTGATGTTCTAAGGCATTTTCTCGAGTAAAGGACCCAGCTAGGGCTCCCACTCGGATGTATTCCTACCTTTCAGGAACACTCAATGTTCTAAGGCTACCCCGGAGTCCAGATAGCCCACATGGCACCACTCATCTGTGCACGAGACCCTGGATAACTAATGTTCCAAGGCACCCTACTAAGTAGTGGACTCAGCTAGGACTCCTTCTTGGACGTCCTCCAGTCTTGAACTACTTACGTACGAATACCTTCTGTAAACAAATCAAACTTCGCGCTAAGTAACGAGAATCTTCGAAAGTCACTAGTGGCTTCTCCACCTCAAAAGTCACTGAGAAGCCACTGGGGGGAAAACCATCGGAGAAGAAAAAGACGAAGCAGCCATGATAGCAAAAGAAGACCCATTTTATATTCATTAAAAAACCAATCAAAGATTACAAAAAGCAAGGGGTAGCAAACCAGTCTTGAAGGTCTCGCTCCAGCACACGTAGCCATCCGAGCCACGTAAGTGAGACTCTAGGAGCTCTCACTCATCCAAGATCGCCCAGGCCTAAGCAAAGGAGCACTCGGTGTCAACCAAAGCAACCTCGAGGCTAGCAGACCAGACGGACTCTCATTCCAAAGAGTCCAAAGTAGCCTCCTCGACGTCCTTGCACCTCAACAGTTTAGACTCGGCCACAACCTGCTCCTCTTCCACCTTGTGTAACCCATCCTAAGCTTCCTTGAGACGTAATTCCAGCTCGGTGATCCTGCTGTCATGAGAAACGGCCTCTGCCCTAGCCATCTCAAGGTCCATGTAACCTTCTTAGGGCGAGACTCCGACACAACTGTTGGGTGTGTTGCCCTAAACTCGTAGTTTGTATTTTGTGTAAAAACAAGTGTATATTCAATAAAGTTGTTGTTGAATTCATAGCATTGCATTGTCCAAAATCCAACAAACTAAACATCCGAGGTTATTTTAGTGTAACCGGGATAGTATATGTACTGAGTATATATTTGATATACCCCTGCTCTACGAGATATATATTTGATATATCCTTGATATACAAGTGGATAATGTCCCGTGAATAACCTAAAGGGTCTATAGTATATGGATAAGGCTGGGTACCTTATCCTGGCAACACTATGGATACGGCCCACTCTGTAAAGGTTACAGACGACTCGATCCAGGTCGTTCGTGTGGAGACATGCGAGTGGGGGTATCCTATACAATGAGTTTGTATAAGATCGGACCACGAAATAGCCAATCTTTAGATGTAACGCCGTTAACTAATAGATTGTTGTTTCTTCGGATGATCAGGCAACTCATTCTCAATCTTGAGTGAGTTATGGACTCCTGCCTGTGAGAGCTCGTCCTTTGATCTGTATGGGTGAGAGTGGCCTGAGTTGCCGATTCAATATTCCTACCATTTTGGGGACGAGACCGAGTGGGGAGCTGGGAACATAACTTCACAAGATGGAATTCACTCCTCTCCGACTTTAGGGAAGTAGATGAGTGTTCCCTTAAATGCTGACTCCGAGACTTGAACAAGGGGCCCCACCCTCTCATTGGCCCTAGAGGGACTTCCGGTTATTGGTCGGACCATAACCGGGTTGTTCATTAGAGGAGCAGTGGTATTTAAGGAGTAAGATGTAGTAACTTAGGGGTAAAACGGTAATTTGACCCAACTTGAGTTACGAGCACTCGTGAAGGATTGACTTGTCATTAATGGTCGTATATCCATGGACACGAAAACATTCTGTAGTGAGAAGAGTGCAACTGCGGGTCTTTAGTGGAGTGACCCGTAGTTAACGAATATTGATTAACTCGGTAAATGAGTTTTACCGATTAATCTCGTATCGTTGGAGCGCTTCTGATCTGTAGGTCCATTAGGTCCCCTTGCGAGCTCATAACGGGTAAAACGAGGATCAAGTTTTTTGGAAGAATTTGAATTGTTGAAATTTCTTAAGGGATTATATGTATATTGATACATTATAATATATAGTTAATTATAAATTAAAACTATATATTATGAGAGAAGTTATTTGAATGAGATTCAAATAAAATTAATATGAATAAGATTCATATTAAAACTATAGGTTAAAAATAATTAAGGGTTAATTATTTGATATATATATATGTTAATTAATTATTAATTAGATTAATAATTAATTAATATTTATTAATTAATATGATTAATTAATTAATTATATATATATTAATTATTATATATTTATATATATTATAAATATATTATATATATATATTAATTATATATTATTAATATTTATATTTATATTAATATTAAACTCCCCTGCAAAATTGCAGGGGAGTGGGAAGTTGGTATGACGTGGGGAGTTACCCCACGTCATTCTTCTTTTTCTTTGTCAAATGGGTTGCAGAAAGGTTCTGCAATTTTTTTTTTACAGAACGAAAAAGAAAGAACACCCCTTCTGTCTCAATCGATCTCTCTCAAACTGTCCCTCTCGTTCCAAGGAAACGCTCCCACAAGCGTTATCTCGAAACCCAAAAGGATAGCAAGAAAGATTCAGTGGTGGTGTTCGAGGGAAATTCATTGAAGAAAAGTTCTTCAAAGGTATATGTTTTCCTCTGTATTTTCATCTTGAACTTTTTGATTTTGTTTCCCAAATTTCACGAACAACGGTCGCTTCTGCTCCGGGATTCACATTCCTTCAATTGGTATCAGAGCCAGGTCGTTGTTCTTATTTTTTGGGAGCAAAATCGGTGTTTTTGGTGGGTGTTTTCATATTTTTGAAATATGGGTTTGCGGGTTGGAAAATTTCCGGTTTTTGGCATGTAGATTGCGATTTAAGTCTTGATTTGATGATGTAAGGGCCCGGTGTTTTGGGCATTGTGTTTCTGTATTGTTTCTGTAAGTCCGGGTCGCTCGAAAGTCGTTCGTGGCGTCGGATTTTGCGAAAATTGTAGAAAACAGCGAAGAAGACAAAGCAGACAGCGTCGTGGCGCTATGTAGTAGTGCCATGGCGCTGCAAGGACAGCACACAGCGCCACGGTGCTGCTGCTGCGGCATTTTGCTGCAACAGCACCGTGGCGCTGCCCTTAGGCGCCGAGGCGCTGTCCCGGGTGTTTTTCGGTGCGTTTCCGTGGTTCCGGTTCGCAGTTCGAGGGCGGTTGTAGTCGTTTTCTCTTTTTTGTATTATTTTGCTTTCTTAGGGTGCCAAAAACTGTTCCAACTTTGCTATTTAATTATTTTATGCATTATGAATGTATATTTTAATTAAAATCATATTGCATATTGTATGCCATATAGTTTTAAAATCCCACCATAGGTTACATGCATAATATGTATGTTTTGATATATAGTATGTATGTATGGTCATGCATCATATAGTTATAAATATTATAATGTATAAATGCATGTTTTATTTTCATAATTAATATAAGTGTTGTATTAATTAGATGAAAATAAAGTTGCATTGATCATGACATTACTTTGGTTAATATAATTGTTATATTAATGTATGCTTACAATGCATGATTATAGTTTTAATTTATTAAATTTTATAAGAATTATAAAATGTGGTAGAAAGAAATTAAAATCTATAATAGAGAATTGCATGCAAACATAGGGTCTAAGGGTTTAAAATTAATTAGACCTTAGGTTATATCTTCTAATATCATTAGTGGGTAATCTTTTATTTTATTGGGTTCCCTTATATGCAATATTTTATATTTAGTCTTTTATCATTTCATTTTAAACTGTTGAGGTATTTAAGCTGACCGTAAGGGAACACCTCTACCTGGGAACCGATCTGGGGTTGAATTAGTCAATATTTTATATACGTGCAATAATGTCGTTGGTTTATTAAAGTGTTTAATGAACTAAAACGTTATTGTACAACTACCAATATAATAGTTATATTGGGCTGAATAAAAATTCACTTAGTTAATTTCATTTAGCCGGAATTTATCTAAGTAATATACCCTAGTCTTAGAATACTAAGTGGGAGCAAAACAGAATATGTAATATACTGCGTATATATTTGATAACAAAGTATATATAACATACTTTTCTCTATTTCTCACGTTCTCTTTTATATTCACACTGTGAGTTCCATGCTCGGCCTCGTGTCGCCCTGGGCGCGGCCTCCCTACGGAAGGTGTTTGCATGGTTCAATATCGAGGTGAATGGAGATAATATTCATAGTAAGTGGGAGAAGGACGTGTGACAACACATCCTGCGGTCTCCGCCATTGGTTTGCACCGTGAGGTTTCATACATAACCTGCGTGTCGTCCTGGAGCGACCATCCCTATGGAGGGTTCATTGTATGGAATCAATACCAAGGAAAACTCCAGAAATGGATAAGGGTCTCTTAGGTTTTGCTTCAATATTTTCCTTCCCTACGGCGGGATTATTGGGGTGGATCTTTAAGGTCCGAAAATGACGGGTCACACTTACGGGGAGTTGTTAAGTTAGTTAGCAATTTCCTAACCAAATAAACGATGACTAAAATTTATAGGAATAAGAGTTATTCTGGTGTAAAATTTACTTGAGAAAGTCTCAATTCAGTGAAAGAGTACCTGACTGCCCTATGGTAATTGTTGCTCTAAATCACTGAAGTGTCGTTGCAAAACAATTTTGTTAGGGTGGTTAATTACTTTTGCTAAAATTTGATTGGGTTTAAAGGCTAATGCATGAAACTGATATAGGTTGTTTTTACTTTCAGCATGTCTGCTTCCATTATTGCACTCCTATCCGCTCAAAAACTTAACGGCGAGAATTACAAACATTGGAAATCGAATCTAAACACTATTATCGTGATAAATGATCTTAGGTTCGTCTTGCAAGAGGATTGTCCTCAAGCTCCTACGCCTAATGCCATTGTGGCGGTGCGCAACGCCTATGACAAGTGGATCAAGGCCAATGACAAGACCAAGGTCTACATCTTGGCGAGCATATCTGATGTGCTTTCCAAGAAGCACGAGGACACAGTCACCACTAAGGAGATCATGGACTCGCTGCAGAGCATGTTTGGACAACCGTCCTCACAGGCTCGACATGAAGCCTTTAAGTTCGTTTACAACTCCCGCATGAAGGAGGGTTCCTCAGTGCGAGAACATGTTCTCAACCTGATGGTCCACTTCAACGTGGCTGAGTCAAACGAGGCCGTCATAGACGAGCAGAGTCAGGTCGGCTTCATTCTGGAATCTCTTCCGAAGAGTTTCCACCATTCCGCAGTAATGCGGTTATGAATAAGCTGGAGTACACTCTTACCACGCTCTTAAACGAGCTGCAGACCTACCAGTCTCTTATGAAAAGTAAGGGACAAGAAGGGGAGGCAAATGTTGCCACCTCAAAAAGGTTCAACTGAGATTTGTCCTCTGGAACCAAGTCTTCGCCCTCTTCTTCTGGAAGTACGACTTTTAAGAAGAAGAAGACTGTCGGTAAGGGGTCTAAACCTGACTCCGCTGCTGCCGCTACCGAGAAAGGCAAGGCCAATGTTGCAGATAAAGGAAAGTGTTTCCACTGCAATATGGACGGGCATTGGAAGAGCAACTGCCCAAAGTACTAGCCGAAAAGAAGAAAGCCAACGAGGGTAAATATGATTTACTTGTTTTTGAAACATGTTTAGTGGAGAACGATGACTCCGCCTGGATATTGGATTCAGGAGCCACTAATCACGTTTGTTCTTCATTTCAGGGAATTAGTTCCTGGAGGCAGCTTGACGCCGGAGAGATGACTCTCAAGGTCAGAACGGGAGAGGTTGTCTCAGCTGTGGCGGTAGGGGAGCTCAAGTTGTTTACAAACAAGAATATGTATATATTATTAGATAATGTGTACGTGGTTCCTAAAATTAAAAGGAACTTAATTTCAGTCTCTTGTTTGTTAGAACATATGTATTCCATTTCATTTCAATTGAATGAAGCGTTCATTTCGAGAAATGGTGTTAATATTTGTTCTGCTTTGCTTGAAAATAACTTGTATGTGCTAAGACCAATCATAACTAAAGCAGTTTTAAATACCGAGTTGTTTAAAAATGCTAGAACTCAAAATAAAAGGCAAAAACTTTCTCAAAAAGAAAATACCTATCTTTGGCATTTAAGATTAGGTCACATTAATCTCAATAGGATTGGGAGGTTGGTTAAGAATGACATTCTAAGTGAGTTAGAAGATGATTCTTTACCACCATGTGAGTCTTGTCTTGAAGGCAAGATGACTAAAAGACCTTTTACTGGAAAAGGTTATCGAGCCAAAGAGCCCTTAGAGCTTATACATTCAGACCTTTGTGGTCCGATGAATGTTAAATCTCGAGGAGGGTATGAATACTTCATCTCTTGTATAGATGATTATTCAAGGTATGGTTATTTATACCTAATGCAACATAAGTCTGAAGCCCTTGAAAAGTTCAAAGAGTACAAGGCTGAAGTTGAAAATCAATTAGGTAAAACCATTGAAACACTTCGATCTGATCGGGGTGGAGAGTATATGGACTTGAGATTCCAAGACTATATGATAGAACATGGAATCACATCCCAACTCTCAGCCCCTGGTACACCTCAACAAAACGATGTATCACAAAGGAGAAACAGAACCCTGTTGGACATGGTTCGATCAATGATGAGCTATGCTCAGTTGCCTAACTCGTTTTGGGGTTACGCAGTGGAGACTGCGGTTTATATTTTGAACGTAGTTCCATCAAAAAGTGTTTCTGAAACACCCTTTGAGCTATGGATGGGTCGTAAACTTCCGCATTTGGGGATGCCCGGCACACGTGCTCATTACTAACCCAAAGAAACTGGAACCTCGTTCAAAAGTATGCCTATTCGTAGGTTACCCTAAAGAGACGAGAGGTGGTCTATTCTTCGATCCTCAAGAAAAAAGAGTGTTTGTATCGACAAATGCAACTTTCTTGAAGGAAGACCATGTTCGAGATCATAAACCACGAAGTAAGGTAGTGATTAACGAGATTTCCGAAGAGGCTACAAACACGTCAACAAGAGTTGTTGATCAAATTGGCACTACAACAAGAGTTGTTGATGAAGCCAGTACATCACGTCAATCACATCCACCTCAAGTGTTGAGGGTGCTCGACGTAGTGGGAGGATTGTGTCACAACCTAACCACTACGTGGGTTTAACTGAAACCCAAGTTGTCATACCTGATGATGGCGTGGAGGATCCATTGACCTACAAAAAGGCAATGGAAGATACTAACAAGGACAAATGGGTCAAAGCAATGGACCTGGAAATGGAGTCGATGTACTTCAATTCCGTTTGGGAACTTGTAGATCAACCTGACGGGGTAAAACCGATAGGGTGCAAATGGATCTTTAAGCGAAAACGAGACGCCGAAGGAAAGGTACAGACCTATAAGGCGAGACTTGTGGCAAAAGGCTACACACAAAGGGAAGGGGTGGACTATGAAGAAATCTTCTCTCCTGTAGCTATGCTTAAGTCCATTAGAATACTTTTGTCCATTGCCACATATTATGACTATGAGATATGGCAAATGGACGTCAAGACTGCTTTTCTGAATGGCAATCTTGAAGAAAGTATTTATATGTCTCAACCCGAAGGGTTCATAGCTCAAGGTCAAGAGCAAAAGGTTTGCAAGCTTAAACGGTCCATATATGTCCCTGAAACAAGCATCTCGATCTTGGAACATAAGGTTCGATACTGCGATCAAATCTTATGGTTTTGACCAAAACGTTGATGAGCCTTGTGTATACAAGAAGGTCGTCAACAACACTGTAGCCTTCTTAGTGTTGTACGTGGATGATATCCTACTCATTGGGAATGATGTAGGATACCTCACTGACATAAAGAAGTGGCTAGCGACTGAGTTCCAAATGAAAGATTTGGGAGAAGCTCAGTATGTTCTTGGCATCCAAATTCTAAGGGATCGCAAGAACAGAACGTTAGCCCTGTCTCAAACAACTTATATCGACAAGATGCTTGTTCGATATTCGATGTAGAATTCCAAGAAAGGTTTATTACCCTTCAGGCATGGAATTCATCTGTCTAAGGAACAATGTCCTAAGACACGTCAAGAAGTTGAGGATATGAGACGTATACCTTATGCTTCAGCAGTGGGCAGCCTGATGTACGCTATGCTGTGCACGAGGCCTGACATTTGCTATGCGGTAAGGATGGTCAGTAGGTACCAATCCAACCCAAGATATGATCACTAGACGGCTGTTAAGGGAATCCTCAAGTATCTTAGGAGAACGAGGGACTACAAGCTTGTGTATGGTGCTAAGGATTTGATCCTTACAGGATACACTGACTCTGACTTCCAAACAAACAAGGATTCAAGGAAATCCACGTCGAGGTCAGTATTCACTCTTAACGGAGGAGTGGTAGTTTGGCGAAGCATCAAACAAGGATGCATCGCAGACTCCACCATGGAGGCTGAGTATGTTGCAGCTTGTGAAGCAGCAAAAGAGGCGGTTTGGCTGAAGCCCTGTTCTTGACAGAATTGGAAGTCGTTCCCAACATGAACTTGCCCATCACATTTTATTGTGATAACAGTGTTGCTGTGGCAAATTCTAAAGAACCTCGAAGCCACAAGAGAGGCAAACACATCGAAAGGAAGTACCACCTTATACGGGAGATAGTGCAACGAGGAGATGTGATTGTCACAAAGATAGCTTCGGAGCACAACATTGCTGATCCTTTTACGAAGGTTCTCACAGCTAAAGTGTTTGAGGGCCATCTAGAAACTCTAGGTCTACGAGCATTGTACAGTTAGTCTAGGGCAAGTGGGAGAAATGTAATGGGTATAGTGTATACCCTAGTTTATTGTATTTTCCCTTTGCTTTATGATAATGTACACCCAACTCGAGTTTAATTCAAGTGGGAGTTTGTTGGGTGTGTTGCCCTAAACTCGTAGTTTGTATTTTGTGTAAAAACAAGTGTATATTCAATAAAGTTCTATTCAATAAAGTTGTTGTTGCATAGTATTGCATTGTCCAAAATCCAATAAACTAAACATCTGAGGTTATTTTAGTGTAACCGAAACAATATATGTACTGAGTATATATTTGATATACTTGGTATATATTTGATATACCCCTGATATACGAGGTATATATTTGATATATCCTTGATATACAAGTGGATAATGTCCCGTGAATAACCTAAAGGGTCTATAGTATATGGATAAGGCTGGGTACCTTATCCTGGCAACACTATGGATATGGCCCACTCTGTAAAGGTTACAGATGACTCGATCCAGGTCGTTCGTGTGGAGACATGTGAGTGGGGGTATCCTATACAATGAGTTTGTATAAGACCGGACCACGAAATAGCCAATCTTTAGATGTAACACCGTTAACTAATAGATTGCTGTTTCTTAGGATGACCAGGCAACTCATTCTCAATCCTGAGTGAGTTATGGACTCCTGCCCGTGAGGGCTCGTCCTTTGATCTGTATGGGTGAGAGTGGCCTGAGTTGCCGACTCAATATTCTTACCATTTTGGGGACGAGACCGAGTGGGGAGTTGGGAACATAACTTCACAAGATGGAATTCACTCCTCTCCGACTTTAGGGGAGTAAATGAGTGTTCCCTTAAATGCTTACTCCGAGACTTGAACAAGGGCCCCACCCTCTCATTGGCCCGAGAGGGACTTCCGGTTATTGGTCGGACCATAACTGGGTTGTTCATTAGAGGAGCAGTGGTATTTAAGGAGTAAGATGTAGTAACTTAGGGGTAAAACGGTAATTTGACCCAACTTGAGTTACGAGCACTCGTGAAGGATTGACTTGTCATTAATGGTCGTATATCCATGGACACGAAAACATTCTGTAGTGAGAAGAGTGCAACTGCGGGTCTTTAGTGGAGTGACCCGTAGTTAACGAATATTGATTAACTCGGTAAATGAGTTTTACCGATTAATCTCGTATCGTTGGAGCGCTTCTGATCTGTAGGTCCATTAGGTCCCCTTGCGAGCTCATAACGGGTAAAACGAGGATCAAGTTTTTTGGAAGAATTTGAATTGTTCAAATTTCTTAAGGGATTATATGTATATTGATACATTATAATATATAGTTAATTATAAATTAAAACTATATATTATGAGAGAAGTTATTTGAATGAGATTCAAATAAAATTAATATGAATAAGATTCATATTAAAACTATAGGTTAAAAATAATTAAGGGTTAATTATTTGATATATATATGTTAATTAATTATTAATTAGATTAATAATTAATTAATATTTATTAATTAATATGATTAATTAATTAATTATATATATTAATTATTATATATTATAAATATATTATATATATATATATTAATTATATATTATTAATATTTATATTTATATTAATATTAAACTCCCGTGCAAAATGGCAGGGGAGTGGGAAGTTGGTATGACGTGGGGTCTTCTTTTTCTTTGTCAAATGGGTTGTAGAAAGGTTCTGCAATTTTTTTTACAGAACGAAAAAGAAATAACACCCATTCTGTCTCAATCGATCTCTCTCAAACTCTCCATCTCGTTCAGATGCAAATCCAACCACGGATCCATTGAATGTACCCGAGGGACCAATTACAAGAAGCAAAGCAAAGAAGATTCAAGAGGTTTTCATAATACATCTTCAAAGGCTAGCTAATGCACACGAGGAGACAAAGATTTCTGAGGCCAAAATTCTTTACAATGTTAATTTAATGAGTCAAGAAGAGAATGGAGCAAAGATGTCACGGGAAAAGTTGTCTATTTTGAGAGATGGCATGGAGGACAAAAAAAGTGCGCAGATTGGTGAACAGGTGCCTTTGAAGATTGCACCTCTTGGGATTTTGTGATGTCAAAGCTTGTCAAATCTCATCCAAACATAAAGCGCCTCCTACATTTGATTTCTAAGACAATTTAAAGCAATTCTACGTTTTGGGATTCACATTTAGTTGTCTAGTTTGATGTGCAATCATGTTTTAATTTGCATATCTTATTTTCTACAATTTGCATTAAATGGGATTTGAAAGACTTTTGGTGTTCCTCATGTTGAACGACCCTTTGGCCTATTTAAAGGCTTGTAATCACCTTGTTTTGGCAGATTAAACATATTGAAATTCAAGAACTTTGTTCCTTAACACTTTTGGTGTTGCTTCTTTCAAATCTTGCTTTAGGTTTGATGTTAAACCGATTCATTGGATTAGTCTCGATCAAGCTAATTCTGGAGTGAGTCGTCTTAGGATCTAGGAGTGACCATCGTACATTCTAAGTCCGATCTAAGAGTGATTCATCTTCTAACCTTACTCTTGGTTGGAATCATTCGGTAAGTTAGTCGTTTTTGTGAATGTTTGCAAGGATCCTAGAAGGACCTCTAGCTTTGTAAACCCGAGCAACCTTGGCGCTTATCACGTTCCAAGGAAACGCTCCCACAAGCGTTATCTCGAAACCCAAGAAGATAGCAAGGAAGATTCAGTGGTGGTGTTCGAGGGAAATTCATTGAAGAAAAGTTCTTCAAAGGTATATGTTTTCCTCTGTATTTTCATCTTGAACTTTTTGATTTTGTTTCCCAAATTTCACGAACAACGGTCCGCTTCCGCTCTGGGATTCACATCCCTTCAACAACCACCTAGGCCAGGCAAGACCGTACTTCCTCCTCGAGATCACTTATGCGCTCTTCAACTACAGTGGTTGCTCGACACTGAGTGTGATCTTGCTCAATATGGAGAACGACAACCCTCTTCTCCGCTTGTGAAGTGTCCTCACGATCAACCCGTCTCTCGATCTATATGTGCTCCGCTTGCTCGTGGGTAATGGTTAATCAGGCAGCCTCACTCAACAAGGCACGAAGGCACTGCACCTCGACCTGATGCTCTTGTTCTCCAACTCTCCTTGCAGTCAACTCATAATTCAAATCCAAGGATAGGGCATGGAACGACTAGCCAGTTGGTAGAAATAATCCGAATGAGGCATCAGACAGGAAACAGGAAAAACATAGAAAAAAAAATGGATAGTAGCTCACATAAACCATGTTGAAGGCTCCATCACAACATTCCTCCCGAAAGTAAACAGGAGGATGGACCTGTCCGTAGCCGAACGCGCGACGAGCCATCTCCCGTATGGCAATAAGGATTCAAAAGAGAGGATTCGCGAGGGAGGTTGAAACAGGTGTACATGAATCCTCCTCTTGTCGTGGAGAGGATGTGTCAGACTGAGGATTTTCCGAGGCTTGGTCTTCGAAAACCTCATCCCAGATAGGGGTGTCATCCTCAGTCTCATCCACTCCTTCTTCCAAACCAGGAACTAACCCTAGGGAAAGCGACGCTCCTTGATCACCGGTGGAGGGATTCGAAGAAACCACGTTACTTGAACCAGGCTCGACAATTTCAGTAATCCGAAAAGCTGGTTCCTCAACAACGGCCATAGACGAAGGCACAGCTGCGCTTAGCCTCACCAAACGACAAAACTTTAGTAGAGGTTGTTTCCTCCGACTGAGGCAGTACCTCCACCGAAGGACTCCCCTTGTCAGACCTCGTTGAAGGAGCTAGGGAGACGGTGGCAGCCGCACTGGTCTATATGGCGCTCGTGTTGCTGTCAAAACCGTTGGGAGAAGCTTGCCTAATTCGAAGGATAAGACGAATTACCAACTCGCGCCTTCTAGGCGAAGCCGGCAATGGCCTCGCCAAACCTGCACGAATGTCTGAGGGTAAAGAGACAAGCAACGAACTCGAATTCCATCGAGGAAGGACGAGGACATTCTTACCTGAAAAGGCCCCATCGGGTTGATCGTGGTTGCCCCTAGTCGGCCCATTGGATCTCTAACCAGGTGATGACGTGCTAGCCTCTCATCTATGGCTATAGGCATAGGGACCCTATCATCCTAAGGAATCGCTAGGATCCTCTGCACTACGCCCTCTGACTCGGATAAAAGAGGTAGCCCCCCACTCGGAAACACTACAAAAAAGGAACCACAACCTTAGAACTGCGAAGGAGGAACAAAAAGGAAAACACAGGAGCATCTACCATTCTCGCTAAAGCGGCTCGTCACGCGTCCGACAAACAGATCACCACCGACCATCCACTGGCCGCCGACAAAGAACTAATGGCCCTTCCAATGCTTGTTCGAAGATGGGGTGTTGAAAAGTTTCCCGCGACAAGAACCCAAGCTGTAGAATCCCAAGAAGCCTTTGATCGAGTTCATCAGGGTCAAAGTGGATAGTAGGGTCAGGGTCATCTTCTCACCTTTACTCAACTTCAGCCAAAGGATGGCTAGCGCCATCAAGATCCTCCACGCATTAGGGTTGGTTGCGCCGGAGCCACCCGATAAAAGTCGAGAAGGATTGGGCAAAGAGAAATAGGGGAAGCCTGACCCCGTTCCAAAACATCTGTGGGTAAAAACTTACCCACCCGGGAGGGGGATTCTCTATTCTTTCCGCCTCCATTGAAAGATGCATGAGGACGTAGCTTGGAATTCAGTACTTAGAACGAAAGTCTGAAAGATCTTGCTCCGTTGCCTGCGACGGAACGGGGTTTACTAGCCGAAAAGATGAGTAGCTACAGAGGATACTAAGGGTGCAGAAGTGCAAGAAGGGTAATCATCGCCCCCTTATGGGCGAATTTAAAGGCGACTGGGGCGTCGCTTCGAATCCCAACGGCACTGGGAATCACGACCACCACTCCATCGCTTCACGCACCGTACGGAGGATGCGACCGCTTGCGAAGCGATGGGCACATGTCCCCCCATAAATGTAGTCGTACACATCGACGGCTAATTGTCATAACTACTGCGCTTCATGGGCCCCACTTCCCGATTCGAAACTCTTAAAGATGCGTCTGAGTTGCACGTTCCCTGCCCCACTTTAATGCTTTCAGGCACAGTCCACTAACTGATAAGCGACCTGGCCTCGAAAGAGGGCTGACTGTTTAGGGTAAAAATCGAGCTGCACGCATGTCCATGTTCAGGGGACGCGAGACCACATGCGGTCGTATGTCGCATGGTGGTATGGTTGAGTAGGCCACATGTCGGCTCATAAAGAAGCACTGGACCACATACGATTACATAATATACGTAGGAGTGGTAGGAGATGCACGTTACCGGTACGGACGGTACACCCCCCCAGCTGCAAGCGACAATCCTCAGAACTGCAGGCGGTAGTGCCACTCCACAGTTGTCGGGAACGTACTACCTCCGACCGTTGTCCTTCCTGGTTCCAAGGCTATAAAAGGAAGGACCCTCACCCTCACCGATAAGTGAAAAACCTGTCACTTACACTTAAGGTGTTTTTTTCCTACTTCTTACTCTGATTATTGACTTGATCGTTGGAGTGTCTTAGGTGGGACACCGCACCAGCGTTGAGTTTTTTGTTGCAGGTCTCTTTGTTCTCTGTCAGAACTGCTTGTTTGAGGGACACGTGGCCTCCTCCCATAATTTGCCGTCAATAATCATGATAATATTTTGAGTGCTTTTGATTGCTATTTTCATTTGTCTTAACTATATTAGAAATTTTTCTAATGGAGCATAAATAATAAGTTTTAGTTTGAGATTAAGTTGAAGTTGAGGGATGACATGTTTTATGAGACTTTTTACTATTTTTATTTTTAAATGTTAACACAGTAGATTAGACAAGTTTAATTTCAAATTCTTTAAATATTTTTTAAAATCTTATTTAAATGGTTAAGTAGACGGTTTTATTCAGTTCAATTTTGTTTGATTCTATATCGTTGTACAAGATAATTTTTTATATATTTTTTTAACCAATTCTTTGGATCACATGTGATCTAAGGTTTCGTATATATCATTTTTTTTTAATTTTCTCAAGAATCAAATTTGTAGAACAACATCAAACAATTACCAGTAACCAGTGTTCAAAATGTCGATGTCGATGAAAATATCGAGGTCCCGATTTTACGGACATGTCGATGTCGATAGATATTTTGGAAAAAATAATGAAAATTGTGGAAATTGATGGAAATTTTTTGAATTAGCAAATAAAACTTGAATTGTAGCTTAATTAGCTTATAATTGATCACCTTTAACCATTAAATGTAAGAATATGACCATTTTGCTTATGAAAATGTCGATGTCGATGGAAATATCGAAAAAAAGATTTTTTTCCTTTAATGAAGATTGATGGAAATTATTTGAATATGCAAATTAAACTTTATCGTAAAGTTTTGAATACTTGTATTTTTCATAATAAGATTCATTTGGAAATGAGATAATACCGACTTGGTTTCCAAACACATTTCTAAGTTCTAATTAACTCTAAATTCTAATTCACTCATACATGTTTACTTTTTACCTACTTCTCTTTTCAAATTTGAATTTACACATTTTTCAAACACATTTTCAAATCAATCATTAATCTAGCTTTCCAATCAAATTTACACAATTTTCATACACCTCAACCTCGTGATTGTGTAATTCATCCAAAGTATCTACCAATGGGATCCATATGTGCTTCATATTCTACTCATTTGAGCAACTACCTTCAAAACTTCCCATCTATGATGAATTGGGAGAAATATTGTAATTTATATCAAAGTTCTCAAAATAGTGCACTAGATCCTCCGAGATCATCTTTTTGGTATTAATTAAGTTATCTATTCTGCTTCATGTTGCACCACTATTTATATATAATAATCACTACAACAAATCTTAGTTTTAATGTCGGACAAAAAAAAATGCGGAGGAAACAATGTTGGACAAGAAAAACACGGAGGCAACCATGTCGGACACGCTAAAAAACACGCCGAATTTTTTATTTTAAATTTTTTTAAGTATCCATGTCGGGCCTAGCCCGCCATTGTAGTTTTAGTTTTAGTGGCAGGCCAGGCCCGCCATGAAAAGTGCCCAATTTTAACCCTAAATTAAAAATTTCACCCAAAATTTTTACAAACGAATTTTTTTTGCCTTCCCAGCTCTCTTTGCCGCGCGAACCCTCTCTACCCTCTCGTGAAACCGGGGCGAACCTTGCTCCATTGTCGGGGGAAGGGGAGCAAATGACCATGTACAAGAGGCGCGAGCGAGACCCAATCGTGAGGAGGAAGTTCCAGCGGCAAAGAGCGACAAAATCAGTAGCGGTGAGCTTCGATTCGGTGGCAGGGAGCGAATCATCTCAGATCACATATAAATCTCTCCTCCCGAGCCTAAGCTCCGGCTCTCAAATCATCTCTCTCTCGACGTTGTGCTTTCTACCAGACGCCCACCAGCGTTGCATTTTCCGGAGGAGGTTTTCTTGGAAGGTGAGCATTACAAATCTCTCTACGTCTTCCTTAATCTCTGTTTATTGAACTCTGGAGGTTATTAGATGGATACTTTGCTGGTCGAAAGCGGTATAGATGGAGGTTGTAGAGTTACAATCAAGTTCATATCTCTCTGTGGAATGTTCCTATCTCGTTTTTGCATTCAAACTAATAATAATTACCAACTAATTTTTATCCCAACTTCAAGACAAACATGTGGTTTGAAGAATCGAAAGACTAAAATAGAATAAAATTAGAAAGGAACAATCAATGTGCTTTACATTGTAGAAGAAAAAGAAGTAATTAAATTTACTTCTTTAGACGACAACCCATGTGAGATTTGATGTCCTTGAAGCTTTAAAAAGGCATGTTGTACGTCTTGAAGTGTATTTAGCTTTTTATGAAAAGAAAAATGTCGTTTTTGTGTTTCCAAAATCTCAAATATGTTCGATTATGAAATTAAAGAATGTTATGGCTTGAAAAGAGCAAAAAACTGTCTTTCTGTTTGTAAGTTGAAGAAGTGGGCAGTGTTTTGAAGCTTCTTTTCTCCAAATTTTCATGTAGACGTTTTTGAATTTTTGGATGGGAAAGAAATGTTTTTACCTAATAAGAAGTATTTTTCAAATTTGTTATGATGTTTGGTTATGTGTTTTTCAAACTACTGAAATGGTATGTATTTTTAGCTAGGGTGTAGTGGGTTAAATAGGGTAAGAATTTCCTTGTCTCTCGAGAACGGTGGAAGGCAAGCTTATTGAGGGGGATCAGGCTGTTGAGGGAGAGGTCCTTTCCTTTTTTTTCTTTGTTGTATGGACCTCCCTTGACTTCTCAATGGAGGGTCTAGATTGGTATCCTACTTTCGAGTTTGAAAGGTAAAGCTTGGAAGCCCCTTTTTCTTTGTGAGAGATTAGGAAGGTGGTTTTTGATTTTGAAGGAGACAAGTTGCAAGGGCCAAATGGTTTATCGATGGCCTTATTTTAGGAGAATCGAGAGCATATTAAAGGCGATCTTTGGAGAGTGTTTTTTGAGTTCCAGAAAAGAGGTATTATTGATGCTTCTATGAATGAAACCTTTGTGTGCTGTCCAGAAAAGGAGAAGGTTAGGAAAATGAGACTTTAGACTCATCAGTTTTGTCACAAACCTTTATAAGATCATAGTTCAATTACACATCTTGTCAAACTACTGAAATGGTACGTGTTTTTCTATTTTCAAAACTGATGAATTAGTGTATTCTTCAAAATTTCGACTTGTTTAGTTTACACAATTTTTATTTTGAAAAATCTCATCGTGAAACAGAAAAAGGGGTCCGAACAAAGATTAGTTCCTTGTAGGTAAATTTTCTCAAGAATACGTTTAGCTCTATTTATTTAACCAGAATGGGTCTTGATTCTTTGCAAAGGTGCTCTAATTCTTCAGGAGCTGTTAGATTCTTATTCTATTTGCAAGTTGAATATCTTCATGGTGCTTACTCTTGCCCCGTTAGTCCTCCAACTCCTTGTCACTGTAACTTTAGTTCCTCTTTCAAATGGCGCTTTGCTGGGGCTTTGGCTACTCAAACTCGAGTCTATTTGATGATTAGTTCTTTGGTAATTAGGCTCAACAACCGATCTTCACATCTTGTGGCCTGCTTATGTTTGAAGCATGAAAAGAAGATAATCTTTGGTGAGTGACCTTATTTGGGTTTATGTAGGACCTAAACACATGAATCTATTGACTTTCAGATTGCTCCCAGTTGTCTATGTTATCAACCATAAATTGTTGCCAAATATACTATTTAGAATAGATTTGATTACCAGTATGTTTTCTGTCATGAATTTGGTTACTAATAAATTCTTTATTGTATAGTTCATGGCCTCAAACTGGAGTGCCCATCACAAGTTGTTTTAGAACTACCCTACTTTCACTATTAATTTTGATTTGAGGGCTTTTGTTTGATTCTTCCTTTTCAGAGTTCGGACACCGTCCTTTAGGCTTTTTTGTTTGGCTGTAACCTTTCTATGAATGAATTCCTCGCCAATCTTTGAATGAAAATTTCACCAATACTCTATGGCACAAGAGATTTGAACCTCTTCAGAAACTATTGTACTGTTTGTTCTTTTGGCTTGTTTTCCTTTTCCTTTTCTGTTTGTTTGTATATTATTGTTGTTGTTGTTGTTATTTAATTATTTTGAGATGGTGAAGGTGTGGATAAATCTATTATATTGATTGCGTGGGCATTTAGATCTAGGTCAAACGGAAATTGTCCTTGGTTGATGATAATTTTATTTTTTGTATCATAATCTTTTAGAATAGCTGCTGATTTTTCCCCCTGGAATTTTATTACAGGCTGTGCGTGGAGGAGGACAGATAGTATTGAAGGGGCTTTACGCTGGTTTGGGTGGAAATATTGCTGGTGTGTTGCCGTAAGTACCTTCTAGAGGGTATTAGTTCCAAGTATCTTCTAAGATTTTAAGCTATGAGTTATTATTATAGAATTCACATCATTGTTACGACTTACATTTTATGTTAATGATTCAGCAACCAAGATGATAATTCTTCATTTGGGAACAACAAACAATCACTTTTACTCATTGGGCACGTTTCATTTGTGTCTTTAGATTTTCATCACCACCACAGATCATTTTCAGGATCATGCGAATTTCCAGTCCAATAAGTGTACTGTGGATATCAAGACTCAGCGGGTGATACCGTTATGTTTTTTTTTTAAATCCCTGACCAGCTATTACACCATGTCTTCGAGAATATTGAAGGTCACAGGTTTATAGTTTTTTGAAAGCAAATTGATGGAGAATATTGAAGGTCTCTGTGGGGATTTAATTAGTGATAAGTCGTGGATGACAAAAAATAGAATGTCAACTGAGTATAGTTTAGGGGTTGAGATGTTCATTGAAAATGGATTACGACATTCAAAAAGATCAAATGTCATTTGTTGCCCATGTTTAAAGTGTGTAAATGCAAAGTCTCAACATGTGAATGTAGTAAGAGATCACTTATTTGTTTATGGTATTGATCAAAGCTATAAGACATGGATTTGGCATGGTGAATCAATATCGATTAAGAGAAACATCGAAAGTATGTCTACTAGTGCACAAGAAGAAGTTGAGGATGACAATTTTGATGACACAATAGGGATGTTTGAGGCTGCATATGATTACTTTGACGATAGTCCACAAAATTTCGAGGAGCTACTAGGTGATGCTGTAACGCCCCAAGATTTCATATAAACATCCTAGGCAAACGCTAAATAATTCTTCTGGCTAACCTTAACTCTAAACACGAGATAAGCAACCTCCTAGAAAATAATTTAGATGAAATAAAGCTATGACTTCCATACGTTCTAACAGAAATATAAATGTCATAAACTGTCAGAACTCCGCCCTCCGTGGGCAATTTAAAAGAAAACAACAACATCTCAAATTCGCCTCAGTGGCAAAAATTATTAAATAAGTAAAAACAACCGTGCACCTAAACTCCAATGACAACAACGACGCGTTTACCAACAACATCCATAACAATTAAAGTAGTTCTAAAGAATACAAAATTTCCTCCGCGGTTCACACCTAGCAATAACATATGTCTCAAGGCTACTCGTACCCAACTACCCTTCCCCATATCCTCACTAACGAAACTAGTGATCCTTCCTCGGTCAAGCTCTCTCCACATCATCACCGCGGTCGACCCCGTTCACACCTGAAACATATAAAGGTACAAAGAGGGGTGAGTACATAAGGTACTCCGTAAGTAGCACTTCCTAACTAGCACAAAATAAATTATGCTCACAGTCACAACATAAAGAACAAAACAATAGCGAGGCAATCAAATAAGCAGTGAGAGATAGCGAACAATTAACTTGACATTTAGAACAAAACAAGAGCAAGGCAACCAAATAAGCAGAGAGAGATAGCGAACAAATAACTTGACATTTACATACAACAACTAATCGTCGAAACTACCAATACCACAACCCATGAATCGCTAGCCCTTGTTTCATAGTACTAAACCTTCCTCAACACCCCCCTTTATCACTCCCCGCTTAACTTCTCGAGGCATGACAGCTCTTGACATTTATTCCCAAGTCACCGTACCTCCTCCTTCTCCAGTACTTGATGTCCGACCTTGCCATTTATTCCCAAGGCCAAACACCACTACTTCGCAAGCTCCACTCTTCTTTAATCCCTCAAGCCTAACTCATCGAGTCGTATTGACCCTTGACATTTATCCCCAAGGCCTCAATACTCCTCTCCAGAAACTTGACGTTCGGCCTTGCCATTTATTCCCAAGGCCTGAACTGTGCACCGGTCCTTGCCGTTTATTCCCAAGGTACCGATGACTTCCCAGTGTATTGGTCCTTGACATTTATCCCCAAGACCCCAATACACGTTTACAGAAATTTGACGTCTGGCCTTGTCATTTATCCCCAAGGCCACTACTCAAGGCTTTGAACCTCCAAGTGATTTATATGCATTTTTCAGGTCAGAACACCCATGGTTAACAGACTACCAACCCGTCCCTTTACCCTTCACTCTTCACCACTTCACTAACCCTTCCATGACCACCTACAAATAAACCTCCCACATTCTAAATCACTGCACCGTTTACAAACATGCTTTTCCACGTAATAAACAAAATTCATCCAACAGCTCACAACCAGACAATATGAATTAAATTATCGGTATAACCAAGCTAGCATTTCATCTACATCCCATTTGCAAAACGTCATGAGCCAATTACTTCTAACTACAACAGTTCAGAATCTACTAGTCACCTACAACAACAAGAATAGGAAGCATGTTTCCTCAAAAGTGTTCAATAATAGAAATACGGCAACAAGATCGCTAGAATTCACAAATCAAACCAACAATCCTTACATGCTCATTTAAATTATTTTAACAAGAAAAACAAAAAAAAAACAGCATCAAGAACATTCCGTTAACGCTAAATAACGCACGCACTCGCCCCCTGGTGCTACTTACACAACCACGTGTTTAAGTTTGCGTCGGCCTCACACCTAAGCATAAAAACAGAAAAATACAGCAATTTAAATGTACCATTCAGCCTTCAAAAAAACATCTTTAAGAGGGTTCAAAGGGGCTCGTTACCGCAAAACGACTTCGTACAGGTGTGGGTAAATTAGATCTAGCTTGCCAAGACGTGGGTAGCGTAAATCGGGTTTCAAACAGATGTAGATAATCGCCGAACACCACCAATACGCTGCTGTCCACGTTTTTGCAGCAGCGAAAAGCGTCCAATACGATCTCCAACGGCTTCGTTTCAATGTCCCTTGCTACAAAACAACCCCGCTTAGGTGTGGGTATTCTAAATCGATTTCGTTTGGGTGTGGGTACTCCAAATCTAACTTCGAACAAAGGTGGGTCAAAGAAAAGTTACCGGGTTTCACGGATCTAAGTTGTTCGAGGTCGTTAGGCTTGTTGAATCGGAGAAAGGACGCCGCGAACACAGCCCCGCGTGTATCGATGCCGCCTGCAGCTGCCCGAACGTCACGCGCCGCCGCTGATCGTCGCACACCGCCGCTGCCCGCCGCACGCCGCCGCCGCCCGTCACGCGCTGCTGCTGTTCGACGCTGCACCTGCTGCCGCCGCCGCTGCTGCCGCTGTGTCGGAGAGGGAGAGTCCGAGTGGAGGGGGGTGGCCGACGGCTTCAACAAGAGAGGAAAAGGGGAAAAGGAGAAGAGGAATGAGAACAAGTGGCTAGGGTTCCCTTTTCTTGTTTCAAACTTTTAACTCCTTTGGGCTTGGGTTCTTTTCCTTATGTTTAAGGCCCACTTACCCAACCCTTCCTTGTTAAAACAAACCAATAATAGAGTTTCGTAATTGGCCCAATGATCCAAAACAAGTGTCGCATAATGGAAATCCGTACTAAATGTAACTTGATAAATAACTACACGCTACTAACTCACCACTAAAACTGTAACAATACACACTAGTCGAGATGTCACACTTAAATTAAATAAGATCACTGATGAATCAATTAAAAATAACAATGAAATAAATCAATAAATCAATAAATAAAAATCCATTTTGTTATAAAATTTTCCGGAACTCGGGGCAAGCTAACCTGAGTAACGCGGGGCGTTACAGATGCAAAGAAACCATTATATCCAAATTGTAAGAACTTTACCAAAATATCTGCATTATTGAAGTTATATAATTTGAAAGCGAAATTTGGATGGAGCGATAGAAGTTTTACAGAGTTGTTGGCATTAGTTTGTGATATGTTACCAAGTCCTAATGAAATTCCAAATTCTATGTATCAAGCAAAAAAAACTTTATGTATTCTTGGGATGAAGTATGAGAAGATTCATGCTTGCCGCAAGGATTGTTGCTTGTTTAGAAAAGAACTCTCAGATGCAGATGAATGCCCCATTTGCGGAACATCAAGATGGAAGCTTCGTAAAGATTCAAAGGAAGCAATGAAAAATGTTCCGGCCAAAGTCATGTGGTACTTCTCTCCAATTCCAAGATTTTAACGAATGTTTCGAAGTAAAGAAATATCAAGTTTGTTGACTTGGCATGCCAAAAAAAGAGTAAGTGATGGTATATACGACATTCAGCAGACTCAATTTCGTGGAAAGAAGTAGACAAATTGTGGCCAGAGTTTGGTCTAGAGCCTAGAAACCTTAGTCTTGCTCTTTCAACAGATAGGGTCAATCCACATGGTGAACAAAATATTAAATATAGTTGTTGGCCAGTTATGTTGGTGACGTACAATCTACCCCCGTGGTTGTGCATGAAGCGAAAATTTCTGATGTTGACTGCATTAATATCTGGTCCCAAACAACCAGGAAATGACATAGATGTTTATTTAGCTCCATTAGTTGATGATTTGAAGAAGCTTTGGAATGATGGAGTTGAATGTTTTGATGCATATCAAGAACGGTGTTTTACACTTAAAGCTATTTTACTGTGGACTATTAATGATTTTCCTGCATATGGGAATTTGTGTGGTTATGCGGTAAAAGGATATCACGCATGTCCAATTTGTGGGGAGAAAACTTC
Source organism: Momordica charantia (assembly GCF_013281855.1). NCBI lineage: Eukaryota > Viridiplantae > Streptophyta > Magnoliopsida > Cucurbitales > Cucurbitaceae > Momordica > Momordica charantia. Next base: position 14,637,320 of record NW_028275159.1, on the reverse strand, counting down.
ATCCATTTATTTGCCAAAAGGGAGGAAGGTGGCGTATCTCGGGCATCGTAAGTTTTTACCTCGTAATCATCCATATAGGAAGCAGAAGAAAGCATTTAATGGTAAACTAGAATTGGGATTCGCTCCTGAACCATTAAGTGAAGTAGAAATTCTTGCAAAAACAAGTGGACTCCAATATTCATTTGGTAAGAAAGGAAAAAAGGAAAAAATGATGGAGATCTTTCAAATAGTTATTGGAAGAATAAGTCTATTTTTTTTTAGTTGGAGTACTGGAAGCATCTTCATGTGCGGCATTGCTTAGATGTGATGCACATTGAAAAGAATATGTGCTCAAATCTTATTTGCACATTACTTGATATTCCAGGAAAATCAAAGGATGGATTACAAGCTCGTCTAGATTTGGTCGAATTGAATATTAGATCAGAGTTGGCCCCTCAAGTGGGAGAGAAAAGGATATTCTTACCTCCAGCATGTTATACATTATCACGGGTGGAGAAATTGAATTTGTGTAAGACACTATCAGAAACTAAAGTACCCGAAGGTTATTCATCGAACATACAGTCTCTAGTGTCGCTAGAAGAATTGAAACTTAATAACCTCAAGTCACATGACCATCACATTCTTATGCAACAATTGTTACCGGTGGCCATTCGTGGTATTTTACCGAAATATGTTAGATATGCCATTATTCGACTATGCTTCTTCTTCAATGCTATATGTAGCAAAACAATTGATTTATCCAAGTTAAAAGGCTTGCAAGAAGACATAGTCGTCACTTTATGTTTGTTAGAAAAGTATTTTCCACCGGGATTCTTCACAATAATGGTACACCTTGTGGTGCATCTTGTAAGAGAGGTGGAATTTTGTGGACCTGTGTATTTTAGGTGGATGTATCCTTTTGAACGATATATGAAAATAATGAAGAGTTATGTAAGAAATAGAACGCGACCGGAGGGATGCATTGGAGAAAGTTATATTGTCGAGGAGGCTGTAGAGTTTTGTTCTGAATATCTATTTGGAATTGATTCAATTGGGTTAAGGTCATCGATGAGGAAGGAGAATTCAGACATTGATAGACCATTGTCTATTGCTTCTTACAGCAAACTGAGTAAGGATCAACTAGATCAAGCTCACCTTTATGTCCTTCAAAATGTAAATGATGTGCTTCCATACGTAGGGTATGCAAATTTCATTCTCTTTCATAACTTTCTAATTAAGTGATCATCTAGATCATAACTTTGTCATTGACATATGTTATATTTGCAACAGGCAACACATGGATGTTTTGTCTAAGCTTAATCCAAGTAAGTCTAAAAACAAGAAGTGGCTTCAAGATGAGCATAATCGCACATTTAGTAGTTGGTTGCGAGAACGGGTAATCTTAATCTCTAACCATACAATTTAAGGTATACTTAATGTCAGCTACTTATTTGAAATTGAATCGTAGGTTGCACTTGCTCTCGCAGTGCCGAATAACTCCATAACACCTCTTTAAGATGGATTGCACATGGGCCTCGTCCAGATGTAGCCACCTATTGTGGTAACGTGGTCAATGGTTGTCATTATCACACAAAAAGACGTGATGATAGAAGAAAGGTTCAAAATAGTGGAGTTAGTATAACGGCTAATACAATGCAAGTTTCCAGTGTTAAAGACAAGAGTCCTATCATTTCAGATATAACATTTTATGGTGTAATACAAGAAATATGGGAGCTTGACTATCATCATTTGACAGTTATCTTATTCAAATGTGATTGGGTTGAGAATAAGAATGGACTTAAAATAGATGAACTTGGTTTTACTACCGTGGACCTAAATCGTATTGGACATAAATTAGACTTATTTATCTTAGCCCCTCAAGCAAAGCAAGTATTCTTTTTGAGAGATCCTGTTAATCCTCGTTGGTCGGTGGTTTTAACATCTCCTCAACGAATAGTTGAAGATGATTTCTACGAAGATGAATTAGGAGATAATGTTGAAGATTGTGGTTATGGAATTTTACCTAGTACGCCAAATATCGAGACATTTCATGAAAGCGATGAAACGTCATCTACGTATGTTAGAAATGATTGTGAGGGTACATGGATTAATAATAGTACATTAAACACCGGTATGTCATTTAGTGACATATGTTTTGGTTGCATAGCTTTTAAATGGGTGATTCTAATAGCAGTGGTGACAATGAAGTTGAGGTCAGAAAAGTTGTTCGTCGAGGCCCAACAACCATGCGTGAATTGGCTAACGTAAGAAGCTCTGAGGGTTCGTTGTTGACAATTCAATATAATGACATAGGTCAACCAGTTGGCGATAATGCATCAAAAATGCAAAGCTTTATTGGAGTTTGTGTTAGACAACAAATTTCAATCATTTACAATAATTGGAAAGAAGTTCCCCAAGAACTTAAAGATAAAATTTTCGATTGTGTAAAGGTAAGAAGTTTAGAATTTTTATTAAAGTAATAAACTTTTCTAGTTTATAATTTAATTTGCAATTATTTTGTGATTTTCATTACACATATGTCATTTGTGGTGGACCCTAGATCCAAACACAATATTTTTCAATCCGCATCGAAGAAGTTTCGAACCTTCAAGTCAACGTTAACTAAAGAATACATTCGCCCGTTCAAAGACGACCCATCTTACTTGGAGACTCCTCCTGAAAAATATTCCCATATTGATAAAGAACATTGGGCTTCATTTGTTCATACAAGACTAAGTGAAGAGTGGGAGGTAACTACATTCTATCAATATATTTTTAAATAGTGTAACTATTTTAGTGCTTGAATCAAATATCTTCTATTTTCTAGACACTTAGTACTGCTCAAAGAGAAAGGAGGGCGAAATGCATGTATAATCATCACATATCTCGCAAGGGATATGCAAATCTTGCAAAAGAATTAGTAAGTTACTATTTAGATTAAGTGTCTTACGATAATTAATGTGTGTGCCAGTTAATAATATATATGCCCATATAGGAATTATCAGATGATCCTTCTAATCGTGCAACTTTATGGAAAGAAGCACGAAGAGGAAAAAATAACGAATACTTTGATGTTGCCACAAAAGAATGTGCTGCCCGAATTGTAAATTTCTATGTTTTTCTTTTTCTATTTCAATGAGATTTAGAAAGTGTGATATTTTGTGGTTAATATGATGATAAATATTTGTGACAGGATGAATTGGCTACAATACACAAGGGTGAAGATGTTTTAACTGAAGCATTAGGCACCCCCGAACATAGAGGTCGTGTGAGGGGATTAGGTGAGTTCATTTCACCATCTCTATATTTTAATGTTGCCAAAAGGAAGTCCAAACTGGGATTGCAGCCTCAAGACCAAGTCGAGTTGAGGACTCAAAGCTCACAACCAAATAAATCCTCAACAAAAGTCAGTAACGTCTCAAAGAAAAAGGAAAAAGGAAAGGAAGTTGTCAATGCACCGACTAAAGTTTTTATCCCGGATGAAGAACCAATAGTGGTAACTAATCTGTTTTAGTTTTGGCACTTACTTGTTTTTGACATGACACTTAGTTTTTTTGTGCATGACACTTAGCATTTTTCTTTTAAATTTTCTAAGGGAAAATTGTGCCACCTAGCTATTAGATCAGTGGAGAACATTGTTGCAGTAGGCACAGTATTTGATGACGATGTTCAATGTCCAACAATTCATGGAGTGCCATTAGGTGTGGACAATGTGAGAGTCATGGTAGACATTGTCATTGGTGAAGATGCTACACTACCAATTCCTGTGAAGGGTGAGATAGAGACATTAAATCAAACCATTGGTAGCTTCGTGGCATGGCCTCGTCGACTGGTAATTTTAGATGAGGAGAAAAAGGTATGTCTTGTTCTAACTTGAGTGAGGTTTTAATTTTTCATTTGTTAAATGTTTGTAATTTTGTTTGTCAAAGGTTCCTTCTCCACGAACGTCGAAGTCGATAACACAATCATCTAAACATATTGATGTCCATATGACTATTAAACTCCTAAATCAATATGCCATGCGTACGATGAACCACGAGGATGTAATTGAATTCAATATTGGTGATCACATATTTGAAAGAGAGAAGATCATTACTTTAACACGTGACGACATCATGCAATACTGCGAGATGATTGAAATAGGCTATATGTGTGTGCTCACATACATCTCGTAAGTATATTAAATCTATTTTATATCTTAGATTCATTAACTAAGAAGTTTAATGTTTTACAATTATATTTTTAGGTATCTTTTGAATGAATGTGAGGAGGAGACATGTAAGAAGTTCTTGGTGGTTGACCCAGACAACATTGTACCACAAATAATGTCTCAAGAAACTTGTTCCAGACATCTAGCCAACAGGTTAGACATGGGTAACTTAGAACAAGTAGTACTCATCCCACATAATAGCGGGTAAGCTAGCAATTTAACTTCATTTTACTTATTTATAGTTTCCTTTATCCATTCATGAATGATAATATTATCATGTTGGTTATTAATAGTTTTCACTGAAAGTTGTTTGTTATACATCTCCGAGAGAATTATGTTTATGTATTGGACTCTCTAAGAAGTAAGATTGAAGAAAATTATAAGAGAATCATAAACACGTAAGTGCCATGAACTCTTATAGTTGAAATTTTTACAATTATGTTATTCTAATGTTTCAAATTATTTAGATCATTGAAAATGTGGCAAGCCAAACATTCTACTCAACAATCTCGCAGTACTACAATTTGGAAACCTGTGAAGGTAAATTTGCATAACTCATAACAATGTTGCAGTAAATCCTTTGTATAACTCATAATTTTGTTATTTTTCAAATTTTCTATATGTAGTGTCCTCGACAACCAGGTTCTATAGAGTGTGGGTACTATTTGCAAAAGTATATACGAGAAATAGTGCGGAACCCTCATACTCATATTACTGAACTTGTACGTATTATCATATACCTTTATGTGTTTATATATGATTTGTCATTATATTAGTGTTATCTTTCTTTTTCTTTTTTTTGTAGTTTAATACAAAAAGTGCCTATCAACAAGAAGAAATCGACGAAGTTCGAATAGAATGGACATCTTTTGTTGGACGATTTGTGTAGTACCTATGGATTCATTAGTTGTGTTTATTTGATGTAAGTATTTGGTTCAGACTACTTTCTGTGTAGTAATTGGTAGATTAGAAATACTTTGTCTTGTTTATAATATGTAGAAGTTTGAAGTTTGAAGTTTGAAATGTACTGCATAACATATTAGTTTTGGATTATTATAGAAGTATTTGACTGGATGATGCTGAAGTCTGGATTCTTATGCTGAATGTAGTTTTGTTGGAGGGACGGGCGGGTCCCATTTGTTCTTGTGTGGAAGGGTGTTTATATAGAAGTGTTTGTTTTGTTTATAACCATGCTAGTTTTGAGTTATTCTAAAAGTGGAAAGGTTATGTTGAAATTTGTACTTTTGATTATTTGTGTTTTGAGTTTAAGGTTAGTTTTTGAGTTAAGTTGGAAGGAGATATATTGGTTGGTTAGTTTTGAGTTATATTCTAAAGTGGGGAGGTCATGATGAAATTTGTACTTACTCTTGATTGTTTGTGTTTTTGTTAAGTTTTTATAGAATAGGTTGGAATTGAGACATATATTGTTGGCTAGTTTTGAGTTATTCTAAAAGTGAAGAGGTTATGTTGAAATTTGTACTTTTTGATCATTTGTGTTTTGAGTCTAAGGTTAGTTCTTGAGTTGTGTTTTAGAAGATCATGATGTTGAAATTAGTTTTACTTGCATATTAGTTTTTGAGTTTCAATAATATTGAGAATTATTTTGTGAGAATAGGTTGGAAAGAGATATATTGGTTGGTTAGTTTTGAGTTATATTCTAAAGTGGGGAGATCATGATGAAATTTGTACTTACTCTTGATTGTTTGTGTTTTTGTTAAGCTTTTATAGAATAGGTTGGAATTGAGACATATATTGTTGGCTAGTTTTGAGTTATTCTAAAAGTGGAGAGGTTATGTTGAAATTTGTACTTTTTGATTATTTGTATTTTGAGTCTAAGGTTAGTTCTTGAGTTGTGTTTTAGAAGATCATGATGTTGAAATTAGTTTTACTTGCATATTAGTTTTTGAGTTTCAATAATATTGAGATTTATTTTATGAGAATAGGTTGGAAGAATATATATTGGTTGGTTAGTTTTGAGTTATATTCTAAAATGGGGAGGTCATGATGAAATTCGTACTTACTATTGATTATTTGTGTTTTTGTTAAGCTTTTATAGAAATAGGTTAGAAGGGAGAGATATATTGTTGGCTAGTTTTGAGTTATTCTAAAGGTGGAGAGGTTATGTTGAAATTTGTACTTTTGATTATTTGTGTTTTGAGTCTAAGGTTAGTTTTTTAATTAAGTTTTAGAATAGATATTGTTTTATAATGGATGAATGTGTTAAAAGTTTTAGTTGCATATTCAGATATTATCATAGGTGTGAAGGAAATATATATAGTTGGGTAGCCACGTCTGGGCAACCAACTATTTTTTTAATTTATTTATTCATAAAATAATGACGGTCAATATCTGTCACGAAATATAGTCATTCCATGACGCACATATCGATGTAGCTACAGTGACGTACAAACAATGTCACACAAAAGATGACATACAAACAATGGCGTACAAACAATTTCGCACATACAATGACGGTCACAAAACAAGGACAGTCATAAAGATGTCGGTCGTCACCCGTCATGGTTATTCTTTCATGACGGCACGTCCGTCATGGAAAATACTATACATGATGGGCAATGCCCGACCTTAAAAGGGTCGTTTCATGACGGCCATGTCCGGATGGAAAGAAAATATACATGACGGGCAATGCCCGACCTTAAAACTGTCCAACATGAAAGGGAAACAAGGACACTCGTATAGATGTCGGTCAGTGACTGACATGGTTAATATTTAATGTCGGGCAATGCCCGTCATGAAATAGCAGATTTGTTGTAGTGAATATTTTATTTTTCAAAAATTCTAAGATTATTTCAATCTCTATATATGTCAATATTTCACATATATTGTTCAATTGTTTAACTAAGGACTAGATTGGATTAGAAATTATCAATAAAACAAATTCCAAATCTTATTAGTTATACTTTATACAGTATTAAAATGCGAATGTTTCATTGAACAGACTAAGATTACAATCATCGAGGTTGTGAGAAATTATAGACCGTAGTGGCATAGTAGGAAGAGGATGAAAATAAAATAGAGGAAAAAAAAGAAAAAAAGACATTTGAGTCGACATGTCGATATTTTGTCGATATTTTGTTGACATGTCAACATGTCAACGACATAGGGAAAAATCGACTTTTTCCCCCTATGTCCATATCGAGCATGTCGACATTTCGACACGTCTCTCGACATTTTGAACCTTAACAGAACAACTATATATACTAAAATTTGAATCATCTATATTATGTTATTTATCATTTATTCCTCTTTCATTATTTTTTAAGTTCATGTCAAATATTTAATATTTAAGCATTCATAAAAGGGTATATACATTCAAATTTGAAATTTACTATAAAAAATTATATTAAAAATTTAAATCCACGTGCCAAGTACGTGAATCTAACTAGTATTTTAAAATGTGGCTTTTGAGATGAAATTTTGATATTCCTTTTTAACCTTGTTTTAATTTGTATAATATAATTTTATATTTTCAAGCCTAGTTTAATTCATTTTTAATAATTATATCGATACTTAAGAAAAAATAAATAAGTTTATTAATAATCTTATTCAGGTTCAAAGAGACATTGATGCTTTTGAAAAAAGAAAACATTAGTAATTCTATTCAGATTTAACTCTAAAATATTTTTAATTTAAGTTTATACACTATATATATTAATTTTTATATAAATAAAACTCAAAATGATAAGCTTGGTTGCTTATATTGGTTAAATTATAGTTTTATTTATTAATTCAAACAATTTCATCTATTTTTACCATTTTCGTGATTTTTCTCAAAATATTCATCGATATTGACACTTCCATCGACATTTCCGTAAAATTAGGACTTCAACATTTTCTTTGAACATTGACATTTTTAAAGCTTGGTTGTGTATGAAAAAATAAAACAATCTACATGAGTTTATTTTGATATGGCAAATGTTAAAACTTTATATTATAAAATTTAAAGTAAAAATAGAAAGTCAATCCATGCGCAAGTCATTGAATAACACCTACTCCTTGATGTCGAAAGATATTAAAATGTCAATTTCATTAAAATATCGATAGAAATATCAATAAAATGTCGATGTCAAGATATTTTTTAAAAAATTATAAAAATAAAAAAAACTCAATTTTTTTTTAAATTAACAAATAATTGTTTCACAATTTATAAACAAGTTTAAAATGAGTAATGTTAATACTATATGTTAATACTATGTCTATACTAGTGAAATTTTATTAATATTTTTCTACATTTTGTATTTTTCTACATTTTGTCATTTTTTTGTAATATTATAGAAATGTCAATTTACTCCTCAAATCGATGTCAAACTCATGGATTCATGTACAAATCAATGGACATGTCTCATGGATTCATGTACAAATCAATGGACATGTCAACATGCCGACGTATATTTAGTACCACAATTACAACAAACAGTAGAGAAAAATACTATGCCTTTTTCTTTTAATAAGTAAGAACTAAACGTGGTTGCTAGTTGGTCAAAATGTTTATCTTTTCAGTATACTACTTCCATCTCAAAAAATCAAATTGAAATTTCTTTTAGAACAACATTTAGAGTGACGGTTCGAACCTTTTTATCCGAGATAAGTACTTTAACCCATTGCACTCTAGTCTGACACTGAAAAAAAAAGGGAAAGGTACCTTATACTGAAATGGAAGTACTTGATAAACAAGAATGAAAGCAGAATAGTTACAAGGAATAAAAATGATAACATTCAAAACCACAACGATCGTTGTCATAGTCGTAATCTTGCATTATGAACTGTTACTACTAAACAAAACTACACTATTTACATCCAAAATTAGTCAGAACACTATTCTTCTCCATTCTTTTCAAACTTTTTTCCAATTTTTCTTTTCTTTTCGTTTTTTTTTCCTTTTTTTTCATTTTTTCCTTTTTTTTTCATTTTTTCCTTTTACAAAGTTAAAAATGCCATTTCCAGATTATAAGGATGAGATGCATCTTTCCCAGAGTCTAATAGCTCCTATAAATACCCATAAGATGGCACATAATGCTCCAAGAACAGAGAAGAGAAAAAACCCACCCTTCTTGCTCCTGCTTCTAGTTCTCCTACTCATAAGAGTAGAAGAATCGACTGGAGAAACCGTTGTGCTTTTCATACTTATTCTCCTCCTACCGAAGCTAGACACTCGATCAAATGTCCGATTAACCAGACCATTCTCCGCAGCTGAAGCTGGGGTAGTTGGTATAGTTTCAACAAAGGCCCAGAGAGCGGAAGAGACGCGACTAGCAGAACCCCCATCTTCCCGGGCTTGATTTTGGTTTGTTTCAGCAGCAAAATTTGAAGGGTCACACAATACACCTATATATATATATATTGCCACAAACTACTATATTAGCAACTAACTAAGGTCATTAGATTTATAGAACAGCTTCCCAACACCGGAAGATGTATCATTTTCCACGAGGAGAGAATTTCCAGTATTTACCTGAAGTTGGTAGTGATTCTGAGAAAGCAAAGCCGTTAATGGCCGGATCAGGCATCGGCATTTGATTGTCGTTCTGGCTTGCAATTGCAGAATCTGGATAAGATTGGAACTGACCATCCAAGGTGTTTGCCACATTTGCAATTGCAGAATCTGGATAAGATTGGAACTGACCATCCAAGGGGTTTGCCACATTTTCATTCTGGTATAAATTATTAACAGTTCCACACTCGAATCGCTCCAGATCATTAAGAAACAGGGCCGCATCACAGAACTGATCAAGCTCGTACGAACTATTTAACTCTTCAAATGGCAAGGTCCCGGATGGTTTTCTGGTGCTTGGTAGAGTAAATTCAGGGCCACCAAGATCATCTATTTCCAGAAAATCTTCGTCAAATAGAATACTAGCTAGTTCAGAAAAGTTGGGGGCAGATGCAGCCTCAGGTGACTTGAATGGTTGAAGTTGAGAGACATCCGACTTGGTGAGGTCGAAACTTCCAGGCACATTACACGGCTGCCTCTCGGTACAAGACACTTCAGCTGATCTTGGAAGGATATGATCCCCGGAATGTAGATCTACCACAGTACTTACAGATTCATCTTGAACACCAACCTACCAAGAAATGGAAGGAGAAACCAGAAGTTAATATTTCATTATACTCCCTCGTCTCCAGGGGCGGATCTACAGTGGGCCAAAGGGTGGCTCGAGCCTCCCCTCATCGTTAAAACATATATAAAATAGTACACTTAAAATGTAAATTCTCTCCGTTGGTGCAGTGAAATAGGGTCAAAGCCCCCCCTGAAAGGCCACCGTTTGAGCCTTACTCCACGTATTTTTTTATTTCGTTTTCTTTTTGTTAAATAATTCTTTTCCTTTCATTTTTTTTTTTGTTAAATAATTTTCTTTCTTTTGTTTTTTCCGTTAAATAATTTTTTTCTTCCGTTTTTTTGTTAAATAATTTCTTTTCTTCGGTTTTTTAGTTAAAAAATCTTTTTTCGTTCGTTTCTTTTTGTTAAATAATTTTTCTTCTTCCATTTTTTGTTAAATAATTTTTTCCTTGGGTTTTTTAGTTAAATAATCTTTTTTCTTTCGTTTTTTTTTGTTAAATAATTTTTCTTCTTCCATTTTTTGTTAAATAATTTCTTTTCTTCCATTTTATTATTAAAAAAATTTCTTCTTTGTTCTTTTTAAGAATTATCTTCAAAATATTCTTTTTTTCATTTTTTTAATGAATTTTCTACTTATTATATAAAATTAAATATATTATTTTTATTTTTTGTTTTTTTTTAACACTGCTACTGCTATTTTGAATTTAAGTAAATTATTTTTGCTATTTTGAATTTAAGTAAATTATTTTCAATCTCTTTGGCCTGATTATTGTTGGCAATTTCAAAAACTTATGTTTTTTTAATTAATATATTACCATTATATATGTAAGATTTTTTCTATAAATTATTGTATCGATAACTTTTATTTTTCTTCTATAAATCATCAGGTTTTCAAGATCAGATTGTTTTTTATACTTTTTAATTTTAATTTAGTAGAGTTTAGAAAAGTTGACAGTGCGAAGATTAATTGTCTAAGTTACATATTTTCTTTAACTTTACTCCAGATATTTTATAAGTTTGGAAGTTAAAAAAAACTTCCAAACAAAAATTATGTATATGCCCCCAAGCCCTCTAATCAAAAATCCACCACTGCTCGTCTCAGGGTGTATCACAGAAACATATTCTTCAATTTCTTCTTAAGCATATTATAGGACATTTACGGGAGTTCAACAATAGAGACCTCAAGGAAGCACTTAAAAGCAACTAACCTGGTGTAAGGAGATAGCACAAGAATCAGCTTCTGGAAACTCAGGGATAGCCTCATCGGAAATTTGTTTCATCAACTTGTCAAGATCGTCTAATGTAAAAAGGGCTGCTTCACAAGTCTCCCCCTCAATGATAGTATCTGTATTCGGTTTCTCAGCAGGTATCTCTCGATCATCAGTAAAATCACAGAATTCATCATCGGCCCAGTCTTCTTCTATAAATGGCGCTCCGTACTGCTCGCCATTTTTTGGACCAGGTCCACTTTTTTTGAAGACCTTATAAATAGCGTAATAATTCTGGAATAAAGAATAATAGAACTTAGCAAACAATAGATATGCAAGAAAAAACTAACGGCCTTGACAGAAAAGAAAAAAGGTACCAAGTTGAGAATGCGTTTACCTGCACATTTGTGCATCTGCTCAGCTCCTCCTCGTCCAAGGTGTATTCATGCATTACCCAGTCAGTACGCTCACCATTAGGGGCACGACCTTTATAGAAAACCAATGTCTTCTTTACTCCAACATCACGAGAATTACATGACACAGTACGATCCTTCCCAGTAGCTTTCCAGTACCCAAGCCTGGTTGCCCTATTTGATCTTGCCCCATTCGGGTACTTCCGATCTCTTGGACTGAAAAAAAACCATTGTCTATCACCAGTTTTTAGTTTAGAAAGTCCTGCATCACAGTCAATTACAACTTATTACGTTGAACACACTAAAATAAAAATGAAACAGCATTTAGGTGCAGCCAGAAAACTATTACAAAAGACCAACATAAGTTACATAACAGTAAAAATAGGCCATCAAAAAGACAGGATATATGTTAATGAGTCTAGGCTGAATCCAACCTACGGATTATAGATTATATGCTCCATTAACAAAAGAAACTACACCTTAGAAACACTAAATGATTCACCGAATGGAAAACATGAAGTAACAACCAATTGATTAATTTACCATTGTAGTCCTTAATAGTTCAATTTTAGTATCAATTTGCTCCATATGGTCACAAAATTTTCATTGTAGCCCTCCATTGGTTTGGTAAGATCTTAATTGTCTCTTAATGCATCCCTGTCATTACCAGATGTCAATAGTTTTCTTGTTCGTGGCATGTTTCCTTTAGATGTGGTAGAGAAGAAAAAAGGTGGGTTTTGATATTATAATTTTACAGCATGACCCACACCACTTTTGCAAAACTCATTTTCTGATCATACAAAAACCCATCCAATGTCCTATTTTAAACCAACTAAAACCCTAATACAGTCAGCTTAATATAAATCAATTCAAAACTCACACATACCTATTACTAACGTCAGCTTCACCTCTCTCTCTCTATCCCATGTCCAAATAAAGTAAAATGTAGCATACAAGAAAACTATTAATCTCTAATGATGACAAAGGCATTTAGAGAGATTTAACCAAACCATTGAGACTACAATGAAACTTTTGAAACCATAAAGACCAGATTAAAAATGAACACATACAATAGGACTAGAATGGTAATTTAACACCATGGTCTAATAAACTTGGCAAGCATCATTACTAGTAGTTAACTGAAATCAATTGCAGAAATCAGTCGTGATTACCATCCAACCAAACAAGGGCTTACCCATCCACACAGACAAAAAATGGGAGTAGTAAACAATCCAGGCATAGGTCTCATTCAATCAATAAGTTACATAAGAAGATTCAAACAAACAAGAATCATATCACTTCCAGCTCCCAGGCAAATTACAAATCATAATTGGAATTCAGAGATTAAATAACCAAGTGCAAACGGATTAAAGGATCAGAAACTGACGCCTGCAAATATCCAATAAACTTCGCAAAGAACCTCCAGAAAAGCAAGAGATAAATCACCCAAACGAATTGATTCCAAATTAAAATCGATAACTCAGCCGAATCAAAATTTGGGTCGGAACAAGGTCAGACGGCACCACACGAAGAGTCAATCATAAACACAAAACATCAATTTCTCCAAACAAAAACCGAATCAAAATATAAATTACAACGCTGAATCGGGGAAGAAAAAATAGATACCAGGCAATTCTTCGGGGTCCCACTTGTAGACGTCGGTATCGGCGATGATATCGAGCTTGATTTTTCTCCCACAGATCTTCCTCTTCAAATAGTAAAGTATGAGCTCCTCATCAGTTGGGTGGAACCGAAACCCCGGCGGCCAGACCTTGTCGTCGTTACCAGAACTCCCCCTCAAACTACCAGAGGCACAGGGGACTTTCATTTATGATCAGCAATTGGATTTTCTCGGATTCTGGAATCGGAAAGAGAGTGAAAAGCAGATGATCGGTCGATTGAAAATGGATTTTGAAGTGGGATTTTGGATTTGGATTTGGACTTCGAGAAGAAAGGGCAAGAGTGCAGAGGAAGGAAGCAGGGTTTAGGGATGTGTGAAGAAAGCGGACGCGAAATTTCGTTGGAATTCGAGATTAAAATGGATTTGATTTTTCCATATCTCGGGGAGACAAATATGTCTGGTGGAGCAAATCAAGCATGGGAGTGCGATCTCCGGCCAGCGTTTACTCACGTGTGGAAGAGGGGACCTGGAAGAGGGGAGGAGGGTCGAACCCGGGAAATTGGGATTTTTGACCATTTTCAATAATCACTCTGGATTTTTGACCCCCTTCAGATTTTTACTTATTCATGACCTCTCCACCTCAGTTTTCTGACTCCTCCCCTTATTTTATCATGTAAATTGACTAAATTGCCATCATTTCATAATAAATGCATTTATCATATAATAAATTTTTCACCAACCACCAACTTAACAATTCTCACTTTGTTTTTTCAACTCCAAATCACCACACACACGCAAGTCACGTTTTTTTTTTCCAATACTCAAGATTTTCTCCACGTGATTGTTGACCCACATTATCCAATCAATCGGTCCCCACATAATCCGTTATCTCGAATCCATTGTTTTCACCATATAGGTATGTCCATTTCATCATTTTAGAATATTGTACTTCTTCAAACTTGTAATGATACGAAATTTTATCATTTTTCTAGAAAAAACGTTATTTTACGGAAAACATAAATGAAGTCTAGAATTTATGTTGGACCGAGATTGGTACCGGGATGGAATTTAGAACCGGGTTTGAGACGGAGATAGAAGGTAAACTCAAGCCCGGTCCTTCATGTCCAGATACGGCCGGGACCGGGACCGAGATGGGGACAAAATTGGGTAGACCGGGATAGGGATTGGGACCGGGATAGGGATAGGGATTGTGACCGGGATAGGGACTGGGATCGGGATAGGGATTGTGACCGGGATAGGGACCGAACCATGCAATATAAATCTTGAATTTTTCTTGTTTGTTTGCAAGTTTATTGATTTGTATTTAATTATAGTGTTTTGGTCTATTTGCAGGATGCCTTGTGTTTTTATATCATTCGGTGGAGAATGGAAAGATATTGAAAAGGATTACGTGGGTGGTCGTACAAGAGGATTGACTGTGGATAGTAAAATCACCTATGCTGAATTTCTAGGACATGTATGTAGGCTAAGTAGTATAAATCCATTACCGGAAGATATCATAATTAGACGTGTATATAATTTTAAGGCGAAGGTTTGTGTAATGGAAATAACTGACGACGATGACCTGACTTTCTTCTTGATTGGTGAAGATGTCTCTGAATTGCCGCTATACATATCTACCGTGCCAAAGAAGGTACATCAGAATGAACCGTACATGCCTTCTTTCCCATATTATTTAGGCCAACACATGTCCAATGTTCCTATTCCCTCAGCTTATGCCCCCCATTTGCAAGACCCTTATTTCCGAGACCCTCATTTTCAAGTCTGTCAGTTCCGTCCTCATCGTCGAACCCCTCTTCTTCTGACCGACCCCCCTACTTTGGTCATATTGGTCCTGATATAGCATCTCTCACACCGTTAAGGTCAGATGTTGTTCGTTGTAATTTGGGAGATGATAGGGCATATGATTGGGATGTGCCTGGATTGTGGAATGGAAGTGAAAATGTGGATGAAGATAGTGATGAATCATATCGTCTAATGACCGACACGAAAGAAGGAGACGACGAAAGGGAATATGGAAATGAGCACGCCAGTGATCGACTTGATGTGCAACATGAGCATGAAGAGGTAACAATTCATAATACAATGGCTGAATATCCTGTAGATGCCGTCCATGAAACGGCAAGCAATAGACTCACCGGTCAGTCAGAAGCTGATAGATTGCAAGCCATGGTTCAATCGGCTGGGACCAATGATGTTAAGGAGGGGATGTATTCGACTCGAAGAAGGAACTAGTTATGAAAATGCATTTACTTGCATTGCGGAAGAACTTTCAGTTTCGAGTGAAGAAGTCTACACCGGAACTATACTTGCTGCGATGCGTCGATCCTACTTGCACGTGGCGACTTAGAGCCACTAAGATTAGAGATTGCAACCTGTTTAAGATAAAGAAATATATCGCAGTCCATTCTAAGTGCAATGGTGCCCTTATGAAACAGGATCATTGTCAGGCGAAGAGTTGGGTGGTCGGTCATCTAGTACAATCAAAGTTTACTGATGTTTCTCGCACGTACAAGCCGAAGGACATCATCCAAGATATTCGTGAGGAGCGGTGTAAATATAAGTTACGACAAGCCCTGGCGTTCGAGCGAAGAAGCACTCCGACTTATCAGAGGGGATCCAGCTTCATCGTACGGGCTACTACTCGCTTATGGGGAAGCCGTGAAAATCATGAACCCAGGTACTATATTTAAATTGGAGTTGGATGATAGCAAGTAGTTCAAATATGTCTTCATGGCCATGGGTCAATCAATTAGAGGTTTTATGTGTTGCATTCGACCAGTTTTGGTTATTGACGGGGCACACCTTAAAGGGAAGTACGGAGGTGTATTACTATCTGCTTCTGCTGTTGATGCGAATAACCAAATATACCCAGTTGCATTTGCAATAGTCGGGAGTGAGAGCGTCACATCATGTGTATGGTTTATGACTCAATTGAAGAGTGTTGTCGACACCGTTCAGAACTTGGTATTCATTTCTGATCGACATGCCAGCATTTGTAAAGCGATTGATGAGGTATTTCCTACTACATTTCATTGCTTTTGTATACATCATCTAAAGATGAACTTGCTGGCCAAGTTTAAAACGCCCGCGCTAGAGGTATTATTTTTTAAGGCTGCGAAGGCATTTTGCGAGTCATATTTCAATGAGAACTGGGTCCAACTGTGCGCACACCCAGGAGTTAGGGAATATCTGGAAGCTATAGGAAAGGAACGATGAGCTCGCTGCTTTCAGACGAAACTAAGATACTCACAAATGACCACTAATATTGCAGAGTCCGTTAATGCCCTTCTCAGGCATGCACGTAAGTTGCCAGTCACCGCATTACTTGATCATATCATAGGTGTGTTGCAGAGGTGGTTCTACGAACGTCAGACGCTTGCTTCTTCACGTCAGAGTACGTTGTCTGACTACGCAGAGGAAATGATTGCCGAAGCTTCGGATAATGCACGGAGACACATTGTGATGAACATCGACCAGTTTAATTTTGAGGTACGCGACGGGAACCTGAATGGGGACGTTGACTTGCAATGCAGACGTGTACTTGTCGGGAGTTCGATTATTTTAAAGTTCTGTGCTCCCATGCTATTGCTGCAGCCAATTCTCATAGCATAAATCCGTACACACTATGCGATGAGGCGTACACAGTCAACAGTTGGATGTTGGCATATGTAGAACCAATATTTCCAGTGGGTTCATCCTCAACATGGAAGAGTTCTTCGGGGTTTGTGAATATCGATATTCAACCACCGAAGAAGGTCGTTAGGGTTGGACGGCGACAAACGGTGAGGATTCCTTCCACAGGCGAGGTCCGTCCACCGCGCAAGTGCAGTCGATGTGGTACATCGGGACACAATCGTAAAACTTGTCGCGAACCACTAAATACTGTGTAGCAATATTATAGATAATTACGTTGTAATATGTAGACATTTATGTACCTAAAAAAAAATTTATTACAAGGACTAATACATTGTATTTTGGTAGATATGAATAGGTAGCTTCTACCGCAAGTAAGAATCCATGCATATGCACTAACAATATGTTGTTGTTCTTTCATATATGATTACAACTTGTTTTATGTAATGTTACTGTTCATCAGTGACTACAGTTAAAAAAAAGTATGCTAAAACAAATTAGGATAAGTCATATTTAGGTCGGTGGAAAAAAAATCGATACAAAGAATAATTACAACTAAAAAAAGGGTCTACGAGCCCACATTTGTACAGCATATTGACGACGAAATAAAGAAATGTTACTTTGAATCAAAGTGTCTATCTTTGACCCAATTACATCGTACTCGAAAAATCTAACACAAAATATGCTGCAATCTGTGAACCCGGCTTGCTGAGGTACAGTACATCTTCGGACCCTCCATGGCACCATAGGCAGGTTGGGCCGAAGTGCGAGTATCCCGCTCCAATGAAGAATCGCCGGGATTATCGTACACATTGGCTTGAGTGCCTTCTCGAGATCCTCCAATGGGGTGATCGCTTGCAGTGAGTCCCATACAGTTAAATCACCCTCCACAAGATCAATCCCGATCATAACCCAGTGGTTGCCGCCAATATTCATCCGCGTGTACACGATATCGGCCTCGCTCCATAGGGTGTCGTAGTCCGATTGTCGTCCAAGCACGTACCGAAAGATGGTACGCTCTTGCCTCCAATCATACGTACATTTCGACGGGAGGACACCCGGCTTCATGGCTGCATATGGTCCGTCTGTTCGTCGTAGCAAGTTCTGCAAAGAGAAAAACTCCCACAAACGTCATTCACGTATCGAAGTAATATCGTTCGTTACATACATGGGGGAAAGGTAAGTTGAACTTACGGAGAGAAGTACGTCGCCTATTGCGAATTGCACACGCAATAGATGTTTACACTTCTCAACCTTCCTCGCTGTTAGCATCATGAGCGAGTCGATATACTGCATGTGACATTATAAAAAGTATAAGTCTATAATTAAAAACAACTTTGCTGCTTCTAAACTTCACTAACCTCGTCGTCGAGTTGAAACTGAGGATCCAGGAGCAGTCCAAACCAACTCTTATATTTTATCCCGACAGACGTTGAACGAGAATTGTCGTCGGTTGATGGGTCGTCCATCCATTTCTGGAACCCCTCGTCTAGAAGCGGTGGGATGGGGCATGTAGGGTCGTACGATTGAACTTTGATACCACGTTGGCCGGTGGGCGTGTATATGGCCTGCAACTTCCACGGATATTTCCTCTTCCGAAGACCCTGGCCAAGTGGGCCTTCAATAAATTCAGGTTCAACCTGGAACAAGTATAAAGGAAGTTCAATACAACACTTAATGACGTTGGAGTTTGGGTTCGACGTTGGAGTTACCTTAACGACGGCCAGCTGTGGAGTTCCTCCATGTGATAAGGGTAGGGGTAGACTTTCTGTCCTATCCGTTTACTTTCTCGGTGTCCCTGCGGGTTGCGGTGTCGGTACGTTAACCATCCGCCCCTTACTTGCCTCCCTGTCACTGGCGCACCCACCTAGAGTAATATCCTAAAAATGGACGAACATTTGCTTTAAGTAAATAAAGGTAGGTTAACGTAAGCCAGTTAGTATCGTTACAGAAATACCTCAATTATTCTGGCCCGCAACTTCGGATCCTCATCCATGTCCGTATCCTCCTTGTTACGCCCACTCGGATCACGTCCGCTCGAAGAACCATCCTGATCCGGCCCACCGCCCCTTCTTTCAGATTTATTCTGGCCCTTCGACATAACCTACGTAATAAAAATTATAAATATACGGATGTGAACAAGAAATTCAGATAATACAATAACTCTTACCTTTGTTAGCCTCTTCATATACTTCTTTATGTCCTTTAGGTCAGTCGTCATGCTCGTCAGAGTTGTCTCAATGGCCATCACTCTGTCGCCGAGCCTCCGCAGCTCCCGACTCCACTTATGCTTCGACTTCTTCTTCTTCTTCTTCGTCCCTTTCTGTGGTAACAATTGATCTTGTCCTCCATCGTTCCCTATAATATCTTCTGTTGCATGATCAACCACTGGGGAAGCATCCTCATCAATAATATCTTCTGTTACATCATCGAGCTCAACTGGATCCCCAACCTCACCAGTAACGGGAGACTTCTGAGCGGTGGAAGTAGAAGCTAGTGGTTCTGTAGCAAGTTCTGTGGGTGGAGGAGGTCCGACATGGGCCACCGGTGGATGCATAACGTGAGCCATGTGCTGTCGTTCGACATCAGTCGCCTCCAAACGAACTACAACCTTCGACTGTATAACACAAATAGTTAGGTCAATTTTAATATTAAATACTAAAAACAATAAGAACATTTTGGGACTCACCTTGGGATTCTCGAAGACCTCTCGCTCCAAAACATTAAAAGCACGCAAATAGGTGCAGGACCTAAGTAGACGAGGATAGCATCGTCATTTAGCCTCAATGCTACTCGAGTCGACAAGGTTGATATTGTCTCGTGTGCCCAAACCTGCAGTCACGTCAAGTTAGACCCTACAATATTTCACAGGTACATAACTACATAATAAATTACATTTAAATTTCACTGACCTGAAAAGCGTATGGAAACCCATACAAGCTATATGTCTCAACATGGCTGGAGTCCATAGCGACCTTCTGTTTGTACGCCTCGACCTTGTCCTTCAGAGCGTTCTTCAAGCTCCAGAGAGTTCTTTCAAAGATCATTGAACTCCAGTCATAATTACAGAAAACTTCCCACCGATCCACAATCCCAAAGAGGCTCGTGTCCATTTTCTGCTTCCTTTCCTTGCCCATCATGGCAAGCTCTATGAAGTACACTATAACAACCTTCACAGCGTCCTCGTCATTTTCGAATGTGTGTTCTAAAAAAATTTTCTCCAACTCCGAACACTTCACACTCGCCTTGTCTTCAAAATACAGAATCCTAAGTCTTCGGTTACGAACATCCTCATCTACCCTATTCATGGTGTATCTAAGACCGGTTATTAGGTCGAACTCCCGCTTCCCAAAAGAGACCCTATTCCCGAATAGGTTAAAACTAATGAGGTCCTCTCTAGGTTCCTCCACCTCTCTAAGCAACAGGTGATGGAGCACCGGACCATTAAATACGACGTTCATCCCTAAAATCGGACCAAAACATGTTCGACTAAACATGTCTAACTGAGAGGGAGTTAACCTAGCCTTAAGACGAGAAGAGGTTTTCCCTACGTGAGCGAGGTTTGACAGCGCGACCGGAAACCAGTCGTCTCGGTTGATCTTAAGTGTCATACTCATGTCTCCTGTAACAAAGCAAAACAAAATTGGTTAAATATGTTGTCGATTCCATACCGGGCTTCTTCCAACTTAGAAACGGACCGGGTTGAAGCTAGGGATGGAATCCAGAAAGGAAATCCCAGAAGGATGGACTTTCTGGAATCCATCCCGGGCCTCATCCCGGTTCGAAATGGACCGAGATGAGTCCCAAGATGGAATCCAGAAAGTCCATTCCACAAGGATGGATTTCCTGGATTCCATCTTGGGACTCATCCCGGTTCGAAATGGACCGGGATGAGGCCCGAGATGGAATCCAGAAAGACTTTCTGGGTTCCATCTCGGGACACATCCCGATTCGAAATGGACAGAGACGAGGCCCGAGATGGAAGATGGAATCCAGAAAGACTTTCTGGATACCATCTCGGTCTTGTCCCTGTCCATTTCGAACCGATATGAGTCCCGAGATGGAACCCAGAAAGTCCATTCCAGATGGATGACCTTTCTGGATTCTATCTCGGCCATCATCCCGGTTCGAAACGGACCGAGACGAGATGGAACCCTTCAGCAAAAAAAAAAGGGTTATGGTTTCATCTCGGTCCTAAACCCACCGGGCTTAAAGCCGAGATGGAACCCTTCAACAAAAAAAAAAATAATGGAAGCAACACGCAAAGAACCTTGACTACTGCAGATAGAGCCGAAGGTTGAAGACTTTCACACCCACGCAAAGAACGAAGGAAAAAAAAAGTAGAAAAGCATTCACACTTGAAAGAAAAATTACCTCGATTAGGGAAGGGGGAAAGCTCTGATAGAGACGAAGCGAGGGAGACGAGAAGAGAAACGACGGAGATGAAGTGCGAAGTGAGGGAGATAGCAAGATGAAGACTGGGATGGACAACGAGATAGTGAATGAGGGAGGGGAAGGATCGAGACATGGAAGGAAGGGAGGGGAGGGCTGGGTTTGATTTCTTTTTTTAAATTGATGGTAACTTGGTAATTTTACCAAGCAAAATAAAGGGAAATGTCAGAAAACTGAGGTAGAGGGGTTATGAATAAGTAAATATCAAAAAGGGTCAAAAATCCAAAATTATTATTGGAAGGGGTCAAAAATCCCAAAAACCCGTCGAACTCACACCCAAAAGAGATGTCAGAATTGAATATTTGATATTAGATAAATTTTTTCTCCAAATTTACTACTTTTTAGTAGATATAGATATGTTAATTTAATCAATTTTTCTTAGTACAATATACCAGAGCGACAATTTGAATTTATGATCTTTTGATCAGAGAATCTCGACCAGAAATGGTATCAGAATCCCGACCAGAACTGGGACCAAGTGCTATATATAGATACCATTTCTGGTCGGGACCAAGTGCTATATATAGAAAATAATCGATAATTGCAACTAGTTGTAATTATTGATTCTTTCTATTGTCTCGACACTTGTCTCAACATAATTGGATACAACAAAGAAAATAAGATTTGGCCGACAAGACAAGTCCTTGACTGGCATCTTATCTCTTTGGAATCTACTTTAAAAAGGTAAAGATAAGTGTGGCCGACAAAGGGCATCTTATCTTTGCAAAAGAAAGAAAAGAAATAAAGTAAAACGGGAAATTATTACAAACTGACAAACTAAAGGAAAAGACGGAAAATAAAGGCTAACATGACTGCTTTCAGACTGGAAACTTGCTTCGGAAGTTTGATAAAGTCACCTGGTTACTTTTGATTTAGCGAGGATTGCGGATTCTGTATATCATCGTATAGGCTTCTCTGGTGTCTGATTAGGCCGTTCTAGGGTCTTACTCACGGCCTCTCGCCTAAACTGCCCAAGGAACACCTTCTATCTTCGACTAGAGTTGCCTGTGAGATATAGAATCCTCTCAATTGAGTCAATCCTTTACGCTAACCGCGCTGCCTTGTGGTTGGTTACTCCACATCAAAAGCGTGTCATCTTCTTCATCTGAATTTCTTTTGCAGTTCCTTCAAGAAATAACAAACTGGGAGAGTGATGATAAGATCAGAATTCAATGATCTTATCTAAAAACTTAAACGAAATTTAAACAAATTAATTTACAGTAATTTACAATAAGAAAATTAAATTAAACACTTGAAAGATCCAGATTCAGAATCGTCAACAGGGCTGTGAATCTAAATATGGATCGTTGATGTCGTAGCCTTCGAAGGGATCGAAGTTGTCTTCGTCGTTTTCAACATCGTTATTGACAGAGGCGGAGGAATCAGCATCCGCCTGAAGGTCGTCTGGATCAGAGATTTGAACCACGACGGTATTGAGAACTGAATTGAAGTCGGCCTGAGACTCGGCTCCAGCTAGTGAACTCATGACTGCATTTTTGGCGAGAAGGAAATTTTCGTCTTCTTGCCTTGTCATGTCTTGGAGATGAACGTTGGTCTTGAACCAGATTTTCATCTTTTCAGCTTCTAGGTAGGAGTAGTCAAATTTTTCCCACCATTTGATGCATAAAGTTTTGCTCAACGCTTTGAAATTGCCACTGGGTCCTAGCTCGAAATTCCAGCAGAAGATCCATGGAACTTGGAAATACAAAACGAATCTAAACGTCTTAGAAATGGGAGATGAGTAGATACTTTGTTGGAAGAGATGGTACGAACGTTGAACCTCGACCGGAAAAATTTCCTCGGAGAGACCAAAGTACGTCCACCAACTTTGAAACCAATTTGGAAAGTGAGATTTGTAAGCTTGCTTACAAAAGGTCACAAACCAAGAGTGGTTGTAGCCTTGAAGCCAGAAGACAACATATCACGCCTTCATGTAGTTACGATAGTTGTAAGTCTGTGGCTTAAAGGTTTTTGTAAACTTCTTCCTTACGAACATACCCTGTTTCCAGGAGGAAGATTCAGAATTTTGAATAAATGGTCTTGGAAGGATCATTTTTATCTGGAACATGAGTTATTTCTGCTGATTTGGAATCAACGAGAATAAACTCATAAAAAGTACGAGTCTTTTGAAGATCCTCTGGCAAGAAGTTGAAGCCATGAGGAAATATTTGTTTGCAGACTTCTTGGACCGAAAGTCCGTCGAATTCTGGTTCAATGGTTGAATCCACCATGGTAGTTTTGGTGAAATAACCATTGATTGGAGGTCTTAGCTGAAAAACTTTTGGCCTGACGATTTGAGAAAACGAGGAAGGATTCCTCGGAATAGTAGATTTTGAAGAAGCGGCTGCTGAGGCAAGACGCCTGTTCTTCGTTGTAGTGCCAAACGGGCGTAACAACGTACTTGAAGGGATTGGAAGACTGGATGGACCTAATTGAATGGACAAGGTCTTTTGAGAAGAACCTTGTTAACGTCTGGATATTGTCTTAAACTGGATATCCATAGCGTAATTTTCTGCATCCATCGGAAATGGTACAGATGATTGAGAAATGAGTCTTTTGCCCTTTGAGGTAGTAGCACTGGAAGGGGATGCTACTGCTTGGGGTGAAATTGTGCGATCATTTCTAGGCGACGAAGGTCGCTGGTTGTTTTGCAACGGGGGCCGCTGAGTGTTTGGCCGCCTTCGACCAAGAGGAGGTTCCATCGGGAGGAAGAGAGAAGGAGATTTTGGTGTCTTCAAGAGTGTTCTCTTGGGAGGTAATCAGCAAGTAAAAAAAAAAGAAATATTGTTTGTCCAAGGTCTTAGTGTATACGAGTTCTTGAAAGTAAAGGAGCAATAACCAATTTCTTGTTTTCTCAAGAGGACTGTAACTAGAATTGTCACTATCACTATGATTAGGAATGTTTTTATTCATATTATTTATAATATGATTAGCAATGTTAAGGGAGTTATCACTTCCTTTTATAGGCACAATTTGAAAATCGAAGCAAGACAGTATTGTCTGCCATCTTGCAAAGATTTGCTTTGAGACCATATTCTTTACATCTTTTTCAAAGATGAATTTGCTTGCCTTTGAATCTGTCCGGATCGTGAAATCTTTATTGATAAGATCTCCTTGGAATTTTTGTATGCAAAGTACTATTGCTAATACTTCCTTCTTCACTGTGGAATAGTTTTTCTGGGCACTATTCCAAATGCCTGAATGGTAACGGATAATCATGATTTTCCCGTTAACTTCCTGTTTGAATACACCATCGTAACCAACATCTGATGCGTCAGTGTCGACAATAATCCGTGCTTGATCATCCACAAGAGATAAACATGGGATGCTCTTGGCCAGGGATTTGATAGATTGGACTGCGCGTGTATGCTCTACAGTCCATGACTTTGGATTTTTCTTCAACCTATCATAGAGTGGCAGGCAGATTGTACGAAGGTCTTTAATAAAGTCTCCAATATAATTCACACAACCCAAAAATCGTTGTAGCTATGTTTTGTCTTGTATGACATCTGAGAATTTATCAACAAATTCCAGAGACCTTTGGATCGGCTTAATGATTCCTTGATCAATATCATAACCGAGAAATCTGACCTTTGTTTGGAACAGTTTGATATTTGGTTGCGAAACCACAAGACCATTTGTTTTGATAATGTTGAGAAATAACTGCAGATGCTTGAAATGTTGATCCACAGTATTTGAGAATACCAAAATATCATCAATATAAACTATTGTGAAATCTTGATATTTGCTGAAGATATCATTCATTATCTTCTGAAACTCGGATGAAGCATTATTCAATCCGAAAGGCATTACGTTCCATTGAAATCGTCCGAATGGAACATTGAAGGTTGTCTTGTAGCGGTCATTTGGATGAATCTGGACCTGCCAAAACCCAGATTTTAAATCGAACTTTGAGAAGACTTTTGCTAAAGTAATCCTTTTTAGCAAATCTTGGCGATTAGGTATAGGATACCTAATCCATTTGAGAACTTTGTTGAGAGACTTGTAATTTATTACAAGATTGGGAATTCCTCGTTCCTTCTCGGCTTGCTTGTTGACATAGAAAGCCGAACATGACCAAGGACTCTTAGAAGGGCTAATGAGTCCCTTTTTGAGTAGATCTGTTATTTCGTCTGTACAAGTTTTCACCAGATCTTTGTTCATTTGAATAGGCCGAGCTTTAGTTAGGATTTCAGCTTTTAAGGACTGTTTTGAAGGCTATATATAACCATGTATGTCAGCTTTGAAAGGATAGAATATAGAATTGAGATGTAATGAAATGAAATGAGCCTTTGAGCCTTTCTTTTAGCCAAAAGCTAATGTATTTTGCAATCTAGTGATACCTTGCATGTTTAGGATCATTCAAGTGAGACTTGATCTATCTTGCTTGGGGAGTGATTCAAATCTCAAACAAGGAGCGAGTTTTCTTGCCTTGAGATATTTGATCATCAAGGTAATCTGGTTTTTACTTTCCTTGGGTTGATTCCTTAATCGGTTTTGGGGTTTTTGGGATTATGTTCTATGGGTCTTGTTCGTTAACAAGGTTCTTAGATCCAACTCTCAAGGGTTTCTTAACATTTGGTATCAGAGCTTTAGGCTCAAGATCGGATATATGTTTCCTTTGCGTTTTTGTTCAATCTATCTTTGATTTTCTTGTTATCTCAATTTCATAAACTTTTCGTATTCTGTCAAAAAGCATAAAAAAGTCATATTTCCGTTCATCTTTTGATTTCTTTGCCTTTTACATTTTTATAGATCTCTTTCTACTCTAAAACTTTGTATTCTTGAACTCTTACCAGTTCTGATTTCTTCATGGTGAAAAACGTTCAATTTCATAATCTGTCATAAAAATCCGTGAGCATGTTCTTCATATGTTTATCTTCCATTCTTCGTTTGTTCCCCATGTTAGATGTTATTTCAGCAAATTAATATCTGATTGGTGTTTACAACTAGCCAATAGCCATTTAATATCGTTGGTTGTACTTTGATGCATTAATTGTGCTAGTTGGTGGACATTAACTTGGGAGGTTACACTCTTGCTATTTATTCCAGTACTTAATTAATCTCATTTTGTCATCCTGTTTGATTTATTAGTTTCTTTCCATAAGTCAAGTTAGCTTGTTTATGTTCTAAGTGTGCTACTATCTATCGGATTGCAAATTATTATGGCTTCTCCATTTTAAATTTTGAGAGCAATGTATCACCAAAGAGAAAGTCCATACTGATACGAATCCATTTGTGACCAATTACATGTACCAAAGGAGCAATTACAAGAAGCAAGATAAGAAGATTCAAGAGGCTTTCACACTGCACCTTCAAAAGCTTGTTAATGCACAATAATCAACAAAGAGTTTTGAGCCCAAATTTGTTCATAATGTTACTTCAATGAGTCAAGAAAAGAATGGAGCAAAGATGGCACGGGAAAAGTTGTCTATTTTGAGAGATGGCACGGAGGACAAAAAATATGTGCATAATTGTGGACAGGTGCCTTGGCAAATTGCACCCCTTGGGAGTTTGTGAAGTCAAAGCTTGACAAATGTCATCCAAATGTGAAGCGCCTCCTACAGCACATAGATAAGACCATTTGAAGCGTGACTAAGTTTTCTGATCCGCATTTAAGTGTCTAGAATGATGTGCAATCAAGTTTTAATTTGCATGTCTTATTTTCTACAATTTGCATTAAGTAGTATTTTGAAAAACTTTTGGTGTTCTTATGTTGAACGACCATTTGGCCTATTTAAAGGCTTGTAATGCTCTTGTTAAGGGGATACCAAGATTAAACATATTGGAATTCAAGAACTTTTGTTCCTTAACACATTTGGTGTTGCTTCTTTCAAATCTTGCTTTAGGTTTGATGTTAAACTGATTCATTGGATTAGTCTCGATCAAGCTAATTCTGGAGTGAGTCATCTTAGGATCTAGGAGTGACCATTGTAGATTCTAAGTCCGATCTAAGAGTGATTCATCTTCTAACCTTACTCTTGGTTGGAATCATTCGGTAAGTTAGTCGTTTTTGTGAATGTTTGCAAGGATCCTAGAAGGACCTCTAGCTTTGTAAACCCGAGCAACCTTAGCGCATATCAAATATAAACATTAAGTCTTAATTGGCTATCTTGGCTACAGGATAGTCACACAATTATCCATCTAAATTTTAAACCATACAATTATCCAACTAGACTTTATACTATACGTATGACACAGATAAAAACGAAGTCTTAATAGACTATTTTTGCTGTAGGATAGCCACACAATTATCCAACTAGATTTTAAACTGCATGGCACAAATATAAACACTAAGTCTTACTAGGCTATCTTTGCTGCAAGATAGCCACACAATTATCCAACTAGATTTTAAACTATATGCATGACACAAATATAAACATTAAGTCTTAATTCGCTATGTTTGCTACATGATAGTCACACAATTATCCATTTAAACTTTAAACCACATAATTATCCAACTAGACTTTATACTATATGCATGACACATATAAAAACTAAGTCTTAATAGACTATCATTGCTGCATGATAGCCACACAATTATCCAACTAGATTTTAAACTGCATGACACAAATATAAACACTAAGTCTTAATAGGCTATCTTTGCTGCAGGATAGCCACACAATTATCCAACTAAACTTTAAACCACATAATTATCCAACTAAACTTCATACTATATGCATGACACATATAAACACTAAGTCTTAATTGATTATCTTTGTTGCAGGATAGCCACACAATTATCCAACTAGACTTTAAACTATATGTATGACACAAATATAAACACTAGATAAAATCGATCACAAGTGAGTAAATGTTAGCATTCTAGTTTCACCAAACATTCCATAAATGTTAGCATTCTAGCATTCTACATGAAAGAAATCATGAAAAAATTAATATTGGAACCGGTCACCAAAATGCTAAATGATGCACTTAGAACATATAAAGAACCAACAAGTACTACAAGAAAATTAAGTTTTTTCCACCCGAGATCATTTGACAACAAAGTGGGGTAGAAAAAAAAAAGATTACAAAACTAAAATGTGACATATTTGATCAAAGAACACCAAGTAAAAAACAGGACATCTTAACTTATATTTCGGGGATGGAACATTAAAAGAAAAACTTGCAGATAAAAAGATTGATATCTACATACTTGGAATAACAAATGTCCATTGTCCAGTAGGACAGTCCTCTAATGTTGCCATCACATCTGAGCGAGCGAGCTTTCTGAATCAATTGATTCTTCATGTAACACCTCTAAATTTTCATCAACCTAAATGAGGCACGTTACTAAAATCACCTATGACGTTCAATTCAAACGGGAGAATAGAACTACATTTTTCCCACATCTTTAACTAAATAAATTTACTAAGTTTCAAACCATAAATTATCACTAACAATTCTTATCAAAAATAAATAAATAACAACGAAGACAACACTAGTTTATTTCACCTCGAAACAAAATTAATGAATACTATCTCCAAATAAAATTCAGTTCAAATTCAGTTAACTAACCCAAACTAAGTTTCCCAAAAGAATAAAAAATTGATAACTTTAACAAAAACCTTTAAATAGGAAAAACTAAGCACAACCAGTCTACTAACAAACTCTACTACAAAACAGAATAATTGCAACTATCCTAATTAAATATAAATTAAACAATGCAACGCAACTAATGGTAACGATCTAACACAGTCCAACCAAACATAGCAACGATCTAAAATCATATCGAAAGTAACTTTCAGAGGATAACATCAACCATAAGAAATCATGCGAATAATACATATAGGCAACAAAGAAAACAATCAATTTATATCAACACACAGAATCCAATCCCCTTAAGTAAGAAACTACTTGCTATCACGTCCCTAATGCGCTACTAAACTCGCCACCGGCGTCCTAAACCAAGAACAACCAAACTTGGGTTAGAATTCAATTTAATTAACTATATAGGTGAGTCGTTACCTAATAAATCACACTAAAACCACTTTGGTTAAGAGTGGGCCAATGCCGAAGGGGGCGGGTATTGCAAAACGGGCTTTGAACGGTGTAGGTAAGTGTTGAAAACCACCTAAATGCCGCTGTCCACGAGATCCAGCAGTGGAGATGCGCTACCAACGCCAGTGGAGATGCGCTACCAACGCTACTGTGCACGGTCTAGGTGACGGGGACATTTCTGCCGTTGACCGAGAAACGCTAGATCTGTCGCGAAGCACAGCAGAACCACCAAAATCTGAGGTTGCACCGCCGAAATCACCTTTAACCGCTTGGGAAGCTTCACGCACAGGGCTGCCGTTTGCGGGTCTGGGCGTCGAGGTGTGCAGCTTCGCTGCAGAAGACGAAAGGAACGTCGCGCCGCCAAGATATTGCTGAAATTGATCAAAGGACGCCGTCGGTGATCGCTGAAAACCCGTGTATCGCCGCCGCTGGTACACCCGACGCAAAACACCGCCGTTGCTGGGCTCAGGTTCTGATGGAGCGCTGCTGGATCTACTTGTTCGTGGAGGACAACTCGTTGCCGCGAAAAATCACCGGAGGGAGGGAGAGGTTGGACGGAAAATCAAAAGGGATGGGTAGGTGTTATGAAGAAGAAGAGAAGATTAGGGGGGAGGGTTTGTTTTATTTCAAAACATTTCCTTTTATTTCCTTTTATTTTCTTTTATTTCAAAACGTTTCCTTTTATTTCCTTTTATTTTCTTTTTTATTTTATTTTCTTTTATTTCAATTGCTCACTATGAAAGGATTGGTCTTGAATTATACTATTAATTTTGTTGTGAATTGTGCTTCCCATTTTCCCTTTTTTTTTTCTTTTAGTAAATCTGTAAGTTAGGGACATAACATTTTTTTTCGAATTAAATCTTGCCACATGAACACCCACATTTTGAAAAGAACATCGAAAAAGATGAGGAAAAAAAACAGTTAGTAAAAAGGCGTGGTTTGATTTAATTTATTTTAATTTTATTTACCTATGATTACTATATTAATATTATACTTAAACATTTCATGTAGAAAGGGCACAATTACGTAGGGTAAGCAGACCACTATCCCAAATACAATTTTCTACTTATTTCATGGAATATTTGGGGAAACTATTAATCATAAATCTATACTCGATAGAACCGGAGAATCTTGAAATAATTAATATCATCTATAAAACTACAGTTTTTCTGACTGAAATGAAACACACTTAAAATCATTTGTGACACTTTTTGTATGTCATAAATTCTCAAGATTGTCTAAGTAACTGTCATGGAATACTTGAAATTTTTTTTATTTTTCTTGATAATTATAAAATGTCATAAAACATAGAATTTTTCGTAGATCATCGTTTTTTTCCGCCAAAATCACACCTCTACCATTTCGTGACAGTTTTTCACTGTCATTGAAAATTCGGTTTTCGTGACAGTTTTTGACTGTCATAAAACTAACAAAATCAGAAAAGTTGCGTTTTTTCCCGCCAAAAACGCGCCCATATGATTTATGATAGTTTTTTGTTTCCTCTAAACTTTTTTACTATTTACAACTGTCGTGGAAGACCACTTTTCTACTAGTGCCAAATAAATTTTAAACAAAATTAAGCAATATTCTAATTTTTAAAACAGTTTTTTTGAACTAAATTTTAAAACATTTTAATCATTCACATTAATTATATTCTATTAAAGTTTTTTATATTTTAAAATAAAATTAAAAATTTTGAAATGTATTACATGCGTAAATTAACATTCATTAAATCTTCTGTATTTAAATAAATAAATATATAAATTTAATCAAGCCTCTTCACCTCTGTACATCTCTCTCTCCAGAATATCAGGAGTTTGCATGGCCATGCAGTTCCCAAGAACAGCCTCTTCGCATCCATAACATATAATAATATATCTTCCTTAACTCTTCATCTCTGTTATTGGAGAGATCAAACAATCATAGTACGTGTTTTTGAGCTGTGATGGAGGAAGAAAATGGAAGAAGCAGCGCTTTTGGTTTAGTGGCAAAGCTTGAAGCTTTGAATTTGAATATCAATGGCGGCACTGAAACTACTAAACAGCAACAGCGTTTTAGAGCAAATCAAGCAGCTCATCAAAATTCCTTCAAACCTCTTATTGATGTTCTGCTTTCCTGGTCTCTTGAAGACATTTTCAATAAACATCTTTTTAAGGTTCTTCTTTCTTCTTTTATTCTCTTTTCAAATCTTATTCTCATGGAGTGAAGATTTGAACTTTCGACTGTTTCCATGTTTCCATCTCAAACTCAGTTGGCGATGAGAAGAGTAGCTTATCTATGATAAACTCATGATTGTTTCCACTGTTTTCCTCTCAAAATTTGGCCATCTCAAAAAAGTATTTCGAACTTTTGACTGTTTTTAGTCTTAAAATCTGTTGTTAGGTCCTTTATTTTTTTCAATGTGGAATCCTTAACACGACTAGTTACAGGTGGAAAAGATTCCAGGATCCTTCGAGTCGGTGGAGCAATATTTTGCATCGTACACCTACCCTCTACTTGAAGAGACACGAGCTCAGCTGTGCTCCAGCATGAACCCCATCTCCAAAGCTCCATTTGCTCAAGTAATTTCCATAAAAGAGGTGAAACCCATGGGCGAGGAATTTACAAGATTCGAGTTAGAGATTGGAACAAGGAGGCTTTTTCGACGGTGTTGATGCCTGGACGGATTTGCAGAGGAGTGGGAAGACGTGGAGTTTTGCAACTGTTTGCTCACACAAAGGCAGCAAACAGAAGAACAAAACAACTTCTTTTACGCTAAAGACATGGCGGCGGGACAACTTTAAGGAACAGCCTATGTTTGTGGTTCTTTTGGTGAATGTTCTTTCTAATGTGAGGATATGGAATGCACTGCACTTGCAGAGGAGGAACTTGATGATTTTCAACCAAGTATTAGGAGCCAATAGTTCTTCTTCTTGTTCTTCGGATTTTGGTTGTGATGTTTGTGGTGAAGCAAAGATTGAGTCCGACAATGGTTTGTTTTCTACTTTGAATGAATCCCAAGTTAGAGCAGTTCGATCATGTCTTCTAAAGACAAGCTGTGTCCACAAATCTGCCGTTGAACTCATCTGGGGTCCGCCCGGGACCGGCAAAACGAAGACAGTTAGCGTGCTGTTGTTCCAGCTTTTGAAGAGCAATCGTCGGACGCTTGCTTGCGCTCCAACAAACACTGCGATCATGCAGGTAAAGCTCTCAAAACTTACTTTTAAGCTTGTGTTTGAACTTATAATTATGAACTTTTTAAAATATAGAGGTTAAATAAACACGCCTCCAACTTCTAAAATTTTGCAGGTGGCATCGCGGTTTCTTCTTCTGGTTAGAGAAATGCAGGAGAAAGAGTGTGGATCTGAAGGGTTGTTCTGCAATTTGAGTGAAATTCTTTTGTTTGGGAACAAAAAAAGGCTCAAAGTTGGCGAATCTGACAAATATATATATTTGGATTATCGAGTTGAACGTCTTCAGAAGTGCTTCAGTCCTTTCACTGGCTGGAGGCATCGTTTTGGAACCATGATTGATTTTCTTGAAGACTCTGTTTCTCAGTATAAAAGAGAATCGACAAAAGACGACGACTCGTCGCCCCCATCGTCTTTTGTTGAATTTGTAAGGATGAGGTTTAAAACCGTTTCTTGTTCACTCAAGGAGTGCATATCAATCTTCTGCACACACATTCCCAAAGCCATTTTGAAGCAAAATTTCCAAAGGCTGGCTTGTCTCATGAGTTTGATTGGTTCTTTGGAGAGTTTGTTGCTCTCAGACATGTTTGTTTCTGAGGATGTTGAGAAGCTTTTTTCGAGCCGAGAAATGGTCGAAAATTTTTCGGAGAATGAGAGGCTAATTTGGAAGGCCAGAAATGACTGTTGGTTTTGAAATCTCTGCAGGATTCATTGAGTGTACTTGAACTTCCAGGGACTGGAAGCAGAAGAGGGATTACAGAATTTTGTTTCGGGAATGCGTCGTTGTTCTTCTGCACGGTTTCGAGTTCATTTAAGCTGCATTCGATGAAGAAAGTGAGGCCATTGCAGGCGTTGGTGATGGATGAAGCAGCACAGTTGAAGGAGTGTGAGGCTGCAATTCCACTGCAGTTTCCAGCTATGCAATTCTCATAGGTGATGAGTGCCAATTGCCTGCTATGGTTGAAAGCAAAGTAAGCTTAATTTTGATTGAATTGCTACTTTCTAAGTTTCAATTCAGTAACCACTGTGAGTTGGTCTAGTGATCATTGCCACGAATGAAAAAGTAAAGAACTAATTAAACAGATGGCAATCTCTCACAAATGTGAATACTTCTATAAGCTAATGCATTAATTTTCTTCTTTCTTTATATTTTGCAATTAAGGTTGCAGAAGAAGCTGGGTTTGGAAGAAGCATGTTTGAGAGGCTGAGCTCATTGGGGCATCCAAAACATCTTCTCAATGTGCAGTATAGGATGCATCCTTCCATAAGCTTGTTCCCAAACTCAAAGTTCTACTCTAGCCAGATCCCAGATGGTCCTAATGTCAAAGCCAAAGGCTACGAAAAGACGTTTCTTCCGAGTCGAAAAATGTTGGGTTCGTATTCTTTCATAGATATAAATTATGGAAGAGAAGAGAAGGACGGCATTACACAGAGTTGGAAAAATATGGTAGAGGTTGATGTTGTGCTGCAAATTATTCATAGTTTGTAAAAAGGTATATAATCATCTCTCTCCTTTTCTTTTATGGATGGATATTCAACTTTGATGTGTGACAAACAAAATAATATGTTGTTAGTGCGAGGAAGCAAGTTGCACATTAATCCTCGGGATATTAATCATATGTTAAGAGATATCAGTTAAACTTAGCCCCTAAACTTTGTGGTGTCCAATAGGTTTATAAACTTTATAAAGCATCTAATAAGTTGTCTCATGGGTTTCTTCAACTTTAAAAGGTTTCTAGCAAGTAACCTCTATTAGGTTAGCTTAGAGGTCAATTGGAGCCAATGAAAAAAACTAAAGGATTTAAGAAGAATGAGTTCAAATAATAGAGGTCGCTTATCTAGCTAAGATTTAACATCCTATGAGTTTCTACAGTGATCTCTGTTACTAGGTAACCGTCATAGGTTGACATAGAGCTTGAATAGTTGTACTTGTGAAATTAGTTGAAACGTGGCTAAGCTGACTCAATTATTAATTGGTTGTACATTTTTCTTTTTAGGATTTGGGGTTTAGAGTTCAAAGTTTAAATACGGGGAGTTGATTTCATTGTGTTGAATAGTCACACAATGATAAATAGTTCTTATGAGCTTGTTATGTTCTACGATCCTTAGCTTTGAGTACAATGTTACATCAATAATGAAGAGTTGAGAATTTATATCTCTGTCTGGATATGCATCCTTGGATTTGCATATTCAATTTATATTCCTTTCAATGTAGCTTATTTATTTTGATTTTGGATTTCTATTTTTGAATTAAGCTGTAGATACTATTTCTTTGTTTTGCCCACTCCTTTTAAAAAAAAATTCAAGACCCAATCAAAAATTTGAAAACTAAGAAAAAGTAGTTTCATGTTTTTGAAATTTGGCTAAGAATGTAGATGTATTTTCAAGAAAAGCGAAGAAACATATAGAAGGAATCATGTGGAAGCAAAAGTATAAATTCTAAAAATTGAAAATTAAAAACAAAATAGTTATCAAATGGAGCCTGATCTGTCTTCATTTGCCTTTTTGTTTACAGCAACATGTGTTGACTCAAAAGAGAAGATCAGCATTGGTGTGGTGTCACCTTATTCAGCTCAAGTAACTGCTATTCAACAGAAGATTGGGAGGAACTATGATAACTGTCATAGCTTTAAAGTTAAAGTGAGCTCTGTTGATGGCTTCCAAGGAGGGGAGGAGGATATCATTGTCATGTCTACTGTCCGATCAAATCGAGGCTCGTCAATCGGATTTTTATCGAGTAATCAAAGAACAAATGTCGCTCTTACTAGAGCTAGGTAAGAACTCAATACCATTTCTTTTTTCACCTTTTATATCATGAACAACACTTAGCTGCTAACCGAGTCGATAGCCAAGCTCTTTTTAGGACACTAGGCTTTGGTATTGACTTGGCCAATGGGTTCTTTACATTCAAAAGTTCTTTCATTCATTTTTGTATAGGCCCCAACCCATTCGGATAATGATTTTGTTTCCAGTTTTCGGTCCTAAAAAACAATGCCTACTTATTAATCTCAATTTCTTTGATATGTCTGAAAAAGCAGATAGCAAATCAAAGAAACACATAGGTGGAAGCAGTGTGCGTTTAATTATAAGTTAAACTTTAAAAAGCAAAAAAACGAAAGACAAAAACCTTGTTTGATGACCATTATGTTTCTTATTTTATGCTTTTGAAATACTTCTGAGCATGCATTCTTTTGTCTTGTTATATCAACCTTTTAAAATAAATTCAAAAATTTAAACCCAAAATTTTGAAAAGCAAAAGAAATATTTTCCAAAAACTTTGTCTTTTGCTTTTAAATTTGATTAACAATTCAAATATATTGAGAAGAAATATGAAAATCATACTAAATAAGCAGTAAGAAAACAAACATTATTCATTTCTAATAATAGAATACTACGAATATGACCAAAATGTTTATCAAATGGGACTGTATTAGCTTTCGGTTTTGTGACCACTTGCTCTGCTATATTATATATATAGATACTGTTTGTGGATATTGGAAAACTTTAACACACTTTCAAAAATCATAAAATAGAAAAACTAAAAAGCATAAAGAGATAAAAATGATCTTGGGGTTTGTTAACAATTTCCAAAAATGTGAAGCTTTTCCTTCTATAGTATCTTATCTATCACAAAGGACATGTTTTATTACCCTAATTATAAATATAAAATAACTTTTACGAGTCATTTCGTCACAATTTTGAAAAACAGTTTTTGGAAACAAAAGAGTAAAGAACATTGTTTTTTTTTCATTTTGTTTGTAGATGGATGTGGAGCAACAACGTATAGATATTCTAAATGGTCATAAAATCGATCAACGAGCGGATCTCGAATCCTTTGGAGCATGGAGATGAACCTCTTGCTACCTCAAATATGAGGTTAGTTTGTAGAAGACAACACTACCATTCATTTAGTTAATTACTGTACATACTAATT
This sequence comes from Momordica charantia, assembly GCF_013281855.1. Lineage (NCBI taxonomy): Eukaryota > Viridiplantae > Streptophyta > Magnoliopsida > Cucurbitales > Cucurbitaceae > Momordica > Momordica charantia. The sequence continues at coordinate 14,600,596 of NW_028275159.1, read as the reverse complement.
GCCTATATCTTGTGCTTTTCTTAAAATAATTTATCATAAAAATGTAACTTTTTAAAAACTTTGCTAGGCTACTTAGTAGAAAGGGATAAGAAGAAACCATAACCCAAAAAGGAAAAGCAATCAATGGCTCGACAAAAATAAGCAAAGTCCTTTGTAAAACAATGAAGCAAAGTGACTTGGAGAAATGTTATTTTTATTTTTTATTTTATTTTTTTTATCATAACTTCATTTCAGGATCTTCTTGATTTCATTCAACATGTTAAAACACATATTCATATATTAAACAATTATTGGCGAAAATAGTTGTGGGAACCAGAAGGGTTACTTTTTAAAAGTTTTAAGGACTCAAATATCGGTATTTTGAAAGTTGAAGAATAAAAATAAATAAATTTTAATATTTAGGTCACGTTTGATAACCATTTTGTTTTTTTATTTTATGTTTTTGAAATTAAGCTTATTTTTACTTATATATTTATTTGTTTTGTTATTTTTTTTTTATAAATGTTTTAAAAAACTTTTGAGTTTTTGCAAGCTAATTTGTTTTGTTTTTAAATTTGGCTAGAATCCATGTGTTTTTAGAAAATGTGAAAACATACCAAATAAATTGTGAGATATATGCATAAATTTAAAAAGAAAATAGAAAACTAAAACCAACGTCCCGTCTGACAACAATTTTGTCTTCAGCTTCACTTTTTAGAAATTATGTTTGTTTTGTCCCAGTTATGTTTTCACCTTTCTTAAAAACATATTTTGGCTACTTTCTTTTTCTTTTTTTCAGTTTTTCAAACTTTGGCTTAGGAAAATATTTTCAAAAAGTAGATGCAAAAAGAAAAAATAAATAAAATAAAAATACATGGGAAAGTAGTAAGTAGTGTTTACCAGTTTAATTTTTAAAAACCGAAAATAAAAAACAATTAAAATGGTTATAAAATGAGACCGGTTATTAAACCGAACCTTAAGAATTTAGATAGATATTATGAATATTTGGGCCTAAATATAATAATTCTCAAAGTTCCTAGACCCAAATAAGATTAAAAAAAAAAAAAAATCTACCAAAAGTTCTAAAACTTGAGAAAGTTGCTGGAACATAAATGGATGCCAACAAATTGCTTGAATCATCTGCAGGGACTCATCCAAGCAGTAGTTTTCACAAGTCCATCTCATCTTACATAATATATAATTGCAGCAAACGAATCGTCGTCAAGATCCTGCCTCACCGATGTCCAAAAACAGTGCTACGATGAGGAAGAAGGCAAAAGAAGAAGCTTTGAGACTCAGATCGCTCTCACATCTGATCCTGTTTTTTTTTTTTTTTTTTGGAGGTCATGTAGCTTATTTTCTATATCGTTTTGAAATGGATTTAAACATTTATTTGGAGTTTTAAGTGAGGCTGGAATTGGTATAAATACCAAAATTCTCAAGAAATTTTTGTATTGAGAAGGTTATATAATTAGATTGTTGTGTGGAGTTGATTTAGTAAGATTTTGAATTTAGTTTGATCTGATCTAGTTAGTTGATTTTAGGTCTAATTTCTACTTTTGTCCAATACTTTTGGTTGTCCCATTTTGGTATTTTTACTTTCAAAAATTTCATTTCCGTTCTTATTTAAAACATTAATTTGAGTTCGTGTACTTTGAGTTTTTGTCCATTTTAGTCCTTGTAGCTTTAAAAATGTCTTTATCTCGTACTTTTATAAAGTTACTGTTTTGGTTTCTTTGTTTTTTTTTTTGTTATTTTGTCAACTTTTCAATCACTATTTCAATACAATATTATATTTATGCCTAATACATTTCTTGAAAATTTATAGTTTTGTATATTAAACTGTTTTTATTGTTTATATGATGTGGTAGAGCTTTGACTAAGATTAAAAAAAAAAGTCTGTTTTTAAATGTGCACATTGATCAAAATGGATGGGAGCAAGGTGATAAACACAAGGACCAAAATATAAGGTATGCAATACTTTGATTATATTATTTGGAAGAATTATGTAGATTATAATATTTTGAAATTTTCAATCGGTGTGCTCTTAGGAGAGTGCTGAGGAAGAAAAGAAAGGAAATGATGCTCAAACATCGAAGCCTGCATTTTACAATAATTTATTCGGTAATATGCCACGTTATGAGAAGTACTCGCCAATAATCATTTCACCTGAACAAGAGGACATAATCGAGACTCAAGTTACTAGATGCGAACCTACAGTTGAGTTTCCAAATGAAGATGAAGTCATTGGAACTCAAGTAGTTCCTCTTGTGGTAATACATATAGATATTCATTCGTTAAAAAGATACACAATCGATAACCATTATATGAATATAAATATGATATCTTCAAATAATATTCTAATTTGAATTTGGAAAAATGCAGGAGGATGAAATCCCAATAATTGAAAGATTGGAAAATTTGAAAAGGGGTGTGGGAAGAGTAAAGAATGTGTCAGAAATTAAAGGGAAGAAGAAAACAGATGATACGATCAAAGAAAAGGTGATTATAGTAATTTCATTTTTCTTTTAGGTATAAATTTTTTTAAGGGATATTGATTATATTAATCTTTATTGAATTACAAAATGTTAAGAAATTTGGACGCAAGGATAAAAGGAAAAAAGGGAGATATGATAAAAGTAATTTTATTGGTCAGAATCAGGCAGATGCGTATGATGTATGTATTATATCCATGTACTATATTGTAAGTAACCAATTATATTTGTATGCATATATTTACATTTATGTTTATATTATGTTCAAGCGGCCCCATTGTTACTTCCGAGGGATAAGTGGTTGAATAGCATGAAACTTCAAATATACTCAAAATTAGAAGTGTTGGAGAATATTAAGGACGTACTGTCAAGAAAACATCTAATAAAATTTAGAAATACATGTTTTGGTAGTTTCTTAGACATTAAGATTACAAAATATCCTCTCCAACTGGTTAGCCACATAATTAGAAGACAATGTAGCCCTCCCTAGAGATGAAATTAATTTCAACTTTGAGGGCAAGGTGGTTCATTTTGGATTACGAGAGTTTGAGGCTATAACTGGTCTAAAATGTGAAGAACTACCTTCTGTGAACTTCAAAAAACTGAGTGGGAGATTCCTGAATAAATATTTCAACAACTCAACAATTCATGTGAAGAGGACAACAATAAACACTTTGTTTAATTCAAGGGATGTAGTGAAGTAGAAGGAAAAAATTAAGATGACACAATTATTTTTGTTGTCAAATTTCTTGTTGGGAAAACAACGAGCAGTGGGAATTGAAGTGGAATATATCAAGCTTCTGGATGACACCGATCAATTTGAGAATTACCCGTGGAGGCGTGTTTGCTATAACTCAACAATAGATTCTATAAAGAAAGCAATCAAAAACCCATATGCATCTGTTGTGAGACTCTCTAGAATGCCGTTAGCATTGCTTATTTGGGCATATGAATGCATACCATTGCTTTCTTTGGAGGGAAACAAAACATGCCAAACACGTATCTACTGATATACCAAAGATGGTAAATTGGGAGGCGAACCCACAACCAGAATGGCGGGATATAGCAATTAGAGTTTTTTAGACTGAAGAGGTATTATAAATGCATAATTTTTAAACTTGTAGTTGTGTTTTCTTTATGTATATATATTGATGACTATAATAATTATATGTTAATTTTAATGCAGTTTGAGTTTCAAAATATGTTCGAAGAAGAAGATGATGCACAAACAAGAGTTTTTGAGGAAGGTGAACCATCAAATATGAATTTATCATGTTTTGGATCAAAAGAAAGCTATATTCCTCCATTTTCTGAAGAGTTTAAAGAGATGGTATTAAGTAGTCTCGAGAACATGAATTGTAAAATCAATACACTGTTTTCTGAGATTGAGAGTGTTAAACAAATAGTGAATGAGAATATAGCCGTTATCAGAAAGGAGGATGGGAACGGAGATAGAGGTGGGGGTGGAAGGGATGGTAACAATGGTGGTAGTGAGGGTGGTGGACAACATGCTGAAAATTCAGAAGAAGATCAACAAAAAGACAATGAATCAAGGGATAGTGGAGCTACTACTATTGTTGAGAATGATGAAGATAATATTAACGTAAGTATTTAAAATAAATGCATCGTACATTAGCTATAGTCTTATTGTGATTAATGTTCATGATGTGTGAAGGACATGTGCAATGATATTTACTATGTTTTACATTTTGCAAGGAACTTGGAGTTAAAGAAATAATGGAAGATGAGTTCGTATGCACTAATTTTTTAAATGAGGTTGATAGAATAGAATATGCTCCTCGCAAAAAAAAGGTTTGCTTGTTTTCTGTGGTAAATGTCATTTATGTTATGATTCAGTATATGGTCATGAAAGAAATATCTAATTTGATTTGTTATAAATTGAATCGTGCAGGACAAGGAGAACATCGAGCAAAATGATATTATATCGGAGGATGAAGACATGTACATTCATGCTATAAGTATTAGAATTAAGTTCGTTGATAACTAATATGCTACTAGATGCCAAATAGATGTGATCATGCTACATCCTAATGAATATGTGGTTGGCTGTACTGGTTTGTTCAATATATACAGATATTGTTGTATATAATATATAGAATATGCTTCAATATATCCTTACATCTATTATATAATTATGGAAGCGAAAAAAATTCCTGATGCATTCTTAATAGTGTCAACCAAATTGCTAATGCATTATTTCTTCATAATACTTACATCTAGATTCTTTCTTCATACTACTTGCTCTGGTTCTATTGCTACCGCCAAAGATCGTATATACAAATATTTTATATGTAACATATAGTTATATTAATGTGCAGTTGAGAGAAACATGCATGTTCAAGAAAGGGGGAACGAAAAGATGATGCAAATATTGAAAGATCAGGAAGTTGAACCATTGAGACGAACATAGAGTGGTGATGCCTTCTAAGGTTAATAGATCACTGTACACTACAAAGTTCGGTTCAACAGAAGATAATAAATCTAAGCTATCAAGCACTGAACATTTTGATGCTCCAACTTTCAACTTGTTATCACAACTTTAATTGACTTCATGCAATGGAATACATTATTTAATTTTTTTGTGTTAGTTAATTATAGTGTTCATTATTAAATCTATGTATTGGAATACTATGGCTTCGAGAACTAGCTAGATTTGATATATTGAAGTTTTTTTTATGGTAACTACTAAATTATAAACCATTTGATTACTTTTTTTAGTGGTAAATACTATGACATCTCAATGTATGAAATTACTTGACTAGATTACACACTAAATTATTATCCATTAATGGGTTGTCCTACTTGTCTCATCTAGTAGACCGACTCACCATCCAGCTTATATATAAATTTCTTGTGACTTTAAGAGATGCCAAAAAACATAAAAATTGCAACTACAAGCAAATGTTAAAAATTTTAGGATTTTTGTGTGTTCGGCTACCTACTTAATTAGAATAAATTGTTTTAAGAGAATTAATTACTATGTACTAGAATATTTAAATGTAGTTATAATATATAAACTTGATAATCATATATCTCAAATGGTTGTCTTCGATTTATGATTTCAGGTGAATTATTGTACATATGGGGATATATCTTATAGTGTTCATATGGGGATATATCAAACACGAAGTTGTCAACTTAAGCACCAGTAAATCAAAATGAAATAATATATAAAAGGAATTTTTCCGTTCAATAAAACTGAAATATAACTGAAATTAAAACCAATAATATGAAATTGTTTTAAGTGCAAAAAAATAAATAAGCAAGAAAAAGCACATGAATCAATGTCTATCTATTAAGTAAGAGAAAATCTGCACGACTTCCTATTGTGGCCATATCTACCACAACGACTGCATTTAACACGTCTTTTAAATTCTAATGCTGACGGAATCCTCAATTTCTTTGGTCTACCAGCAGGACGTTTCACATTGGTAGGCAGAATTTTTATAATCTTCACATCTTCAGGGATATTCCAACTTGACTGATGACCTAATGGATGTATACTTCCACTGTACGTGGAACGTAAATAGTTGTTCGAATAGTATAAGGAGACGTAACATTTTGTAGGTAAATGCTTCTGAGTCAGTATAGCACATGCACGTGAACAAGGTATTTTAATGATATCCCACTGACGACAAGAACAACTTCTTTTTGAAAGTATTACCTCAACTTGTCTATGGTTATTAATTACTTGATAAATATCATTATTGACAGCATAAACCTAAAAGAATTTGGAAAAAGACCAAAAAGTCAGTTTTTAAATATTTAAGAGTACAAACATATACATAACTAATTTAATTCAAATGAAAACAATTACTAATTTAATCTTATAATAATAAATTTAAGGTACAGCTGCTTAGGAAAACTTTCTTGCATTGTACGATGAGTTGAAATTTGTTCTCTTAACCTTTTCTCAGCACTTTTAGTGAATTCAGTAATTTAAAATTAGCATCGTTCTTACGCTCATAGAACCACCTTTGCAACATCATCCACACAACTTCTAACATGGCAGCATTTAGACTTTCTGAAATGTTGGTTGTCATAAAATTGTATCTAGATGAACTAGAATAAGCACGCGACCATTTAAAGAAACCTATGCCCGACTGTTGGGTGTGTTGCCCTAAACTCGTAGTTTGTATTTATGTAAAAACAAATGTATATTCAATGAAGTTTTATTCAATAAATTTGTTGTTTAATTCATAGCATTGCATTGTCCAAAATTCAATAAACTAAACATCCGAGGTTATTTTAGTGTAACCGGGACAGTATATGTACTGGGTATATATTTGATATACTGGGTATATAATTGATATACCCCTGATATACGAGGTATATATTTGATATACCCCTGATATACAAGTGGATAACGCCCCGTGAATAACCTAAAGGGTCTATAGTATATGGATAAGGTTGGATACCTTATCCTGACAACACTATGGATACGGCCCATTCTGTAAAGGTTACAGACGACTCGATTCAGGTCGTTCGTGTGGAGACATGTGAGTGGGGGTATCCTATACAATGAGTTTGTATAAAATCGGACAACGAAATAGTCAATCTTTAGATGTAACACTGTTAACTAATAGATTGCTGTTTCTTAGGATAACCAAACAACTCATTCTCAATCCTGAGTGAGTTATGGACTCCTGCCCGTGAGGGCTCGTTCTTTGATCTGTATGGGTAAGAGTGGCCCGAGTTACCGACTCAACATTCCTACCATTTTGGGGACGAGACCGAGTGGGGAGCTGGGAACATAACTTCACGAGATGGAATTCATTCCTCCCCGACTTTAAGGGAGTAGATGAGTGTTCTCTTAAATGCTGACTCCGGGACTTGAACAAGGGGCCCCACCCTCTCATTGGCCCGAGAGGGACTTCCGGTTATTGGTCGGACCATAACTGGGTTGTTCATTAGAGGAGCAGTGGTATTTAAGGAGAAAGATGTAACTCAGGGGTAAAACAGTAATTTGACCAAACTTGAGTTACGAGCACTCGTGAAGGATTGACTTGTCATTAATGGTCGTATATCTGTGGGCACGAAAACATTCTACAGTGAGAAGAGTGCAACTGCGGGTCTTTAGTGGAATGACCCGTAGTTAACGAATGTTGATTAACTCGGTAAATGAGTTTGACCAATTAATCACGTATCGTTGGAGCTTCTGATCTGTAGGTCCATTTGGTCCCCTTGCTAGCTCATAACGGGTAAAACGAGGATCTAGGTTTTGGAAGAATTTGAACTATTCAAATTGCTCAAGGGAATATATGTTTATTGATACATTATAATATATAGTTAACTCTAAACTGAAACTATATATTGTGAGAGAAATTATGTGAATGAGATTCAAATAAAATTTATATTAATATGATTCATATTAAAACTATATGTTAAAATTTAATGCACATAAGATGTACATTAAATCTATAGGTTATACAAGAGAGAATATGGTTTAATTAAATATGAGATATTTAATTAAATGTTAAATAATTAATTGTTAATTATTTAATATTACATTTAATTAATTAATTAATAATATTAATTAATTATTAATTTGATTAATAATTATTTAATATTAATTAATATTAATTAATTATTAATTTGATTAATAATTATTTAATATTACATTTAATTAATTAATTACTAATTAATATTAATTTGATTAATAATTATTTAATTTATTAATTAATTAATATTAATTAATTAATATAATTAATTATTAACTCTCCTGCGGGGAGTGAGGAGTTAAGTGAGGTAGGGTAACTCCCCACGTCACTGTTTTTCTGGTAAATTGCAGAAAGGTTTTGCAAATTGAAACACAACAGAAAAAATACAGAACTCCCAATATCTCTCAAGCTCTCTCTCAATACTCCCTCTCATTCCATACGGTGCTCCCAAAAGTACGATCCTGAGATCCAAGAGGATACCAAGGAAGACACGGTGGTGGTGTTCGGGTGGTAACTGTTGAAAAAACGTTCTTCAAAGGTAAAGTTTTCCCCTGTTATTTCTTCTTTGCACTTAGATTTTGTTTTCCCAAAAATCATCAACGAAGATCCGCTTCCGCTCCGGGGTTCACATCCCTTCTATTGTTATTAGAGCCAGGTTGATGTTCTGATTTTTTGGGATCAAAATCTGTGTTTTTGGTGGGTGTTTTCATATTTTCGAAATATTGGTTCGCGGGTCCGAAAATTTCCGATTTTTGGCATTTAGATAGCGTTTTTCTTCTTGATTTGATCATGTAAGGGCCTGGTGTTTTGTGCATATTGTTTCTATATTGATTCTGTAAGTCCGGGTCGCTCAAAAGTCGTTCGTGTTGTCGGATTAGACAAAAAATTGCAGAAAACAGCGAAGAAGACGAAGCAGATTATGCAGACAGCGCTATGACGCTATGCAGCAGCGCCATGGCGCTGCAGGGACAACACACAGTGCAGCGCCATGGTGCCATGTCTGGGCGCCGCAGCGCTGCCCTTAAGCGCCGAGGCGCTGTCCCGGGTGTTTTTCGGCGCGTTTCCGTGTCTCCAATTCGCGGTTTGAGGGCAGTTGCAGTCGTTTTCTTATTTTTGTATTATTTTGCTTTCTTAGGGTGCCAAAAACCGTTCCAACTTTGCTATTTAATTGTCTTATGCATTGTGAATGTATATTTTAATTAAAAGCATATTGCATATTGTATGCCATATAGTTTTAAAATCTCACCATAGGTTACATGCATAATATGTATGTTTGATAGATAGTATGTATGTATCGTCATGCATCATATAGTTATAAATGTTATAATGTATGAATGCATGTTTTATTTTCATAATTAATATAAGTGTTGCATTAATTAGATGAAAATAAAGTTGCATTGAGCATGACCTTACTTTGGTTAATATAATTGTTATATTTATGTATGCTTACAATGCATGATTATAGTATTAATTTCTTAAATTTTATAAGAGTTATAAAATGTGGTAGAAAGAAATTAAAATCTATAATAAAGAATTGCATGCAAATATAGGGTCTATGTTAATTAATTTTAAAGGGGTTTAAAATTAATTAGACCTTAGGTTATATCTTCTAATTTGATTAGGGGCTAGTCTTTTATTTTGTTTTAACTAGGTTTAAAATGAAATGATAAAAGACTAAATATAAAATATTACCTATAAGGGAACCCTGTCTAAGGAAGGTTCTGTTTAGGTTAAGGTACCTAAGCTGACTGTAAGGGAACACTTCTACCTGGGAATCGACTTAGGGGTTGAATTAGTCAATATTTTATATACATGCATTAATGTCGTTGGTTTATTAAAATGTTTAATGAACTAAAACATTTATGTACAACTACCAATATAATAGTTATATTAGGCCGACTAAAAATTCACTTAGTTAATTTCACTTAGCCGGGATTTATCTAAGTAATATACCCTAGTCTTAGAATACCAAGTGGGAGCAAAAGAGAATATGTAATATACAGCTTATATATTTGATATACAAAGTATATATAACATACTTTTATCTCTCTCTCACGTTCTCCTTTATATTCATACTGTGAGTTCCATGCTTGGCCTCGTGTCGCCTTGGGCGCGACCTCCCTACGGAAGGTGTTTGCATGGTTCAATATCGAGGTGAATGGAGATAGTATTCATAGTAAGCGGGAGAAGGACGTGTGACAACACATTGTATGCTTTGGCACATGAGAAGAATAAATTATCAAAAATCTTATCCTTGTACTTCAACTTCAAATTTTTGAAGAGGTGGTACGTGCATATGCAGTGGCAAGCAGTAGTGAAAACCTTCTCATTTGATTTGCCTATACTCTTGTGCCTATTTGAAACAATTACAAGGTCTTGACGAACACCTATACATCGTTTTAGCTGTTAAAAAACCAAACCCATGAAGCATCATTCTCAGAATCCACAACAGAAAATGCCAACGGGAATATCTGATGATTCGCGTCTAAAGTGCAAGCTGATATCAAAGTGCCAGCATACTTATTCTTCATTGATGTTCCATCAACTGAAATAACAGGTCAGCAATATTTCCAACCAGAAATAGAAGACGACAAAGCCATGAAAAGATACTGAAACCTTTCATTATTGTCAACTTTAAAATCACAAACTGAACCTATAACATTAGGTATATATTAGATTATATAATATATTACTATAATGGGGAGATATAGTGTAAATAAGTGAATAAAATCATATCTGGATTTTTCACTCTAATCATATGACAAAATGAATGGATCAATGCATAAGACTCCTCAGGAGATCCCTTAATTTCTTTTATAGCAAATTCTCTTGCACGCCATGTTTTTTGATAGTTGATACTAATACCGAGTTCTCTATGCACATGGGATATAACATCTTTAACACTAGGCAAATCTATGCCGGACATGTTTATCCTACCCATAATAAACTCCTTGATAACAAAAAAAGTTGCTTGCCAATGATCGTTAAGTACTATTAAAACATGTATGTTCGTGTACAAATTTCTTTACTATCCAAATCTCACTTCCTTTGTCTCCAAACTTTGAAGCATGAAGAAATCACTGGTAGTTATCAGTCAAGCAATGAACAATAAGTACTTCACGATTGGATTTAACGGTCCTAAATTGAAAATTATATCTTATAGCAACCGACCGCAATGCATTATGTAAATTACGCTTTCCACAAAACTTGTAGTATTAATAGGCATGTGGTCTAATATGTTAGAAAGACAATTTCTACAATCGACAACTAAACTACAGCATTGGACAGCACCATTAAAAATGATGTTGTACATGTACAACCAATGCACATCTTTGTCATCTGATATTTTCATATCCTTCTTAATAAACTGAGTGGTTCCAATGCATGCAAATACATCAGGATAATCAGAACTACCTACCAATCCCAATATTTTCATTATCTCTTCCATCAAATTGGCGTATAACATGTCTTGATGTATACTTAATTCTGACACATTATAGTCCACATAATTATCTCCGTCGTTCCAAAATCCACTATGAAGCATGCGCACGGGAATAGAAGTGCTACCTATGTGACATTTATAAAACAATATAAATATAAATATATATTATATTCACTATATCAATAATAATATTTAATTTAAAAATCGTACATGGTGTATACATTATATCCTAGAAATATAAAAATAAATACTTAATTGTTAATATTCTATAATAATATGCAATATATATTATAACATATATATAACATAAACATATAAATCGAATAACAAAACAACAAATGCATAATAAGAAATATATATATATCTATTATGTAAATAGAGATAACATAATTCGTGCTTCTCCTTTCATTCATACCCATGAAAAACTATAATTTTTAAAAAAATAACATTCAGTCATACCCATGTTCCTTTCAATGTTATGCTAAATTGTGTTTTCTTTTCCTTTCAATATTGGCGTCAATCTATTCGTGCTTCTCGTTACTATTCTTTTGTTAAAAAAAGAAACAAAAAAAAAAAATTGAAACATCCATTTGACCTCGACAGACGTAAGAAAGAAATTGACAAAGTTTTGAAATAATATCCCCAAATCCCCCAAATTTGAAAACCTCAAAAAATCCTGTAAATCCAAAAATACCAATTGTCCAGACCATGAGACTTTTAGAACTTCAATTTCGGAGGACCCTTTACTGTACATAACTATTTGAGACCAGCCAAAGATTAATATCATATCTCATGTATATATAACTATAATATATATACACATATATACAATATATCCTCATATATACAAATATTAACGGGAAGAATAAGACTATGAGACGTTTAGAACTTCAATTTTCTATACCCTTTCTTCAAAATTACTTAACAATGCGAGCCAAAGATTATTATCATATCTTATGTCTATATAATTATAAGATATATATACATAAATAAAATATATCCCCATATATATCAATCTTAACGGGAAGATTATTAACTTACAAGTGGTATAAACAGAAGGGACATGAGACGAGGAACGCACTGCTCGGCGTCGGAAACATGCAAAGACGTCGACGAAAACTTTATTCGACGATGGAAATTGAAGCTCTGAAACGACGGCGAAGAAGGAATCAATACGTCGTTGACGGAAGCCGTGAAGGTCTGAAACGACGACGGCGGGGAACAAACACAGCGGCTGGAGACGACAGCCGATGACTGGAAACAAAGCACGGAGACGGCAGTAGACGGATTAAGCGGAAATAGAACATTAGGAAAAATTCAAAACTTGTTTTAACAAAATTGGAAGTTGTTAATTGCTGAGAGGAAAAAATCATGCGGACATCTATGTATTGTTTGGCAAAAATCTTTTTTGAAAGAGTGATTCGAGGAATTAGTGTTGAAAAATTGAATCAGGTCCACAATAATTAAATGAATATAATTACAAATTAAGGATTCGAATCTTTTAAATTTAAAAACTATAATAAAATAAAATGCAATAAATAAGGGTAGAATCGGTATTAACAGAAAATCCTACATGCAAATATCTAAAAGTGTAAAATTTGAAAAATAAAGACATTTATGAAATTAAGATTCAAAAATAGCCTTCCCAAGATATTATCTCCTTTATTATTGGAAATAGAGAGAGTCAAAGTTGGGCGAGGGAAAAGGAAGGGAAACAAAAACAAAGAGAGATAATGAAAGGAAGTGTGAGGGAGGATGTTAACTTGTCCCATGTCGGTCAAGTTCAACAAATACAATGTATAAATTCGTATAAATAGCCCCTAAATGCCTCCTTCTATTTTTCAATGGGCTGCTATGATTGTGGCCCGTAGTTAAAATAATTAATCACTACAAGAATTTTCTGATTCAGTGATGGAAGGAATCGTTGCCGAAGGTCAAAAAATCGTCGACAAAAGGTTTCGGCGACGAAATTTGAATTTTCATTGCCATAGAACTTTGGCGATTTCGTCGCTGTAGACTTTTGGCAACGAAAATTTAAATTTATCAATCTTGCTACCTAAATATTTCTTCAAATTTAAACAAAACGCCACGTATTCAAAATTATCATATCAACTTAGATTTATATTAAACAAAAACTGATTTTACAATCGGTCTAGTACATAAAGTTAAACACAATATAAGCTAAATTTCTATTACAACTTTTTTCTAAACTATCCTAGAAAGTCTTATCTTCTTTTGACTTCATATATCCTTCTCTAATTTCCAAAGCTTCCGAGAGAACAATCAAAATAACCTAAAAAAACAAATGAAAATAAACCGATGTGAACAAACAGTTATATACTTTAACTCATTTCACTACATTTTAACTAAACAAACTTAACTTCAAACAAGCAAATGAGCGGTAAAGTAAATAAAACATTAACTTGAAGCATAGTGGCTAAGTGGTGCCAAAGAATCCAAAATGATCTCAAAACACCCCCTTTTTACGTAGTCCTAGTTAAAATAGTTCACAAAGTTGCCAATATGTATTTAAAATATACAAGGAATTAATGATCCTCCATATCCAACATAATATGAATGTTTTTTTTGTTGCTAAAGTGTACCTAAGTTCATAGCTTAATCTATATTCCATATCCAACATAATTCACAAATAAATGTCTAAATCACTCCACATATCATAAACTCATTAAACTAAGCATTCAAATGAAAAAAAAAATCTATATTATGTTAGGTACACTTTAGCAAAAAAAAAAAAAAATATCCATATTCACTCCACATCTCACACTCGCAAAAACCACTTTAATTAAATTCAACAAACTCATCTAATAAAAATATATGTGCTTAACTCACATAAACTAACACTTTATTATTTATAGTATGACTATCACAACTGCATGCACAATTTCAAAACAAGTCATGACATTAAATCAAAAACCAACAACTAAATGCTAGATAGTTATACGCTAATAATTAAACGTAAAATATGATACAACATAGAACCAAACATGCAAAATACAAAAGTTTCAATATGATTTTATAACATTAAATAAATCATACATACCTAGTTAATTTAAAGGGATCTCTTGTGTGTTTGCCACTGTACGATCAAAACAAGTCTAATTAAAAAAACATGGACAAACTATTAGAAATTATAGACAGAAAAGTATAAGACAACAATTTAATTCAATTGCATAGTTTAATTTCATAATCATGAACAAATTAAATTTAAATAAGCTTGTTCTAATACTCCTAAATAATATAGTCTCAAGCAAGCCTAAAATGTGTGTCAAACTAGTTAACACTTGGCTAAATAGAACTAAATGTATGTGTTTCACTCATAAATCCTTCTAAATTAACTAGACTATGTGCGTTGAACTAGCTAAAACTTGACTAAGAGAAAATGTATTTAATTGACTCACTCCTAAAGAATTTATCAAAACAAAAAACTAGGCACAAACCTAACTAATTCACTAGCTACCCTACTTAAAAGTAGTTCCTAAAGAATTTATCAAAACTAAAAACTAGGGCACAAACAACACAAAAAAATAAAAATAAAAATCAATTTTCCCAACTGTCTACAATAATATTTCAACACCAAATTCAAACTTACAAAATCTATAATTAAAAAACAACATTAATTTGATTTCAAGTCCATAACAACATAGATTGAAAGAAAAAAAGTTTGAAATTATACCTACAAAGAATAGTAGAGAAACACAATAGTGATGATAATGGCAACAAATAAGCATGGGCACCCTGTGATTTACAGATGAATATATTACTTTTAAAAAATAACAACAAAACAATTAAGAATTTTACCTCAAAGGAAGAAGGAAGAAGAGCCGCAGTGGATGGACGATCATGACGGACCAACAAAGGGAGGGGAGAAGCAGATGGAGGGAGGAGAAGAGCAAAGGGAGGGAGGAGAAAGAGCAGATGGAGGGGAGAGGAAATGGTGGCAGCAAAGGGTGGGAAAGGGAGAAAGAAAAATGATGCAGAAATGGAAGAGAAAGGGAGAGGGCTAGGTTTAACGGTGAACTATGGCGACCAAATAAATTTGGTCGCCAAAACCTCTAATTTCGTCGCCTGAATTTTCATTTAAAAAACTTGGCAGTGAATTTCCCACTTTTTTCTCATAACTTTTGGTGACAAAAATTACATTTCGTCGCCAAAAATAGCCTTTGGCGACGAAATATGGCTTTTGTCTCCTTAAGCTTTGTCGCACAAAGTTTCACTAAAAATTTGGGCTGTGAAATTCCCACTCCGTCGTCAAAAGTACCCTTTGGCGACCAATTAAAATTTGGTCACCATAGGATACTTTTGGCGACGAAAATTACGTTTCGTTGTCAAAAGTTCCCTATGACAACGAAATTTCAATTCGTCATCCAAAGTTTTGAATGAAATGAGATTTTTTTATTCAAAACTTTTTACGACGAAACCTTAAATTCGTCGTCATAGGGTACTTTTGATGACGAAATGTAATTTTCGTCGCCAAAAGTATCCTATGGTGACCAAATTTTAATTGGTCGCCAAAAGTTTTGTCTAAAAACTTTCTAAATAGACGAAATTTTTGGCGACGAATAGAAATTTCGTCGCCATAGGTTACTTTTGGCGACGAGATGTAATTTTCGTCGCCAAAAGTATCCTATAACCAAAATTCTTGTAGTGAATGGTCTAAATGCATAGATTGTGCCTGTTGACATTTGTCGACTTCTCAAAATTTTGGGAAGTTGATGACGTGTCGTTGAATTGAGGGAGGAACCATACTTTCCCCTTTTGATATGATATGTCGGACCCTTCGACACGTCGAAGTATCGTCCCATATTTGAAACACTAATTATGAGAGAAATATTTGAATAGGATTCAAATAATTAATATGAATTGGATTGATATTAAAATTAAAGGTTATACAAGTCAGATACATTTGAATATAATTCAAATATATAATTTTAATTAAATATGTGATATTTAATTAAAAGTTAAATAAATAATTGTTAATTATTTATTTATTTAATTAATATTTGGATTTAAATTAATAATTAATAATTAGATTAATAATTATTAATTTAATTAATTAAGTTAATTGATTATTGATTATTGATTAGATTAATAATTGTTAATTAAATTAATTAATTGTTAATTGATTTAATTAATTTGTTTATAATTAATTAAATAAAAAGACGAAAATATCTTGATGGTCTTGCGATTTCCCCTGGATTGATATTCTAATGTTCGTTGGATTTTCCGTCTCTATAAATATAAAAGTAAGCTGGTGGTAGGATTTTCCCTCTCTATAAATATAAATATAAGCTGAACCCTAATCGTATGCTAAAGGCTAAAAAATCTCTCAACTCTCTTACTCTCCCAATCCCTTCATTTGACTAGAAACTTAACGAGCAAGATTAAATGGTGTTGTCTCATTCGGATTACACAAAGAGTCTTCAAAGGTAAAATCCAACATGCTTCCCTGTTTTATATTTTTCTGTATTTTAAATTTCAAAAGAAATTTAATAACGCGTTCTACTGCTTCCGCTCCGGGATTCACATCCCTTCATAGGTTATTGCCCAGTTTTGCGTTAAAACGGCTCGTCTGAAAGTATTTGCCTCTTAGAACCTTATAGAGCATACTACCTTGGTTTTGATTGATCCTCCAACTTTGTTTAGCGAGCATGACTTGATTAAAAACTCGAAAGTCTTTAAATCTCATTCCTTCCTTAGCTTTCCTAGTACAGAGCTTCTTCAACTATACCAGTGTATCCTTTCTTTCCAACCTCGAAGGACTTTCCACACTATATCCTTAACATTTTGGAAAACCTGACATTTATTCTTAGCTACTTGTTAGCTTTAAGAGACAGATGGCCAATTTTTCCTGAAAAGTAGTTTCATGGTTGCCTTTTCTTCTTGCCCAAATGTTCATAATTATTTCCCTACAATCTCCCAATAGTGCCCTGTGATCAGAAGCTAGAAAGTCTAAGTGACGAACCTTTATATTTTTGTTGAAATCTCATGATGAAAGGGGATCTCATTGAAATCTCTTCCTAATAATTCATGGCAATGAAGCCATTTCGTCCAATCTAGCTAGAAGTTCCCACGACTCCTTACGTCTTTCCTAATTTGGGTATCCATAGAAACCGGTAAATCGCTATCTCTCATTCTCTTTTTTAATATCCGTAACAATGTGTCCTTGGGAGAAGAACCTCAGAGTTAAACCAGTTACATTGTTCCATAGAAGCATTAACCCGCCACTGTTTCCAATACTCGGGACACAACTACACAACTACACATTTCATTTTTCTCTTCTAACTTGTTTTTATATCGTGTTTCCATGAGAAAAACCAGCATGGGGTCATGGCTACGAACCAAATGTCGTAGCGCTCTTAATGTTTGAGGATTCCCCAACCCTCAAATATTCCAACTTAATATTTTCATGGCTCTCAGTTCGCCGTTCTGAGTATAAGAACCAATTACTGCATCTAGACATAATCTCTTATTTCCCATATTTTCATCTTCCTGATCTAAATTATGTTTCCCCTTATCAAAATTGGTTCTGTATTGATTTCCTTCATTCCATTACCAGTGACTTCCTTAACTCTTCCTAACAATATTTTCCAAGTAGACTTCGTCCTATTATTACCCTGCTTACATTCGTCCTTCACTCCCTTTCTGAGTTTTTTCGGTGTACCTGTCTTCGTACCTTGGCCTTGATCTTCCAAGCTAATGTCTGAGTTATGTTGAACTAATGTCTTGTTTGTGGTCAAGTGCACTAATACAGATTTTTCCTTATGGACTAGTTGGTCTAGTTTAAGAGGAAAAATCAGTTGGTTCAATTCAATTTCTGCCCCCTTCCTCACTAGCTGGTTAAATCAGTTGGTTAAATGCCCCTCACCAGCACACCGGCTGCCTTTCTTTCACAGTTTCTCAGACAGAAAAAAGGTACCCATTTGACATTTGTTTTTACTAATTTTGTATAACAGTTTAAGCTATCAACTAGTTTTTCCTACCAAGTTACATAAATAAATAGATATTTCACTGTAAATATTTTTTAACTTAAAAAGTATAATATCTCTCTTGCCTTTGATGAATAAGACTATTGAAATTGTAAAGAACTGACATGAAATGAGAAATTTATAATGTTTTCTTTATTTGCAGAAAATAAATATTAAAATGAATGATAAATTTCATAATAGACTAACCTGATTTAATTGGAATTGGATAATTTCTTGTGCATTATTTAAATGAATATTAATTGTAATTACTATTTAATAAATAAATAATAATTATACATATTATTTAAATTCTTACCATTAATATTCTTATACTTAAATATTCAATTATTATTATTATTTTTTTTTTGAGGTTCGAACTTACAATCTCTTGGTTGGAAATATGCATTAATTACCGAGCTATGCTCGCTTTGACCTTCAATTATTTTCTTTATAAAGCAGTTAGAATGTTTTAACATTTATTAAATTTAATATGAATGAATATTATTTTATTTAATTTTATCTATTTTTTCATTAAAAAAATGTAATAACTAAAGAGAGATTTAGGTTCAATAGCTTAGATTTTAAGAGTACCTTTTTTAAACTCTACTTTCATAATGGTTTTATATTCTAATTCAAATTTGAGAATGAAATCATACTAAAAATTCAAATTTTAATCTATTTTGTATTCAAAATTCAATTCTAAAAAAAAAAATTAATGAGTCAAGAATTCAAAATTTATTAGTTTAACAATGAAAGTTTTTATATTTAAAGTTCTTGAATAAAATGTTATCTAAGCCAATTTTATGTTCTTCTCAAATTCATTCATAATGTTTATGCTTTATTATATTTTCGTTAAATAATTATATATTAATTTATACGTTTATATACTTGTTTAAATATTTTGAATTGTATATTTTTCTTTTGTTATTTACTTTATTTTTGTAATTTTAATAAAATAATATTTGTAATTTGTAATGAGTACAAGTTTCAATAGTTGGTATGTCTAATTAGTATATGTCTTACCATTATACAATTTTTATTTAACAAGTTTTCATATTGTTTAAATAGGTTATGAATCAATAGTTTATATATATTGTTTTAATTGCCTGAATTGTTTTTTGTTAGTTATTTTATTTATTTTTAAAATTATAATGCAATATATAAATATTGTATGGAGTTTTGTTGATTGATCTTTTTTCAAAATGTTTTACATGTATGTATATTTAACTACGGTATAATCAAGTATATTTAACTATGGTATAATCAAGTCTAGTTAGGATATATTTTATCAAAAGGGATATAATTATCTAGTTATTTTTATTCTTTTCATATTGTGATTTATAATGTTTTGTTTGTCATAGAGTAAATAATAATGTAATTATTTTAGCTCTTTAACATTGAAATTTTAAATATCATAATCAAATCTTAGAATCACTGATTCCCAAAAATATAATTTATTAAAATAGAAAATAGTAACATATAAAAACTAAAATAGATTGAGCATCTCTAACAGATCTATTTGGGATTGAAGACAAAACAATGGGGAAGAAAGAAGGAAAAGAAACAAAAAAAAAAAAGAGAGAATTTACGATAGGTGTCCCTATTTATGATCCAGTTTTGAAAAATGACTAAATGATATTTGATAATGAAAAATGTCCATTCATATTTTTCTAACTATTTTGCAGGTTTGATTTTGACATTTCTACCCTTTTTATTTGATTATTATTTTTAAAATCAAATATCCTAACTTCCACCATCTTTTCTAGATTCTATCCCTCCTTGATTCTAGTTTTTTTTTTCTAACAAATATTCTTTAATATATACGTGGGGACAGAACTCACCAGAGAAATCACACTGAACAAGATCATGGAGTTAGACGATCAGAGCCGGGGAGAAGGGAGAAAGGGAGACAGCAGAAATCCAGCAAGGAAGAAAGAAGATCTTATTAGGCGAGGGAACAACGGTGGGACAATGCGATGAGTGATAGAGCTTGTTGCAAGTGGGGTGGCGGGTAGAGGAGAAAGAGGCCTATGTTGAGTTTCTACCGATGTAAGTAGAGTGCTTTTTATATTTTTTTTGTATTAATTGTTCAAAAAAATATACCTCATTTCTTATGTTTATGTTCATCTTATTTGTTCACATTTTTTATTCACCGTTTACTGTATTGGTTCATATGTTCATCTGTTCGTCGTATTTGTTATTTGTTCCTCCATTCGTCGTATTTGTTATTTGTTCATCTGTTCGCCGTATTTGTTATTTGTTCATCTATTCCGTTTTCATCTATTTGTTTTGGGTCTTAGTATTTCTATTTGAGTGTTAGTATTTCTGTTTCTAACTACATTGTTTTGGATCTTAGTATTTGTGTTTCTAATTATATTTTGTTTATTGACGTTTATTATATATTCTTTAAGATTTTTAGTATCATTTTCGATAATGATTTTATTGTTTAATGAATTATACTTTTTTATAGATTTGTTAGTATAATTAAAATTTATTGGGAAATTATTTGAGTTAGGTAAGATTTTGAAAATATTTGAATTATCGTACAAAGGTGGTAGAGAAAAATATAGGTAGAATTCTCCTATAAAAAACAGAGAATAATATGTTCATTTTAAAATCATTTTAGGGAGGGTAATTTCGTAACTAAAAAATTAATAGAGATTTTACTATTTTTAGGTTGCCATTATTGAAAATTTAAAGTTGTTTGACCATCTTTTGAAATTGCCTATTTTAAATGGCTATATCGGTTGTTATAAAAAAAAGAAAGGAGGTTAAGCTGCTGATAGTTGTTGGGCCTAAAAGAAAAATAATAAACACAAGGCCAACTATTAAGTTATTGATAAATTTAGGTTTGGCCATGAGTTAAGAAGAAACCAAGAAGGGAGTGGCGGCTGGTGATTTATTTTTTGGGCGGCAGTAGCTTATTGGCAGAGGAAAAAAAAAAAAAAAGGAGAACAAGGGTTTGTAGAGCGTCGTCGACAGCCCATTCTCTTGAGGTTAATGAGGTTTTCATTCTATATCCTAAGTAGCTATTGTCGTAGTACTTAGAAGCTAGGTGGTCATTGTCGTGGCATCTAGAGAGAGCTTTGTAGAGTGTTTGTGAGACTCATTGTATTTATCACAATATCATAGTAGAACCTGTTGTCGCGGAAGACTGGACGTAGCCCATAGTTGGGGTGAACCAGTATAAATTGTTGTGTCATTACTGTGTTTTTCCATATATCTCTTATTATTGTGTATGACTTAGTTTTCAATGAATTGTGGAAGGGGAAAATATTATTAGTGAGTAAATTTTCCCAACAAAATCCAATAAAAACATCTCTTCATGTGCAAATTTCTTGAACGATAATTTGCTTTCGTGCCCAATCATGCTCTCATCTATCCATTCGGACCACAAAGTAATGCTTCTTATTTTTTCCCAACACCAATGTCTGGTAACACTTGTTTTTTTTTTACTTTTTTGTTTCCAGAAACAATTAAGCGTAGTTTTATTCTTGTAAAAAAAAAACATTTTACCAATTAAAAAAATAAAACTTTTTACCAATTATCTTCAGATTGTTGAAATATTTCGTTGTACTACATTTGATTGAAACATTGTTACATAAGTTTCTTCATTACCATATGATACTTATGATACTTCCAATCTTAATAGATACTTTCTCATGAATATTGATTTATTGTTGTCACAAATTTGACAATATGCTATAGAATCATAATCTCAGATGCAGCATTTCATTGCGTATATTAAAATTTTCAAATCATAGATTGTCCTTCTTTTGAATCTTTACAATTCTTCCAATAAAACTACCATAAAAATCTTCAACTTTTCCTTTTATAATGTCTCTCCATGTTGTTTCTTTTGCTTCCACCAATTTCTTTGATGGGTGTAAATGATCTCTGAGTTTTTTTTATGTTCAAAAAGACTTTGCATTCTAAAAAAACTAATATTATTTAAAAATAATAAAAAAATAAATAAATGTAAACCAACATAGGTTTTTAAAATTAAGATCTCTCGATTTTTTTTTTTAATGTTTAGAAAGACTTTTCATCCTATTTAAAAAATAAAAAAAATATATAAACCAAAAAAGTTTTTAAAATTTTTTAAATGTTTTCATTAAAACATTTTCAATACTTGCCTTGTTTTAAGTGCCTACAATCTCTATTAAGAGATTTATTAAAACAACACTTGTATTACTAGATGATATCAAAGTTTCTCACGAAATAATAAGTTTGAACAATATGATTTACAATTGTATGGAGTTAAATTATGCAACAAGTAAAAGACTTTACCTTCCTAGATAGTTTTTTTTATGTTTGTGATTAGAATTACATTAATTTCATCGTAATTTTATTGGTTTTGTCAATTAATATTTTTACATATAAACAACAAATGAATATAAGCAATAAATCTAAATAATACTTAGTTATCCATTATTTGAATTTCGCACTTGTTGCTATAGTTTGCTTGACACGAATGACCATTGACTTCACCTATATAATCCCATATGCACATAATTAAAAAATTATTATTTGTCAAACAATAAACTATGTAAATGAAATTACAATATCATACATAACCATTTGTGTAGTGTCATTTGCATTTGCCTCTGATTCGAAGTTGACCAAGTCAAATTTCTTCAAGTTATATATCTCTCCTTTGATTTCTTCAACGTCATTATTTTATATTAATGACATTTCAATTTTGTCATTAATACTTGGGAATCTTGTGTCAGTTGGCTTTATACTCTCATCAACAATTGTATATCTTTTTCTCTTGTCTAGCTTTGCGCAAATTTGTCCATCAATGGTTGAACACAATAATTTGACTTTCTCTCTACAATTATATTTGATGTCCAATTATAACGAATTTCATTAAATAGAAGTCAAATGAATTTAAAAACATTCTTTACCTCCTTACCTCCTTATCAATAGCAATGATTTTTTTTTTATCATTATTGGATCTCCATTTCTGCTTGTAAATTGTTGTTTGAGGAATTATCTAATGTCGACCATCATATTTGAAACAGTTTCAATTCTATGATTAATAATAATAATTATTATGGGACGCGAACTTGTCGTTCGTCCTTTCCTTTGGATCAGGTACGCCTCTTCCGGTGGTTTTGATAGTAGTGGAAGCGACGCGTCAACTAGTACTCCATCTTTGCAGATAAGGCCTGATGAAGGGAGCCCCTCGATGGAGATTCTCCCCTGTCCGGAGAGTCTGGTTCCTCCACTTAAGCATCATTGTTTGGTAAGACTGGGCGCAACAGTGCCTTCAATCGTTGTCTCATAGAGGAACCAGTTTTCAGGGTCGTCGAGGTGGTAGAACCCGACTCGAGGGACGTAGTCTCTTCGGACCTTTCATCTGCTGATCTAGGGGTGCTGCTAGCCTTAGCATCAGCGTCCAATCCGAAAGGAGAAGATGGCGAACTTGATGAGGTTGCTCCGGTTGGGGATGAGGTTCCTTAGGGATGCAGCTCAGAGAACTCCGAATCCATTGTGTCTTCACCACATCAAAAGGAAGATGTCACGTACACCTGCTTCGGCCCTCCTCGTGAGTTTTCTCCTCTGAACCCTTATCGTCATCTAGGGGATATCTGAGAGTCTACTCAAGAGATGGCCCGTCGCACTTTTGGTCATGGACCGATTCATCCCCCTTTTTGCTTTCAGGAGGAGTGCCGTGATGGAGCTTTCGCCTCTTCCCTTTTTTCTTTATTATTCATGTTCCTCGTCTGACGCCTCCTTTTGGTTATTTCTGCAAACTGGCCAGCCACTTCCATGTCTTATCCCTAGCCTTGCGAGATGAGGTGGCGGCTAGGAGGGCCCGGGAACAGGAGCATCCAGTTGAGGTTCAACACCTTCAAGCCCTACTGAGTGCCGTCGACCGATCCACCATAACTCATGTTGAATCTAAGTGCATTTA
The DNA here is from genome assembly GCF_013281855.1 of Momordica charantia. Classification (NCBI taxonomy): domain Eukaryota; kingdom Viridiplantae; phylum Streptophyta; class Magnoliopsida; order Cucurbitales; family Cucurbitaceae; genus Momordica; species Momordica charantia. The sequence goes on along the minus strand of NW_028275159.1, from coordinate 14,576,309 downwards.
GTCGGAGAGGCAAATTGCTCGTGAGGACGCATCTCGGCGGAGGAGAGGGTGAGCCTCCTCCGTATCGAGTTGGATCATGTCCAACGTTGAGCGACTGTTGCTAAATCGAGCGTGAACGAGCTTGAGGGGGAGGTGCGGTCTTGTTTGGCCCAAATGGTGGAATTGGAGTATCGTACTAAGAAGGTTGAGGAAGATCTTGAGATGGCTTGGGCTGAAGCCATCTCTCCCAATGGTCGGATCTCCGAGCTAGAGCTCGTGATAGCACACTTTTTGAGCTATATTTCATGAGATTTATATTGAAATTATTTGTTAGTTTTCATTTCTTCATGACAAATTTAAGCACATAAGATATATTTTGCAGGAATAAAGCATCGGGAGGAAACGAGACATATTTGGATCAAAATGAGAGAAAAATCGGAATCAAAGTGACCAAGATGGAAGAACAACAAGATTTGGAGCTAAAAACCCGAGGAGATAGCGCCACGACGCTAGCCTAGAACACCACGGTGCTCCAAAGTTTAAATTTCGTGTTTGTGAATAGTGTAGCGCCATGACTCTGTATATAGCACCACGACGCTGCCGCGACAACTTTTTATAAAAATAGGGTTGTGCAGCCGCCGAGAGGGGGGAGTTTGGGAGAGGTTTTATGGTAGTTTGCCTTTTTGGCCAAATTGGAAAGCAATGAGACCATTGGAGAGCTTAGAAAAGTGATTTTCAAGGCTCGGGATCGTGGAGGTCGCTTCGGGGACGGACGATTGACATGCCGAACATAGTTTTTTCTCCTTTCCCTCGATTTTTCTAGTTTTGTTATGGACTTCTCATTGTGATTTTATTGTTTTCCATTGAATATGAGAAGCTAAACCTCTCATCTTGTGGATTGATGTAGCCATTGAACTTTATTCATTGTTTGTTTAGTTTTCTTGGTTGAATGTTTATGAATGTTCTATTTATGCTTCTCTATGCTTAATGCCTTGAATCTACTGGCCATAGATTGATTGATTTTAGACTTGAAATCTTACGCTCGGGAGATGTGGTTTAGAGTTAGAACTGGGATGCATAACTAAAGGGGTTTTAAGATCGGGAGATTTATAAGTCCTTTTGAGGTCGTTAAAAGACTTGTTCAATAAATCATTTACTTGTTATAGAAACTAGATAAGGATATTGATTTCTTAATTCGTAAGGAGAATTAGCTTGCGCTCGGGAGAGGTAGTTGAGATTTGAGAGTTCTTGGCCTATATAATTAATAATTCGTCCAATCTTGAGTAATTAAGTAGTTGATTCATAGATTCAATAGGTGAAATCAATTCCCTAGGATCTTTCCCCCATTGTTTTTATGTTTATTATTGCATGTTTATTTTCTTTGATTATATTCTCCCATTTAATTTTGATTCTCTAAATAAAATTGAGCAATTCTATATGTGGTACTTGTGTGATCTAGAAACCCAATCCAGAGGACGATATCAGTATTGACTTACCACTTTATTAAAGCTTGACCCGTACACTTGCGGTAAGCAATTTCTGCTACAACTCGTCTCCAAGAGGGGCAGACAGTAGCTGAATTTGATTTGTCACTGTGCAAGGAGGCTGAGGAGACAGCCTTGGATTCCCTGCAACGCGAGTCTGCTTAAGTAGCTAGTCTGATGGCTTTCGCTTGTTAGAGTGAGAACATCAACAGGCGGGGGTAGACTTTGTGAGCATTTTTGGTTTATGCCTGGTAGCCATGAGTTTGAGGAGCATATTCAGCGTCTCATCTCCGAAGGCTACAGTTACCATGATGCTCTAGATGCAACAACTGCTCACTTTGCTTCTCTGCCTCCTTAAATTTATTAGCTCTTTTTTTCTTGCTTTTGTATGTAGGGTTTCTGTGTCTACCGCTTCATTTGCTACTCTCTTGTAATTTTCGTTAATTTCTAATGAACCCATGGCTCTGGAAACATGATTGTTCTTCGTCTGTTGCCTACTTGACAAATTTTGCTTTTTATCTTCTATTTTCTTCGACAGTCCCCCAGCCCCTGTCCCCCTTCAGTGGCTTTCCAGCCGCTTCCTTGAGGAGGGGGGGGGGGAGTAACTACTATACTTGTGAGGCTGTCGAAGCTAGGGGAACAACAGCTGTTGAACTTTGAGTGTTCCTGTGAAGGGAATAATATGTCCGAGTGGGAACCTTATTCGAGTCCTCTAATAGATAAAATGCCTTGGAACATCAGTTTTCTAGAGGCGTGCCGAGTGGTGCCACGTGGGCTATTCGGACTTGAGGGAAGCTTTAGAGCTTTGAGTGTTCCTGAGAAGGCAGGAATATGTCCAAGTGGGAGCCCTATTCGGATCCTCTACTCGGGAAAATGCCTTGGAACATCACTTCTACAGAGGCGTGCCCGAGGCCTAGTGGTGCCACGTGGGCTATCAGGACTCGGAGGAAGTCTTGGAACTTTAAGTGTTCCTGCAAAAGCAGGAATAGTCCGAGTGGGAGCCTTATTCGAGTTCTCTACTCGAGAAAATACCTTGGAGCATCAGTTCTTTAGAGACGTGTTGAGTGGTGCCACGTGGGCTATCCGTACTTGGGGGAGGCCTTAAAACTTTGAGTGTTCCTAAGAAGGCAGGAATACGTCTGAGTGGCAACCCTATTCGGGTCTCTACTCGGGAAAATGCCTTGGAATATCAGTTCTCCATAGGCGTGTCCGCGGCAGAGTGGTGCCACGTGGGCTATCCAGACTAGGGGAAGCCTTGGAACTTTGAATGTTTCTGAGAAGGCAGGAATACGTCTGAGTGAGAGTCCTATTCGAGTCCTCTAATCGGGAAAATGCCTTGGAACATCAGTACTCCAGAGGTGTGCTCGCGGTCGAGTAGTGCCACGTGGGCTATATAGACTCGGGGGGAGCCTTTGAGCTTTTAGTGTTCCTGAGAAGGCAAGAATACGTCCGATTAGGAGCCCGATTCAGGTATCCTCTTTGGACCAGAGACTCGACCTAATCCTTGAGGTTAGTCGGTAGTGTCGTGTCCATGGTTTCGATGGAACTTACGATTCTTGCTCTTATCTTTCTTGGTGGAGTCGCTTCAGGAGCGCTCGGCCATTGTAGCAGGTTGTCGACAGGGGTGCCATCGATTCCAGCCAGTATCACTGGACTGCGCGTGGGAGTATATTTCCCGTATCTTTGTTGTCGTTTCGCTTTGGTGTCTAGACGAGTTTCACCAGGCTATTTTCTTGAGGCAGCCCGATCCGCTGGCTTTCCTTTGTCCTGCCGAGTAAAGTCGCTCAGCTTCTTACTTAGAAACTGGGCATCGAGCAGTCCTTCTCTCGCTACATGCTGGTTGATTTGGTCCGTGAGTTCGGCCATGGATTTGGCAGGATACTAGCCTAGCGAGCGGACAAGCTTCCTTATCCCCTAGGAGAGCACCTAGAGGGTCACTCTCTTATTACAGTTTGGTACTCCGAGTCGCTCGTTGGTGAAGCGGGCGACATATGCCTTCAGGTCTTCGCTAGGCTTTTGCTTGACAGACGAGAGATGGGCTTCCTGACGCCTATTGATGTAAGAGTAGTGAAACTGGTCGATAAACTTCCTAGCCAAATCTTGGTAGCTTCCGACCGAGTGCTAGGGGAGGTCTGGAACCATTATTGAGCGGGTTCGATAAGGGTTTTGGAGAAGCCTCGGCACTGCTCGGAGTCGCTGTATCCTACCTGACGCGTGGCGTCATGATACGACGTGGCATGGTCCACGGGGTCGACTGATCCGTCATACTTGTCGATGTGAGGTCCTTTGACCCCCTTTGGCAGCTCTACGACCAAGATGCTGGCCGTGAACAGTTTCTAGACAATCTTCGATGGCTCGTACTACGTGGTGGGTCCAGCTTCTCCAGTCCCAAGCTCGGCTTGGGATCCGATTGGCCTACTCGACGTCTCGTTGCTAGTATGAGAGTCTACGTTGAAGCTGGTTAATTCCGCCTGGAGTGACTTTTGTTGAGCTTGTCCCAAAGGTCATTCGACTCTCCAGGGAGCCCAAAAGACGCCAAGGGGTCCTCGTTTCTGAGCCCCCCTTGGGTTCGGGCCTGAGGCTCCCCGCCAGTTGCTCCACCTTGGATTACGCTCCCATTGGGGAGGGAGATGGTTCCGCGGGTTCGGTCGCTCAGGACCACTTTAATCGGTCTTCTCATTTGGGAGGTTACATTGGCGTTAGCTGCCCGCATCTCGCTGCGGAACCCAGAGCTTTTGCGATGCGATTGCTAGATGACTAATCGGGTGGAGAGTGTTGAATTGTCCCGAGTTCCCCTTGCCTTTTGTGAGGTCGGGGGTGTCAGGGCACGCTCCTCGTCGACGATGTTCTCGAAGGATGACTCCTTGTCGGAGGCCATCCCAATGACATCTTAGTGCGGAGAACTAGTTTTCGCTTATGGCTTGAAAACATCGTTCCCACAGACGACGCCAATTATTGACGATGAATTCTAATCGTAGGCCACGTATCCTTTCGACAAGCAGTCCGGCAGGAGAACTAGATAACCTGAAACCAAAACAACTCGACACCGGTGCAATGTCCCGCCTAAGACAATCCAATGATCAAGTTAGTAATCGGAATGGAAATAGGAAAACGACAACAAATGTGTGAGTGACAGATTTTTCACCCCTCTCGGAGAGGATGAAGGTTCTTCCTTTTATAGCCTCGGACAGCTGACCGGGAAGAACGACGATTAGGGGTGGCAAAGACGCACCATGCTGTACAGGGAGCATCAGGGAGCGTGCCTCAGATAGTCGTGGGGCGGCACCTCCTCCTGCAACTAAGTGCTTGTCGCCTATAGCTGTGACGCGTGTCTGCCGTATTGGTGGCGTCTGCCTCTCACTATGATTACCTACGGCATCCAGCGTCTGTGTTCCCTCATCTCTTCGTTAGAAGACATGTGTCATGTTCAACGATGCCAGCTTGTAGGAGAGGGCAACACCGTATGTGGTCCCACATTCCAGAAGTAGACACGCGTCCTACTCGGTTTCTTTCCTCCTACAATTAATCTAATTAATAATTAATTAATTAGAAATTAATAATTAATTAATTTAAACCTAAATATTAATTAAATAAATTAATAATTAACAATTAATTATTTAATTTTTAATGAAATATCACATATTTAATTAAAACTATATATTTGAATCATATTCAAATGCATCTCTCTTGTATGACCTACAATTTTAATATGAATCCAATTCACATTAATTATTTGAATCCTATTCAAATATTTCTCTCCTAGCATATAGTTTAATTTGAATCTTTATTAAAAAATAAACTATATAAATAGTGTATCATAATCCACATTATATACATTCCTTGATATATAATTTGAACATTTCAAATTCTCTCAAAATCTTGATCCTCGTTTTACCCGTTGTGAGCTAGTAAGGGGACCTAATAGACATATAGATCAGAAGCTCCAACGATACGAGATTAATTAGTCAAACTCATTAACCAAGTTAATCAACATTCGTTAATTGCGAGTCACTCCACTAAAGACCCGCTACCGCACTTTTCTCATTGGAGAATATTTTCGTGTTCACGGATGTACGACCATTAACGGCAAGTCAATCCTTCAGGAGTGCTCGTAACTATAGCTACGTTAAATTACCGTTTTACCGATGAGTTACATCTTTCTCCTCAAATACCACTACTCCTTTAATAAACAATCAAGTTATGGTCTGACCAATAATTGGAAGTCCTTCTCGGGCAAGTGAGAGGGTGGGACCCGCTGGTTCAAGTCCTGAAGTCAACACTTAAGAGAACACTCATCTACTTACCCTGAAGTCGGGAGGGAGTGAATTCTATCTTGCGTAGTTATGTTCCAAACTCCCCACTCGGTCTCATCTACAAAATGGTAGGATTATTAAGTCGGTAATCCAGACGACTCTTACCCATACAAATCAAAGGATGATTCTTTATAGACAGGAGTCCATAACTCACTCAAAATTAATATCGAATTACCTGGTCATCCTATGAGATAACAATTTATTAACTAACGGTGTTAGAGCCAATGATTAATTATTTCGCGGTTCGGTCTTACACAAACTCATTGTATACGATGCCCCCACTCGCATGTCTCTACATGAACTACTTGGATAAAGTTGTTTGTAACTATTACAAAGTTGGTCGTATCCATAGTGTTACCAGGATAAGGTACCCAACCTTATCCATGTACTATAGACCATTTAGGTTATTACTGGAACATTATTCACTTGTATATCGAATATATACTGTATATCAAAAATATAAATTGTATATTAAATATATACTATATTTCAAATATACATTGTATATTAAATATATACTGTATATCAAATATATATACTGTGTATCAAATATGTACATTGTATATTAAATACATACGTTATATCAAATATATATTGTTCCAGTTACATTAAATAACCTTGAATCTTAGTTTATTGGAATACGAGTAATGCAAAGAAATAATAAGATAACTCTTTATTGAATAAATAATTTGTTCATAAATTACAAATACACGAGCTAAGGGTACTAAATCCAACAATCTCCCACTTGTCTGATACAAGTATTACAATTAACTAGGGGATACAATATACCCAATAACATCTCCCTTTTGCCCTAGACTAAATGGCACATGTCTTGTAAACCTAGACTCTGTAGATAACCCTCGAACACTTTAATAGTGAGAGCCTTTGTAAATGAATCAGCAATATTGTGCTTCTCCCAAATCTTTCATTTGCTCTTGATCACTCTATTTTATGAATCCTTCTGGTTGAGTCATGTAAATGCTCTCATTAAAATTGTAAAGACCCAGAATTTCCCACACACTTCTAAGTCACGTTAACTACCCAACTGGTTAAACTTAACCTCAAACACGTCATGCCAACTCCCTGTGCAACAATCATATAAAATCAAGTTCCACTTCTCATCAATTCAACAACAAATCAATTTCATAGAATATCGGTCAACAACATTCGTGGACAACCTCACGAGGCAAATTTATTATTCAAACTAGGCAAAACTAAATGAATGGAAGAAAACTGAAATAGGCACCTATCCCGAAATAAAATTAACAACAAGTGGAAACCTCCCAATTATTCAAATACGAACAAATAGTTTATTGACCATAACATAAAGTCTGAACTAATAACTTAAGCTAAGCAAGAGTGACTAAGCAGCCTATGGTCCTCGCTCATCATGTCTCCTCCGTCTCATCACCATGGTCGCAAACGAGTCCCTCACCTGAAACAATAATTGTAGAGGGGGGGTGAGTATATAAAATATACTCCGTAAGTAGCCCTCACCAACAGCGCAAAAACATCATGCTCAACTAAATCATGAAACACTCATAGTCATGCTTTTCAACACATTATGCATTCAAACATAGACACATTATATAAAATCCGGTGACAACCACAACCAGGAACACATTAACTACCAACCTCTAGTCTCCCTAACATCTCAAGTACCTCTACGCTCATCACAGCTATCCTAGCCTTCCACAGTTAACTCCTTCGGGTAGAGTCGGCCCCTGACCATTTTTACCCAGAGCCCCGACACTACCGCATCGGCCCTCGACCATTTTTACCCAAGGCCCCGATGACTTCACCATCTATTGGCCCTTGGCCATTTCTACCCAAAGCCCCAATAGCTTTCCTTCTAAAGAACTCCTCGCATCGACCTTCGACCATTTTTACCCGAGGCCTCGACACTCAATTAGTGACGTATCAGCCCCCGACCATTTATACCCGAGGCCCTCACCTCACCCATTCACTTTCTCCGAGAATCCAACTCCCCCAGAGTCTTACTATGTACTTTCTTAAGCCATGACTAATACGTCCTTCAGCTCACAACCGATTCAGCATGCTTCCACAACATAAACCACTTTCTAATAATGAAATAATAATAACCCAATCATGCTTAATATCCACCATCAATATTTAGCAAGCATCACTAAGTGTAATAACTCACGAAACACGCCGAACAATTCATACATAATCAGACAATAAACTTTTCCACAGCAATACTCAACAGTTTAGAAAAGCAGAAAGCTCATCATTTTCACCGACAAATATTCAACACTACTCCAAGCATATCGACTAACACAACGAGAGTTATTTAGCGCAATGACATATCAAAATTAATATTAAACGCCACAAAATCAGCACATTAGGGACCATTTAACACACACTAACACACGCACACGCCCCTTGTCTACTTACCCACAACCGCGCCCTTAAGTTTTGCATCGATCTCACACCTAAGAACTAAAACAACAAAATACAGCAAGTTACGTACGCAAGTCAGCCTTCGAAATCCATTCTAAAAGGGTTTAAATGACTCGTTACCCCCAAAATCGACTTCGTATAGGTGTCGGTCACTTAGATCTAGTCCGCAAAAGTGTGGGTAGCCTATCGGGCTTCAACAACGATGGGTAAGCGTCAAACGTTGCTGGAACGAAGGGATCGTCGTGATTCTGGGCTATCGGGATCGCCGAACTGCCTTGACGTGTGCTGGCTGTGGGTTGCTACGGCACGCCGGAAAAATAAAAGCACCGCCGCTGCTGCTCGAACGCCGCCGAGGAGGAGGTCGCGCCACCGCTGGTTGGGTCGTCGGAACGCCGGTGCTGCTGTTCGATTTGAAGAAACGCCGCCGCCGCCGCTGCTCGATCTGAAGGAACGCGCCGCTGCCGCTGCTCGATCTGAAGGAGCGTCACCGCCGCCGCTGCTCGATCTGAAAGAGCGCCGCTGCTGCTGCTGTTCGATCTAAAGAAGCGCTGCCGCTCGTGGGTTGTTATTCCACCGTCGGGTCGTCATCGGCCGTCGCTACACCTCGCCAGAAAACGTACTTGTGGCTGCCGAAAGTTTTCAACAAGAAGGAGGGGGTGGGTGTGACGGTGGCTAGGGCAAAAGGAAGAAGGAGAAGAAAAAGATGAAGTCCCTCTTTTTTTTGTTTTCTTTTTCCTTTGTTTTAAAACCAAATTAACCCAATAGAGGCCCAACAAGTCCAAGCCCAAAAGATAACAAATCCATCCCCCTTTAAAACAAGACCCACCACACAGAGTCTGGTAAGTATTAATTTAATTGGAGTTTAGAGCCCGATAAATATGGATAAATTTAATTAACAATTAATTTAAAAATTAAATGAAAAAATTTCCTGATTCGAGATTAACTAACCTGAGGGACTCGGGGCGTTACAAAAATAGTCATTCAAAAAAGTTGTCTTGACATCCATTTGTCATATCTCATAGTTATAATATGTGGCAATGACTAAGAGAATACGGATAGACTTCAACATGGCAACAGTGGAGAAAGTTTCTTAATTATCAACTCCCTCTTGTTAGGTATAACCATTTGTCGATATAAATACTTTATTTTCCTTAGGATCGAAGAAGTAACCACCTATCGTTTCTTTGGGATAACCTACAAATAGACATACCTTTGAATGAGGTTCCAATTTCTTTGGGTTCGTCACAAGCACATGTGCTGGACAACCCCAAACTCTGAAGTGTCTTAAACTAGGTTTAAGACCTCTCCAAAGTTCAAATGGTGTTTTGGAAACACTATTTGATGGAACATTGTTCAGGATATAAACTGCAGTGTCCACTCTATAACCCCAGAACGAGTCAGGCAATCGAGTATAGCTCATCATTGACTGAACCATTTTTAATAGGGTTCTGTTTCTCTTTTACGACACACCATTTTGTTGTGGTGTACCAGGTGCTGAGAGTTGGAAAGCGATTCCGTGTTCTATCATATAGTCTTGAAATCTTAAGTCCACGTACCAACCACCACGATCTGGTCGAAGTATTTTAATAGACTTACCCAATGAATTTTCAACTTCAATCTTATACTCTTTGAACTTTTCCAGAGCTTCAGACTTATGTTGCATTAGGTAAAGATACCCAAATCTTAAATAATCATATATGAAAGAGATGAAATATTCATACTCTCATCGAGCTCGAACATTCATCGGACCACAAAGGTCTGGATGTACAGGTTCTAAAGATTCTTTGGCTCTATAACCCTTTCCCGTAAAGGATCTTTTAGTCATTTTACCCTCAACGCATGATTCACATACTAGTAAAGAATTGTCGTCTAACTCACTCAGGATACCGCTCTTAACTAGCTAGTTTCTCAATCCTATTGAGATTAGTCTGGTCAAGCCTGAGGTGCCAAAGATGGGCATTTTATTTAGGATAAACTTTTTGCCTTTTAGTTTGAGTTTTAGCATTTTTAAATAGCTCAGTATTTAAAATTGCTTTAGTTACGGTTGGTCTTAGCACATATAAGTTATTTTTTAATTTGGCAGAACAATTGTTAACACTGTTTCTATAAATGAGCACTTCATTTAACGAGAAATAAACAGAATACAATTGTTCTAATTGACAAGAAATTGAAATCAAGTTCCTCCTAATTTTAAGAACAACATATACATTATATAATAAAATATATGATTTATTGTCTAAAAACAACTTAAGCTCTCCTACTGCCACAGTGGAGACAACTTCTCCAGTTTCGACTTTGAGAGTCATTTCTCCGACTTCAAGTTGCCTCTAGGAACTAATTCCCTGAAATGAAAACCAAACATGGATAGTGGCTTCTGAATCTAATATCGAGGAGGAGTCATCATTCTCCACTAAATATGTTCCCAAGACAAGTAAATCGAATTTACCATCATTGGCTTTCTTCTTTTCAGTCAGATATTTCGGGCAGTTACAATTCCAATGCCCGTCCACATTGCAGTGGATACACTTTCCCTTGTCTGCAACTTTGGCCTTGCCTTTCTTAGCAGAGGTAACAGCAGAGTCAAGTTTGGGTCCCTTACCAGCAACCTTCTTCTTCTTGAAAGTCCTACTTCCAAAAGAAGAGGACGCAGACTTAGTTCTAAAGGTCAAACCTTGGTGGAACCTTTTGGAGGTGGCAACAGTTCGCCTCCCCCTCCTTATCCCTTATTTTTCGTAAGTGACTGGTAGGTCTATATCTCGTTTAAGAGCGTGGTAAGAGTGTACTCCAGCTTATTCATAACCATATTTATGCGAAATTGTAGGAAACTCTTCGGAAGAGATTCCAGAATGAAGTTGACTTGACTCTTCTCGTCTATGACAGCTCTATTCGTCTCTGCCACATTGAAGTGGACCATCAGGTTGAGAACGTGTTCTCGCACTTACGAGCCTTCCTTCATACGGGAGTTATAGATGAACTTAAAGGCTTCATGTCAAGCTTTTGAGGACGGTTGTCCAAACATGCTCTACAATGAGTCCATGATCTTCTTGGCGGTGACCATGTTCTCGTGCTTCTTGGCAAGCATATGAGATATGATGGCCAAGATGTAGACCTTGGCCTTGTCGTTGGCCTTGATCCAGCAATCGTAGGCGTTGTGCACCGCCACAATGGCGTTGGTGCAGGAGCTTGATAACATTCCTCTTACAAAATGAACCTAAAATCATCTATCACGGTATAATGTTTAGGCTTGATTTCCATTGTTTATAATTCTCGCTATTAAGATTTTTGGCGGATAAGAGAGCAATGATAGGATTCAACATGCTGATGAAACAAACCTATATCAGTTTCATGCATTATATTCTTTAAACTCAATCATATTTTAGCAAAAGTAATCATGGACCCTAACAAAATTGTTTAGCAATGACGCTTCAGTGATTTAGAGTAATAGCTACTGTAGAGCAAACAACTACTCTTTCACTGAATTGAGACGTTCTCAACTAAATCTTATACTAGAATAACTCTTATTCCTATAATCATTAGTCACTGTTATTTGGTCAGGAAATCGCTAACTAGCTTAAAAATACTCTGTAAGTGTGACCCACCATTTTCAGACCTCGAAGGTCTGCCCCAATAATCCCGCTGTAGGGAAGGAAAATATTGGAGCAAAACCTAAGAAACCCTTATCCATTTATGGAGTTTACCTTGGTTTCGATTCCATACAATGGACCCTTTATAGGGATCATCGCACCAGGGTGACACTTCAGGTCATGTATGAAATCTCACGATGCAAACCAATGGTGGAACCGTAGGATGTGTTGTCACACGTCCTTCTTCCACTTACTATGAATACTATCTCTATTCACCTCGATATTAAATCATACAAACACCTTCTGTAGGGATGTCGTGCCCAGGGCGACACGAGGCCGAGCATGGAACTAACAGTGTGAACTTTAAGGAGAAACGTGAGAAAAAAGATATGTCATATATCCCCTATATATCAAAATATACGTAGAATATTACATATTCTCTTTTCTTCCACTTAGTCTAAGACGTATATTACTTAGGTAAATTTCGGTTAAGTGAAATTAACTAAGTGAATTTTTAGTCGGTCCAATATAATTATATATATTAGTAGTTGTATACTAATCTTTTAGTTTATTGAACGTTTTAATAAACTAATGACATTATTGTATGCATATAAAATATTGACTAATTCAACCCCCAGGTCGGTTCCCAGGTAGAGATGTTCTCTAATGGTCAGCTTAAGTACCTCAACCTAGACAAAACCTTGCTTAGATAGGGTTCTCTTATAGGCAATATTTTATATTTAGTCTTTTATTATTTCATTTTAAATCTAGTTAAAACAAAATAAAAGACTATCCCCTAATCATATTAGAAGATATAACATAAGTTCTAATTTATTTTAAACTCACTTAAAATTAATTAACTTAGACCCTATGTTTGCATGCAACTCTTTATTATCGATTTTAATTTCTATCTACCAAAATTTTATAACTCTTATCGAATTCAAGAAATTAAACTTATAATCATGCATTGACGACATACATTAATTAACAATTATATTAACTAAAGTAATGTTACGCTCAATGCAACTTTATTTTCATCTTATTAATACAACACTTGTATTAAATAATTATGAAAATAAAAACAAGCATCCATACATTATAACAATTATAACTATATGATGCATGAATATACATACATATAATATATCAAATATACATATGATGCATGTATCCTATGGTGGGATTTTTAAAACTATATGTCATACATTATGCAATATACATTTAATTAAAATATACGTTCAAAATGCATAAAACAATTAAATAAGCATCATATTGGACTTCGTTTTGGCGTCCTAAAAGCATATTAAATTAATATAATCGTGATTATATTAATTTAATATAAGAAAAACGGGAAAAAAAATAAAAACAAAAAAATTCAATTGATGTAATTCAAGACATCTGCTTCGACAGGGTAGCACTAGACACTCTGGACAATGTACCAACATCGTATCTATTAATCTAATCCATAGGTATCTAAGTAACGTTTAAACGTGAATTTTTTTTTAGATTTATAGCTTCGGCTCTTCTCCTTCAATATAGAAAATTATGCTAAATCGTGCCCAAAACCTCCGAATTCATCCAGCTGGTACGACACGGACTACACAATGATTTACAACATTAAATGCCCAAAAACGCCGAGCCCTTTACATTGATCAAATCAAACGAATTTGTAAATCTAAATGTCAAAATCAACAAATCCAATTGCAAATCCATAAACCTTAAATATCAGAATGTAGAAGAAAACCACCATATTCTGTGCAAAATTTCAACAGAAAATTCAGAACGAAAAACCGCGCTTGGGTACCAATTCAAGGGAATGTGACTCCCAGAGCGGAAGCAAAAGAACACATTTTTGAATTTCTTATGAAATTTAAAACACAGAAAAATATAAAGTAGGGAAGATTGATAGAAAAATATAAAGCAGGGAAGATTGATAGATTTTACCTTTAAAGACTCTTCTTCATGTAATCCCAATGAGACAATACCACTTGATCTTCCTTGCTATGTCTCTCGATGGAGAATCCAGATTGTAGGAACCAATTTCAAGGGATTAAGAAAGTAAGAGAGTTATAGATTTTTAGCCTTTAACACTTAATCCTTTAGAGTTGAGCTTACTATTATGTTTATAGGGAGAGAAAATCCTAAGACCATCAGGATATATTATCCTTTTGGATATAGAATATCTTCTCTTGGATCTAGGGGAAATCCTAAGACCATCAGGATATCTTATTCTTTTTATTTAATTAATAATAAACTAAATCAATTAACAATTAATTAATTTATTTAATAAATTTAATTACTAATTATTAATCTAATTAATAATTAATTAATTTAAATCCAAATATTAATTAAATAAATAATTAATTAACAATTAATTATTGGGGCAGTTACAAATATAGCAAAAAAATTTAAGGAAATAACAAATTTAGCATCTACATTTTAGATTTGTAAATATAGCAAAATTTTTAGAAAAAACGAAGGTCCAATAATAAAATGTCAAATTTATACTCGTAGCATTGATATACCAATGATATAGCACTGATATATATATATATATATATATATATATATATATATATATATATATTTGATATATACTTGATATACATATGATTTACTATTGACATACAACTGATATATCATTGATATAACTATGATATCTACTAATATAACTTCTTATATGATTATATTATTTACTATTTATTGATTTACAACTAATACATATGTAATATATTATTGATATGTCTTTGATATACTACTGATATAATACTGATATACAATTGATTTACTTCTGATATATTTATGATATCTACCAATATAACTTCTGATATGGTTTACCACTGATATACGTTTGATATAACTATGATTTCTACTGATATAAGTTCTTATATGATTATATAATTTACCATTGATTTACCATGTTGATATAACACTTATATATCTGTGATATATACTTGATATGTGTTTAAGTTACCACTTATATAACTATGATATCTATTAATATAACTTCTCATTTGATTATATGATTTACCAATAGTATAACTTTGATGCATCTATGATATATACTTAATATGTCTCTAATTTACCATTGATATAACCATGATATCTAATATTGATGCATATGTGATCTACATCTGATGTATATCAGTGGCATATTATGCATGTCTAATATATTATTGATATTACAAATATATTTAGTATGCCACTGATATACATCAGATGTACATCAAATGTATATCAGAGATACATCGAATATATATCAGATAAGATATATATAGGTATATCATTACAAATATATTTAGTATATCATAAATTAAAGGTACATCAAATGTATATAAGATGTATAATACGTACATCTAATGTATATCAGAGATAGATCGATTATACATCAGATGTAGATCAGAAGTATATAAGAGATATATTGGATGTATATCAGATATACATCTATCGGACGTATATCAGATATACATCTATCAGACGTATATCAGATATACATCCATTAGGCATATATCAGATATACTTTCATCGGGCGTATATCAGATATACATCCATCGAGTGTATATCAGATATACATCGGGTGTATATCAGATATCATAAGGGTAAAACTAGAATAATAAAAATTTCGAAAATAAAAATTCAAATATTTTGCCATATTTGCAAAATACAAAAGTGGTTGACATTTCTGTAAATATATATAAAAGTTTAGCTACCCAATACAATTTCCCTTAATTATTTAACTTTGAATTAAATATCACATATTTAATTAAAACTAATATTCAAATGCATCTCTCTTGTATAACCTACAATATGAATCCAATTCACATTAATTATTTGAATCCTATTCAAATATTTCTCTCATAACATATAGTTTAATGAATCTTTATTCAGAAATAAACTATATATATATATATATATATATATATATATATATATAATGTATCATAATATACGTTATATACATTCTATGATATATAATTTGAACATTTCAGTTTTACCCGTTGTGATTTCTCTCATAACATATAGTTTAATTTGATTCTTTATTCAAAAATAAACTATATATATAATGTATCATAATATACATTGTATACATTCCCTGATATATAATTTGAACATTTCAAATTCTCTAAAAAACTTGATCCTCATTTTACCCATTGTGAGCTAGCAATGAGACATAATGGACCTACAGATCAAAAGCTCCAATGATATGAGATTAATCAGTTAAACTCATTAACCAATTTAATCAACATCTTTTAACTGTGGGTCACTCCTCTAAAGACCCGCTGCTGCACTTTTCTCACTGCATAATATTTTTGTGTCCACGGATGTACGACCATTACTGACAAGTCAATCATTCACGAGTGCTCGTAACTATTGCTGTATCAAATTATCGTTTTACCTCTGAGTTACATCTTGCTCCTTAAATGCCACTACTTCTCTAATGAACAACCCAATTATGGTTCGACCAATAACCAGAAGTCCCTCTCCGGCCAGTAAGAGGGTGGGGCCCTTGTTCAAGTCTCGAAGTCAGCACTTAAGAGAACACTCATCTACTTACCCTAAAGTCGGGAATGACATCTTGTGTAGTTATGTTCCCAGCTCCCCGCTAGGTCTCGTCCCCAAAATGGTAGGAATATTGAGTCGGCGACTCTGGCCATTCTCACCCATATAAATCAAAAGACGATCCCTTATAGGCAGGAGTCCATAACTCTCTCAGGATTATTAAATTACCTGGTCATCTTATGAGATAGAAATCTATTGACTAACGGTGTTAGAGCCAATGATTAATTATTTCACGATTCAGTTTTATACAAACTCATTGTATTGGATACCTCCATTCGTGTGTCTCTACATGAACGACCTGGATAAAGTCGTTTGTAACTATTATAAAGTAGGTGGTATCCATAATGTTACCCGGATAAGGTATCCAACATTACCTATGTACTATAGACCATTTAGGTTATTACTAGAACATTATCCACCTGTATATCGAATATATACTATATATCAAAAATGTATATTGTATATTAAATATATATTGTATATCAAATATATACATTGTATATTAAATATACTGTATATCAAATATATACCATGTATCAAATATGTACATTGTATATTAAATATATATTGTATATCAAATATATAATGTTCCAGTTACATTAAATAACCTTGGATCTTAGTTTATTGGAATACGAGTAATGCAAAGAAATAATAAGATAACTTTTTATTGAATAAATAATTTGTTCATAAATTACAAATACACGAGCTAAGGACACCAAACCCAATAGAGACGTGATCGGGGAGTGGAGTAGGCCGGAGTTGGCCAAACCACTATAAATCTCTTGCGTAACATTTTCTTTATCCATAAACTTTTTATTTCTTGCAATTTATCTTTCAAGTATATTTTCCTTTATTACAAATAATTGTTGTGCTCATCTTGAATCTTTATTTTGAGTTGCTATTAATTGTGCATGATTTGTTTTTGTTTAAAAAGTTTACTTAGTTATTTGATTTGTCCTTAAAATTGATCCCCATAGTGTTGCCATACGGATCCAACATGCCTGACATTAACAAAAAAATTGTCAAAGTAGTGTTGCGACAAAGACGAGCATGAAAGGTTGATGAATACCTAGCCAACATGAACCAAAAACCACGATAAATAATAAGGTGTACCTCGCAACTAAAATCCTTACTTTAAAAATGGTTAAAAGTACATATGTCGCTCCCTATTTAAATGATCTTCACATGTTAATTAATAAACGGCCACTTGTTGAGTTAGAATTGAGTGATGAACTTAATGTTATTATGTTATTTAGATCGTTGTTGATAGTTGGGGAGCTCATGATCGAGATGCAACTCTTTCAAATTATTGTGAAACCGATGAATTGAAATTTTAAGAGGTTAGAGATGCAACTCTTTAATTTGCAGAAAGAACTCTGGTATCGTGATAACTTTTGAAAAGAGTTAATAAATCCTCTATTTAAACCATTGTTTTTCAAAGATATGAGAAGCTATGATGCTATAATTTAGTTAAAATGAAGTACTTATAAAACTGGGAGTGTATTGTATGATTTGAGACATTTGTGGTTAAAGTATTATATTTTGAGGTTGTATTAATGATTTATGTTAAGTTCAAATGCTTTAAGGAATGTTGGGAGTAGTCTTGCTATGCGACAGAGCATGACTTACATTTAAAATGTTGAAGCACTACGATTTGCCAAATCAACAAATATGCAAAAGAAAAGAAAAGTCCTACTTACACAAGTAATCTTTGGTGGTGCTTATGGAGAATATAAATAGAAAAGATTGTGTGAAAATAACCTTAACTAGTCCACTAGCTAACCATCTAAAGGCAAGTGACAGAAGATAGACGCTCGACAGAGATATCCAAGATTAGAAGAGAAAGGTTTTGTCAGTGGTTTTCCATCACAGAGAGAAGTTCAAGATAAGACTTACCTCAATTGAAGGGACTCCTTATAGTTCGTAGAGATAGGCATCAGAGGCTGTTTTGGCAGAGTTGCTATATTTTGTCGCTAGATATTGTTGAAAGGCAATCCTTAGTTCATCGAAGTTTAGAACTTTTGTTTATTTCAATTCTTATCTATGTTATAATGTTATTCAATTTATTTTATCGAAAAAACTATTATGGAGCAGTGGCTAAACCCCTAAAGTGTTAGGTAGGCAGTGAACATTTTCCTATGTATTGTAATGATGTTGTAGCTTTCCTTTAATGCATTGACTTGATGATTTCTTTGTCATGTGCATATTCTTGAGTGTTTATTTATTTTGGCCATTGAGTAAAGCCTAGGAGGGTAGATCTAAAGAATTGAATCAAGGGATATAAAATTAAGGAAGTTAGATCCAGAGATAGTTTGAGTAAGTTTGTAAAATCTTATGGGTGGAACAGTAAAGGTGGAAGGTTGCTAAAAGAAGACATAAAGATATGATATTGTTTAGTAGGGGTGAAAGAAACCGAACCGATCCAAAAACGAACCGAACCGAATTGGGTCGGTTCAATTGAAAATAAATATTACCTGAACTGAAACGGAACCGAACCGATATTATTGAGTTGGGTTCGGTTTCAACCGATATTAGGGTTTCATAAGCGCAGCCGCCTCCCTCTTTTCATACCTACGCACCCCTCCTCCCCTTCCTCTTCCCTTTCACTACTCAACCCAGGCGTCCTTCTCCTCTCTCTCGATGCACAACTCACCGGCGGCAACCCTCTCCATCGACAGCGACACCGCGCCTAGGTGTCCCTCTCCTCTCTATCTATGAACAACCCACCGGTGGCAACCCTCTCTACCGACAACAACATGCGGCCTTGGATCGTCATCTGTTTTTTGTATAAAATTTTGGAGCCGGTGGAGTTCTACAACTTGAAATTGAAAATTTTGAAGATGATGATGATTTTGAATCGATTAAATTACTTAAGTTGCTTCTTCTAATTTTTCTTCCTCCAATTTCTTGATCTTCGGATTTAATGGAGTTTTTGGGTTTCTTTGGGTTGTCGTAGAGGTGGCTCGTGATGGACATGGTCGCGGCAGCGAACTTGGCCGGAGAATTTGTAAGGGGAAAAAAGGAAGAGAATTTTGTGCAAGAGGGAGCTGAGGAAGAAGGAATTTATACATGGAAAAAAGGAAGTTTTTTTTTTAATCAGTTCGTGCGTTTTGTTTTCTCCCTCATTTGTTTTTTTTTTATGAAATTTTGGCAATACAGAGGGTTTCATGGGTTTTGTTTTTTTTTTTTAATTAGTTTCGTGGGTTTTGTTTTCTCCCTCGTTTACAAAAAGAAAAAATAGAAGAAAATATGGATTTTGGAGTCATGGGTTTAGATTTAGGTTTCATGTAAAAGAAGGGAAAAAACCCTAAAATCAGATGGTGGAGGGGAGAAGAAGGAAGAGATGCGAGGGATGGAAAAAAAAAACTGAATTCAAATCGGTTCGGGTCAGTTTTGACCCGAACTTATTCGGTTCGGGTCGGTTGTTCCCGAAAACCGATCCGACCCAAACCGATTACATCCCTATTGTTTAGTAACCACTCCATGGACCCTTGAGAGAGGCAGTAAGTGGAGTTAATTGCTCAGATTTACATTAGCCGATGAAGTCGTTAGCATGCTACGACACTTGTTACGACATATATAGAAAATGAGGATTCGTCAAGTTCAACCTTATTCTCTTCATTGTTTGTCAACGTCATATTTTGTTTTAATTTTGTTATTGTTTTCTCTTGTTTGTTTTTTGTTATCTTTTATTCAATTTGATTATACAAAGTTAATATTCCTTCTCACCCTCATTTTCTTTAAAAAAAAAAAATTAAATCAATTCAACTGTTCTTCATAGAGTCCTTGGGAGGACGATACTTTGAATATTTTCTTTATTACATTGTTAACATGGAGTGCGCTTACACATAGATTAGCTCGTATCATATCGCTTCTATTTCTAATTCAGCATTGATTATAGATAGAGGAAGAAATACTAACAAAGGTTATAGAAATTGAGACAAATTAAGAACAACATAATTAAGTAAAAAAACAACATGCTAGAGTGCTGGAATTATGGAAAGACTTGATATCGAAAGATGAATTGCAAGGCTCAAAATAAAACTGAGGGAACGAAACCGGTTCAAATGTTGTTCCTAAGCAGATGCATAATGATATAGTTATTGCAGTTGAGAGCACTGCTGGCACATGAGTGATGGATTCATGTGTGTTTTTCATACTACGTGACAACGTGACAATCTTGACAATTATGTTGTAGAAAATCATAGAAATGCTTGTCTGGATAGGAGGTACTTGAACATTAAAGAGTTTCAAGAAGCTTGTAGAGTGATTCCAATGCATTTTTCTTTGAGAGAAAATCATTGTAGAGCATTTGTAAACTCTTGACATTTTAGTGGAACTTTCAACCGTATTAGAGAACTGGACATATCTCACTTTGGATGAACCGGTATAAATTTTGCGTTAATTTAATATTTCCTTAAACATTATTTATCATTCTTGTTTCTTAAGTTTTATGTTGGTTTATTTTCTCTTTTAAGCTTAGTTCCAATTTAATTTGTTTCATTATAATGGGACTTAAAACCTATATAGGACTAGTTAATATATAGTGTCTACTTTTGATTCAGATAATATGTAGTTTTCTTTTTTATCTCTATCAAATAGGAGTCCCTCTACTACTATAGACTATAAAGCCCACGAGAAAATATGACATGGTAATCCCCCTAGTTTATCTAAGCTACGTGTTTCTTAGTATTTAGCTAGCACATGCTCATAGTAATAGGAAAGCTAGAACTTAGCACTAAGAAGTGTATCTTTTTAGGGTACCTCGAAGGCGTTAGGGGTACAAACTCAATTGCATAGAGCTAGATAGTGCTAAGACAACTATTAGTAGAGGTATTGTCTTTGATGACTCTAAGAAGTCTAACCCTATTTGAAATCCTAAGGCTGTTGAAACTGTTCTTCCACCTCCTGACACTTCTTCAGAGGTTGTCCCTCAATTGTTACACTGGACATATACCACCTGATGAAGTTGTTTTTCCCAGGGACAAGGAAGAATAAGATATTCAAGACCTTATGGATTATCAATTGTTTAGGGATAGAACTAGGAGAACTACTTGGCCACCTACCAGGTCTGGTTATCTTGACTTAGTATCCTATGTCCGTTCAGTTGCCAGTGAGTTTGTAAACCTATAACCTCCACTTTCAATATATCTATGATGAGAATAGAGAAAAATGGTTAACTGCAATGAAAGAGAAGATTGATTATTTAAACGAAAATAACACGTAGATTTTGGTCAACAAACTTGGAGAGTTAAAAATAGATGAGCGTAAATGGATTTTTAAGTTAAAAATATATATTGAAGATGAGAGTAAACCTTGGTTTAAGGCTAAATTAGTAGTCAAATGTTTCACTCAAAAGGAAGGTTTATCAGACATTGTAGGACAGACGTCTATTAGAATTTTGCTTGCCTTTGTTGTTCACTTGAATCTCAAGCTTGAACAAATAGATGTCAAAACCTCTTTCTTGAATGGTGAACTTAAGGAGACTATCTATATGGATGAACCTCCTATATTCATAGTTCATGGACAAGAAAGGAAGGTTTATTTACTAAAGAAGTTTTCATATGGCTTGAAGCAATCTCCTAAACTAATACAAAGGTTTGATCCCTACATCCTATCTATTGACTTTTCTACAAGTAAACATGATAGTTATGTTTATTTTAAGAAAATTTCATGTTAGTAGTTTTTTTGTATCTTCTCTTGTATGTTGATATGTTGATTGCTTGTAAGCATGTTTATAAGTTAAACAAGTTAGAATAGCTTATTAGTAAAGAATTTGAAATGAAAGACCTAGGCCAAGCAAAACATAATATTGGCATGGATATTAAACGAGATAGTAAAGAAAGAAAATTGTTTTAGTCTCGTGATTATATAAATAGACTAGTTAAAAGATTAAAGATGCATTAGAATAGGGAAGTCAATACACCATTTGGAAAGCATTTTAAACTTTCTATTAAATGATTCACCTAAGACACCTACTGAAATTAATGATGTTAGATGTTCCTTAATTTTAACACAGTTAAGAGTCTTATGTATGCTACAGTTTTGAGTCGGGACGATCAAACACAACAGATTCACTTCCTATCTCTTTTATTTTATTTTTCTAGTTTGATCATAAACATGAGTAGCTAAATTTCCTTGTGTTAGGGATTGATGTAGCCATTGACGTTTATGGATTGATTGTTTGATTTTCTTGATTGAATGCATCTGTTTATTCTATTTATATTTCTTTTTGCTTCATGCCTTTAATCTACTGGCCAAAGTTTAATTGATCTTATACTTGCAATCTGACGCTCGGGAGAGGTGGTTGAGAGTTGAGAACTTGGATTCATAACTGAAGGGGCTTTAAGATCGGGAGATTTGGAATTTCTTTAGAGGTCGTTAAGAGACTTATTCATTAAAGTCTTTACTTATTATAGAAACAAGATAGAGATATTAGTTTCGTAATTTAGTAAGGAGACTTGGCTTGCGCTCGGGAGAGGCAGTTAAGATTTAAGTGTTCTTGCCTATAGAATTAATAACTGTTCAATCTTGATTAATTAAGTAATTGGTCCACAAATTCAATAGGTGAAATCTATTCCCTAGAATCGTTCTTCCCTTTGACTTTACCTTCTTTAATATTTTATGTTGATTTACCTTAATCATATTTCAACATTTGAATTTGATTTTCTAAATAAAATTAGACAAAAGTATCTATGCTACTTGAGTGACCTAGAAACCCAATCCAGAGGACGATATCGGTATTGACTTACCACTTTATTAAAACTTGAACAACCATATACTTCCAGTAAGTGTGGAAATATAAAAGCATCTCTGTTAAACCAGCAATGTAAACAACTAAATCATTACTGTTCAAGAGCTACAACAAGCGATTCCCCCAGAAAGTGGTATTTAGTTCATGAAAGAAAGAAAACAATGGTAAAAAGTGGAGAAACTTCAATGGTGGCGCAAAATCCTAGTGTGGACTTCTTCCCATTATGCTCAAAAGAATACTTATTTAGAAAACGTCGGGACTTCCTCTACCTTTAAAAAGATTAGAGACTCGTGCAAGTGAACACGGTCGCAAGTAATACTCGGAAGTAATCCAAGGTCGAATCCTTAGGGAATTGTTGTTTTTCAAAACCAAGTAATATAGTGAAATGATTCAAATATGCAATTGTGATTTAGGAAGAAAAATGTGATGAAATGTTGTTGTTTGGGGTTTTAACTAACAAGCAATTTAATAAGACTCAACATCCTTGTCTCCTACCTTGTTTTTGAAGCAAAACATGGAAAACGCACTATGTTGGGAAAATGCACCAGACACAATTCCTGGCTTTTCTTGAGATTTGAGTTCTACTCTTTCACTACCGCTTTTGGTTGCTGCAGAGGCTAGGGTAACCTACAATCATATTCCTATGTGTGATTATAATCCTAGAGAATATCTACCAACTCATTTGCATTATGGGTCAGAGGGCCTATGCCTAGGACCATATTTTATGCGCTTATTCCTAAGTCACATCCCACATTGGTTTCCTATTATTTTACCTAACTCATCTTTCCCAAGGTTTCGCTTTGGTGTATAAATCAAGTTCCCACCGCGCCGAATGGAAAAAAGACGTAAAGAGAAATTTTTAGAAACCAACCGAAAAAAGTGTCAGGCGCAATTTGGCCAAAATCCGGAGCGTGTTCAAAATCAAATCGCATTCCACAAGGAGGTTGATAACTAATTTAAAACATAATTAAATGAAAGGAAATGCACGAAAACATAAAGAAAGTATTTTTCATTGAATTTAAATGAATAAATAAGCCGTACAAGGAGTTCTAGCTTGACCCTCTTCTCTCTCAAGCGTGAGGGGAGTTGAAAACTCGCTAAAGAACTTTAAAATAACAGAATGAACAAAGAACGGAAGTAAGAACTTGAATTAAAGGCAATACGAAAGGTAAAAGCGTGAAAAACAAAGAAATGAACAACTAGAACATGATCATAAACACTAAAAACGTGTTCTACAACTAGAGAGCATCTAAAAGAAAATGAAATGAAGCTTGAAAGGGATCATTTGCTGAGGGATGAATGGCTTTCTTTTATAGCACCATAGATTGGTTGAAACTCCCCTCCATTTTAGGTGGAAAAGGGTTGAGATTTACCTAACCACCTCACTTGGACTTGGACTCACGGTTTTGAACATGTGGGAAATGTCCTCCTTGCCCTTCATTAATCAAAACGTGTGTTTTGACAAATTGCCCTCCAAAAATGCGCCGGGCGCAATTATGCAGAAAACATAATTCTGTTATTTTCTTCCAATTTTGACCGCATTTCTCTCATATTTTTCCTAAAGTACCACAGTTTGACTTTTATGCAGAAATAATCTATGCATGTTCTACTTTAAGAATATGTGGTTCTTTTTGGTAAATAATAATGGGAAATGGGTCAAAAACGTGGTCAAACAGGGCTACCGACACATGTTTCTATACTAAAAAGTCAACCCTAACAGAAAACCATCAAAACTTACCTTCTTATCAAATTACCACATCTCCATAGCAATAAATCACTAGGCCTGCATACGCACAACATCACAAACTACCTCATCTCTGTACCTACCTATAGCAAATGGAACTTGAACTTGCTTTTGAATTCTCACATCACAACAATCATTTAACCATTGAAGGCTATAAAGTCGTGGGTGTGGTGTGATGGCTAATTTCAATCTCTCAACTATATCCTTACAACAACTTCCACTATTTATGACACTACAAGGGAGATGGAGTTTACTATGCACCTAGTATGGAATAAGTTCTCTCTTTGTGCCTCTAAAGGTTATTCTTTATATTGCACATTGAGGTTCCTCCTAGCAACTAGTGTCATGTCCTTGAAATCCTCTTTTATATTTTCCTCTTCTTTACTACTTTCTTCTTTTCTCTCCTCAACCTCTTCTCTAATCTCTTCCTCATCATCCGTGAACAGGTTTCCCGCTCCAAGGATCATGGTTCTTTGGTTTGGACAATTTTGGATTATGTGGCCTACTCCATGACACTTGACGAATTTAATATCACTAAACCCAGACTTATGGATTTTCAGTTGGGACTTGAACTTGGGTGACTCTCCCTTCTCTAATGCACTTTTTGACTCTGGCACTAAAGGTTTGGCATCAACTTTGCTAGTAGTGTGTTTAGGATTTGACATTACATACCTTTTAGCCTTTCTTTGGTTTTGCTCCTTTATCCTGACGACGAGGTGAAAAGGTTCCTCAATATCTCCATAGGGATGCAAATCAATCTTGTCGGCTATGTCCAGATTAAGACCTTCTAAAAATCGAGCTATTGTTGTCACTTCATCTTCATATAGTTGCAATAGGCTCATCAACATGTCTATCTCTTTATAGTAGTCTTCAACTCCTTTTGGTGGCTTAATAGAGTTTGTTTAATTTCTTTGACTTTGCTCTATGGTAGTGTGGTGGCAAAAAGCTTCTCTTCACTAGCTCCTTGAAATCAAGTCAAGACTCTATGGGTCCTTCATTGTTACTCCTCCTATGTGACATCATTTTATCCCACCAAGTTAGTGCATAAGCCTTAAAATGAGTGATTGCAAGAATTAACTTCTTTACATTCTCATAGTTATGGTATGCAAACACTAACTCAATTTCTTTCTCCCATGTTTCATACTCCTCGAATGTGGACTTTCCATATAAGGTTGGGATCTTCGATCCGATGCTTTCTAGTTAGTTATCCTTCTTTAGTCTCTCTCAAATTGGTTGTATTCTTTCTTATCCTCGGCCATGCAATGTTCTCCTTGGGTGACCTACATCATAGTCATCATGATTAGCATAGTACCTTCCAATAGTACCTACCTCTTCTTCTTAGGAGTCCTATGGTGCTTCTCTAGAACTCATGGGTCTCGTTCTTTGTCGGACTCTTTGTGATCTTTCTTATCCTTAAACACCACGGGTGTTCAACTGTAAAGATTAGGTAACGTTCTCAAGACATTAGGTGAATCTTGTAAATGTTTGGATTTGAGCTTCTCTAAGTCTCTCGTCGCTTACCTGAGACTTTTCTCCTTCTCCTTGTGACTCTTGGAATTTTCATCTTGTTTCCATGTCTACAAAAGTAAAGGTTAGTAATAACAAAAAATATTTCTCACTTCGCTCCCTCACATGAAGCCGTCTTGGTTCTCTTTTTTTTTTTTTTGTTCGGGAGATGGGGGGGTAAGACTTGATGTGGTGTCGGTACTTTTACCTTGATATGCAAGTATGGTTGCTCGTGGCTAATCAACACTTAAATACAACAAGTAAGGTCAAAGGTAATCAATACCAACGATGAATGATGCCAACAATACCCAATGATAGAGCTCTAAATGATATGCAATGCAGAAAGGAAACAAATGATACAAATTATATGAATGATACAAATGATGTGTGCGAAGATTAAATCAAAACCTTGAGTCTAATGCTCTTGGTGGCTATAATAAAGAACTGAAAAACTAGAATAAAGACTATCCACTACTAGAAAATTGGGTTTTCGTGACGTTCATGAACAATAAAATACTGTTCAAAATAAAAATATGCATCACGAAAGGCAAAAAATACATTTTTGGAGTGAAAAAACCGAGATTTTCGGATATTTGACCTTTCGTGACGTTTTTTATCCGTCACAAAATAGTGTTCAAAAATTTGGTTTCTCTAAACGTCACGAAAGGTTGAGGTGCGTTTTTGGCCGGAAATGATGAAGTGTTCTGAATTTTTTACTTTTCGTGACGTTTTTCTAACTGTCACGAAATGGTCGTAACAAAGTTGGTTTTTCGTGACGTTTAAAAAACATGGAGAAAAAATAGATAAAAAAAAAGTAATTCATTAACTTAGAGATCTTTGAAGCTAATTTGATGGAATATACTATTTTTTTAGGGATTGTTAGAATTTAAGTTAACAAAATATAAAAACCTAAAATTTAGGTGGTATAAATTTCCACTAAGTAAATTTTAAATCCCATTAAAAATAAATATTATTTTGTATTTCTATTTTATTTTAAAAGAAAAAATATTTAGGAATGGGTCAATTTCCATTATTTTATATTATTTTTTACTCTAAATGTAACGCCCCGCGTTATCAGGTTAGTTTCCTTTTAAGATTTAATTTGTGCTTTCAAATTTTCCCCTAAGGTGATAATTTAAATCCTTCGATTTTCTAAATTCAAGGTTCTATTTTTGGGTAAGTTAGGATTTAAATTAGAATTTAAGTTTAATTTTGTTGGACCAAGATAAATTAAGTTAGCGAATTTTACATAGAGGATTTTAATCAAATTTTAATTCAAAGTTTTGGAAATTTAATTTTTTCTTTTAGATTTTATTCTTCTATTTTTAAAATTAAGTTATTCTCATAAATCCTTTCCCGAACATTTTTTATTTTAATTGGATTTTTAATTTTAGGAAGAGATTAGGAAAGCTCTATTCTTAATTTTTTAGAACATTTTTTATCCATGGATAAACAAACATTTTTTATCCATGGATAAACAAACACTTTTTATCCATGGATTGATTTCTTTTGTTAAATAAAAGAAAAGAAAAACAAAAAAAAGGAAAACAAAATTAAATTAAAACCCTAAAACCCATTTCTTTTCCCCCTCTTGTAGCAGCTGTCTACCCTCCCCCCCCCCCCCCCTTCTTCTTCTTCCTCCTTCCAATAGGTCTTGCAGACGACACCAACAGCAACGACAACTCGTGTTTTGGAGGGGTTCTCGATGTCCTCTGGCCTCTAACTCCCAGATCCGGCGCTCCCCCAACGCTCTCTCAGATCCGACGCTCTTCCACGAACCCAGCGGCTGGTGACCCGATTAAACGGTCTTCAGCGGCGATGCAGCTTTCTGACAACCCAGATCCGGCGACGCGCAACTTCTTCTGCCATACCCGATTGGTTGGTATTTTCATTTGGGCAAGCTTATCTTCTATTTGCTTATGTTCCTTGTAGTAATCTTTAGGTTAGTCTGCACATTTTCACTCTCTCATTATGCTTTTCCTCTAAACTATTTAGAAGGTAGAATCTTCCTGATTGACGTTTGTCTTGCTGTTTATGTATAGAATTATAGTGGCTGGAAGAATGAATTCTGTTTTTGACTCTGCGCCGCTCCACTGTTCTCGAATTTTAGAGTATTTAGTTAAACCATCTAGCTTGAAATTGAATTCATCCTCTGTTTTGAAATGCGATATGATTTCATGAGAAATAGTCAAATTTTTTATTCATTGCAAAGTTATAAAAAATAATGTTGTTACACTAATTTTGAGATTGTTATGACGGTTTTGGAAGCTTTATACCCAAGTCTCTTGTTGTCTTGAAGCCAATATTTTGTTAATAATACATTCCTCTAGGGAAAATACCAACCAATAGAAGATAAGCTTCTCCAAGCTTTAAAGTAGTTGTCTATATGTTTGTGCTTTTTCGCTGTTGCATTCTTCCGACGAGGTTTTTCTTCAGGCCTAAACCAAATTATGTATAGTAGGTTTAGCATCATGGTGATTGATCACTATAACAGAGAGATGGATTGCTAAAACTATATTCTTTTGGGTAAGAAGCGGAGGTTGCTAAAACTATAGGAGTCACAATTAAATGATGAAAATATTTTGTCATATGTATGACCTCCCATATTAGATACTTCTACTTTATCTGACGTTCGTTGTATGTATGACCTCCCATTTTAGATTGGAGTCATTGTATGTATGACAATTAAACGATAAAAACTATAGGTGTCATATGCATGACCTCCCATTTTAGATACTTCTACTTTATCTTACGTCCATTCGTGATTCTTAATCAAAATTTTAGAGAGTAGCTTTTCTTTGAAGTAGCCCATCCAGTAGAAGTGAATAATGATAATGTAATTTTGGTTTTTCACTTTGTTTCAGTGACTCTCGACGCTTACCCATGCCCAATCAAATCCCGATCCGTGATACTCATACCTTGTTGTCATAAGATCTACAAGCCCCAACACTTTCGCCATCGTTTCAGCAAGGTTCAATGAGTAACGACCCTTTGAACACCCTTTTAGATTCAACTTTAGTAGTCAAAATTGAGTTGTAACATGCTGATTTTACCTTGTTGCCTAGGTTTTATGAGCGTTTAGGCAAGTTGTAAGTAGCTCTTACTTAGAGGGATATTTTTTGTGTGCTTTGTATGAATATCATGTTTTAATCTGTGTGTTTTATCTCTTAATGCTCGTTGGATATTGTTGCTAGATGTTTCTCTATGAATGTTGTATGTTCTGGTTGACTATGATTTATTCTAGTTGTTTATAATTGTTTGACTATGCTCTGTTATGACTACAATCACTATAAAACATTATATTTTTCTCATCAAGTATATATGCATTACATTTTGAATGAAAATAAATAGTTCTTGTTTTGTCTAAATTTTTTTCTTTTTGACAAGACAAATTAACAAAATGATGATATTCAGATGATTCAATTAAAGATGATCAATGAAGCACAGTGACAATGGTAAGGACTTTTCTGTTATGCTTGCTAATTGTTGGAACTATTTGCTTGTTTATGGTTGTGATATTTTATGATTTGATCTCCAAATAGCTAACGATTTCAACTATTTTTCTTGTGTATAAGTATAAAATGTTGGGCTTTAGCTAGATTTTTCTTGAGACCTTGTTTGTTAAAAATCTGGAATCAAAACTAATATTTATGTGTAATATTTTTCATTAAACTTAATTATAATTGAGTTTTTGTAGTTGTGGAGTATGCATTATATTGAGTTCCAGTTTTTCCATCTTTGAGTCTTTTCCTTTAACCTTGGTTCTTCGTATTTGGTATAATGCTCAGCTATTAGCTCTTTTCCTTTGAGTCTTTTCCAGATCTGGATCGTTTGCTTTTTAAGTTGTGTTTCTTAGTTTCTATCATTTAGTTAGTAATATGCAAATGTCAGACTAATGATGTTTCAATATCTTAAAGCATGTGACTATTGATTCAAAATTCCATAATAATATGGCCTTTTGTTGGTAGTTTTTCTTCTTAATGTTCATTCTTCTCTAATCTGACTGTATTGTTTCTCGTTGAGCTCGTTATTTGTTTGTTTTGTCTTTTTCTTATTCTAACTATCATCTTGCATCAGTCTTTGAAGTTAAAACATTTAACTTAATGACTCATAGTTTTATATAAACCTTATTCCAATTATGTTCTTTCTATCTGCTTGGACTTGTGTATTGGACATTAGGTTATATTTAGAAATATTGTTCGGAATGATATTTCTATTGGATATAGGGATCTATATTAAGATCCATGATAAGTTGGAGATAATATTAATCTTCATGCAGGATTACTCTCCATTGTGCAGGTGTAGGTGCATTCTTCTTCTCCCAACTTGTGCATCACTCTCAATTGAAGGTGATGTACATGTACATCTCAAACTCTTGTATTTCACCTCAATCATTCATATTTGTCTTCTTTTTTTACTTTTCGCGCTCAAGTTCGTCTACTCACTCAATTTCTTAACTAACAGGTTCATGTAATCACTCTTAATCTCAACTTATCAGGTTCATTTATTGTGTATTGATTTTATATTATGGTCGCTTACAGGTGATTTATTTTTTTATAAGTGTATTTTTTGTCTATTTAATATCATTTCGACCCTTTGCACCCTTTAATAAATAGAACCTGTTTTTCCTAAGTTACTTATCATTGCTTTATATGACAGGAGCAAGCTTCGCACTGGAACGAGAAGTTGTTAGGGTTTTTTTATCTTGTCGGATCGCGTCCAGATGAGCTTACATATGTTGTCAAAGTTCCATTATAACAAAGGTAAGCTATTAACTTGTTTTTTGTCATCATTCATACCATAGCATTTGAATCTTAAATCTTTCTGAATCGGCCTTGTTATATGCTGTAACTATAGCTAATTTAGCACATTTATCAGATTATAAAGTAAGTTCACAAGGAAAACTGAATACTGATTATAGATAGTGTCGTTAGACGAGGAATGTACACGTTTTCAATCATTATGATATACTAGCTAGTTTGTGTTATTTTGTTATTTTAACCGCTTCTGTTCTGTTTGAAACTTTTTTTGGTCATTTTGTTGGTTATCGTATCATATTATTGTGTAACTACATAAGAGTTTTATGAATACTGATTATTGATACTTTCATTACAAGATGATTGTACGTTTACAAACCTTATGATTGTATTGATATTTTGTGCCATGTAATTTAAGAATGTAGAAGAAGTGTAGGCATGTCGTTTATTTTAATCGCGCTTGTTCTATTGGGATCTTTCTTTGGTCGTTATGTTGGTTGTTTTATCAGATTATTAAGTTGATAAGGAATAATATGAATGTTGATTATTTGTAGTGTTGTAGAAGATTATTGTACGTTTTCAATCATTGTGATACTTGTTTAATTATGATATTTTATTCTACACTACTAAAGGATATAGAAGAAGTGTACGTAGGTTGGTTTTTTTAAAAAAAATTTGTTTAATCAATTCTGTGACATTGGAATAGTATTTGCAAAGAATACTATTGTGATAGGCTCCTAGTGTGTTTATTTAAGAATGTTATTTGCAAATATCACGATCATTTGCAATTTTTAATAGATAGACACGTTTTTTTTTAGAAAGTGGCTTTCTTACCTTACCTATCTTTTTGTTATTCATTTATCTAACTTGGGTATTGTTTTATCATTAGGTATTTCATGACCCCAAAGACGTCGACAATTAGGAATGCAAGTAATTGATGGATGAGCTTCGTTGTCGGGGTTGGTGTGTAGGGAACATGTTTAATTATGTAATTTTGTAATATGTTTTTGAGAATACTAGTATATTCTAAATTAATATATTAGCTTCCTTGTTAATGTTTAATATGGTTCAACTTTGTTATCTAAATTAATATATTTGCATGTTCGATCGACAATTTGACTATATGATATTTCTATTATGCGACATCTACAATCAAAATTAAATATATTTTCTCTGACTTTTTTTTATTGTCACAAAATGAAATCATTAGTGACGTTTTTAAACCGTCACAAAAATATTTTTTAGGACGATTATTGACCGTCAGGAAATATTCTTTTCGTGACGTTTAAAAAACGTCACGAAAGGATGTCACGTGATCTTTCCTCCCTGTTCAAGGTCTTCTCGTGACCTTGTATCACCGCATGAAATCATTTTTCATGACGTTTTATGAACGTCATGGAAGTCCATGTCTTTCATGACAGTAATTAACCGTCACGTGTGCTAATTTTTGTGACGTTTTTTAAACGTCTCGTATACCTTTCGTGATGGGCGTATACGTGACGTCGTTAAAAACGTCACGAAAGATTTTTGTGACATTAAAAAAACGTCACGATAAACCGAATTTCTACTAGTGATCGTTCAAGCCTAATGCTGTCATGAATAATGACTAACTACAATATGCAAATTGATGCTAAGCAATCAAAGAAAAATAAAAATAAGCAAGAAAAGTAAGAAAAAACCAAATTAACTCTAAACAATGTACAAAATCCAATTTGTTCAAAACACACACAAAAAGATTTTACCAACAGAATAGTAAGGTTCGTGGAAAATGAGATATATTATGGGCAAGGGTGTGTGGTGTACAAGGATCGAATTAGGATGAAACCAAAGGCAACATGTAGTACTAGTGTACAAGACCTATATGGGTTACCTTAAGGTTCAGAGGTCGTTTGGAGGGGCTGCAATGTACCAACTGCATGATTTATCAACACACTTTACGACCAAATATTTCTTATTGGATTTGACAGTTTTGGATTGGAAGCTACATTTTAATGCGATTGCATGAACAACCTTCTTTAGTTCTGCCTTGTATTAGAAAACATAGTGTTCTTCAAACATGAAATTGGGAGGGGCATAATCAAAATCAATAGGGTCCATGAAATTAAATTTCTCCTCGTTGAGGTGACTAGTTTTGAGTGACATTCACTCTTTTACTCCCTTTGTATGTGGAACTATCTATAGGGTCGTCTATACCTACAACTATAAATTAGTCGCTTACCATGTCATTTGACAAAATTAATAGCGCCTAGACCACACATCTGTCTACTGTAGACTCATAATAATTGACTTACTTGCACCATTTCTGAATAAAGAGAGGTGCAAAATTTTCTTTTCTTCTTGAAAAGGGAAATCTTTAGAGATGCATCAAACAAGTTGTTGTAGGGTGGAATCGTGGGAAATTGGAAGCTGTAAGATTTAGAAGTCTTTGTAGTTGTTATGCTCCCCCCAAATTCCATGTAAAATTATAACTATTAGCAATTCCATTACTTGATTAGAATTCCAAAGTTGTGTAATTTAAAATTCCGAACTGTGAACGAAATACTAAAACGAATAGTATGGTTAGTTAAATTGGTGTAATCGGCAAGTAGTTAGAACTAAGATGATGTTGTGGAATTAATTAGTTTTGTTTCATAGTTTCCGTTTATGTAGGGTAGAGATAGAATTTTAATTAGTTTGAAACATAATTAAAATTAATTTCATTGTAGGGATTCAAATTTGAGGTTGAACCAGAATCTATGGCTTCTGTAATAGGAGGGGTAAAATGGATAAATGATACATTGGTAATCTCCGTGAAACAAGGGACGGCTAATGTGGGTGGGGTAAATATGAAACTTGACCCTACATAATTTTTGTAAAAGCAGGTGTTTGGCCATGTTTTAGGATTATGAAACCTATGACCATTTTTCATTAGACTACCATGAATTTGGCCATTACTAAATTGAAATACTTTATTTGTTTTGGTACAAATTAATTTGAAAATGTATTAAGGGGTGTAGCTGATATGGTAGAGCGCTCGTTTTGCATGCGAGAGGTACGTGGTTCAATTCCCTACACCTCCAAATTATTTTAGTGAGTAAATAAAAATGTCACATATATATTTAATAACGTTTTTCATTTTCCAATACTGGTTCTTTTTTTTTTTTTTTTACAAGCGAATTGTTATTTTACAAATTTAAATAAAAAATTTTGGAATAAAAAGATATTATAATACAAAAATATTATTATTGTTTTTCAAATATCACAAAACAAATGCAAAAGTAGGGATTTTAACTTATATTCTCAATAGCCAAACTTTTTTTCTTTTTTTTTTACAAAGTTGCTTGCAGAGTGCTCCGGTGGTAGATGACGAGGAGGTGATCTCTGGGAAGTTGGAAATTGATGTAGCTCTTCTGGAGAGACTGGTGATATCAAAACAAGTGCGTAGAGGCGAGTTCCAATGGGAGCCTGATTACCCCTTAGTTACAAGGGTAAAAAAAGATTGAAATCATGATGTTGTACTTTGTTTATTTAAAACTAGTATGTCTTGGCTTGCTTTTAGGCCCAGTTGATGTTATCTTTGTACATTCTTCTTTAACATGGTCCATTTATGCAAATATTAAGTTTTAGCATCCTTTAGAGTTGGAAAATTAACAGAAAAATTGAAATTTTTTGTGTAGGGGCATCAGGGGAGGTGTCAAGCACCTACCTCGGGCTTATTTTCTTATGTTTTTACCCTTAATGAAACACAAGTTCCCAAGTGCTTTTACGAGTTCACTACCTCCATACGTTTCAACCAAGTGTTTTGACGAGTTCACTACCTCCATACGTGTCAACCAAGTGTAGAAGAGTGTAACGACCCAGAAATTTCCGCTCACTTCTAGGTCACGTTAACTACCCAACTAATCAAATTTAACCCCGGCTATGACCTGCCAACTTCCTATGCACATAAACTTATAAAGTCAAGTCCCAATCCTCAGCAAATTAACGATAAACCAATCTCATGGAATAACATTCAACAACATTCATGAACCACTTCACGAGGCAAGTTATTATTCAATTTATGTGAATCTAAACAAATGGAATAAATCTCAAATAGGCACCTAACCCGAAGCAAATCTAACGACAAGGGAAAAAATCTCTCGAATATTTAAATGCACATAAACCGTTTATTGGCCACAACATAAGGCCCTAACCAATGAATTAAACTAAATAGGAAAAACTAAGCAGCCTATGGTCCTCGCTTGTCAGGTCTCCTCCGTCCCATCACCCTGGTCACTTCCGAGTCCTTCACCTGAAACAATCATTGTAGAAAGGGGGGTGAGTATATGAAATATACTCCGTAAGTAGTCCTCACCAAGCACACACAAACATCATGCTCATAACCATAAAGGAAACATACATCGTCATGCTCTATCATATCAGTATGCGAACAACCATAGACATGCTTTGCTGGTACATTATATATTCATCCATGCTCTGTAAGACCCAATGCTAACCACAATCATATACAAACAAATACCGTCCACCTGGCTCTCCAACACCTCAAATACAACTATGTTCACCTCAGTTATTCGAGCTCTTCGAAACCATTCTTTTGGTAGTGTCGGCCCCTGACCATTTATACCCAGAGCCCCGACACTAGTGCATCGACCCTCGACCATTTATACCCGAGGCCTCGATGTCTTACAATCTATTGGCCCTTGACCATTTATACCCAAGGCCCCAATAGTTCTCCTTCGGAAAGACTCCTCACATCGACCCCCGACCATTTATACCCGAGGCCTCGATACCCAATTAGTGACGTATCAGCCCCCGACCATTTATACCCGAGGCCCTGACACTCACCCATTCACTTCATAATTTGTAAAACTCCACATATCGTTTCTAGCCTCCAACCAAGATTCCAGTACTAACCCCTTAATAACACCAACCACCACAACGCCCATCAACAACACCACCACTAGTATGATTTCAATGCATCTCACAACTCACCAACACATTTCAGCATGCTTCCACAACATAAATTCATTCTAATAGCAAAACAATAAAACAATCATGCTTTCACAACATATTAAATCTTAACAACAACGCCACAGTGAGTTTAGTCGTAACGGAGCATGGTCAACAATTTTTAAACGACTGCAGTCCAACACAAATCAGCCAAGCACTCATTATCCAACATCCGCAAACATTCAGCATTGCAAGATATAATAAAAACTCATAAAACATGCCAAACACTTCATACAGATTTCAGACAACAAACATCCCCACCATAATATTTATTTTAACGAATATTCCCTGCAAACACACATCATTCCACGACAGATCTCGGCAGCTCAACAATACAAAGTTTCTACTATTATCACCAACGAACATTCAACACTACCTAGGCATACAAACCAACATAAACGAGAGTTATACCGCACGACATCGTATCAGAACCATTTTCAAAACATCATAAATGATACATCGACAAATAAATAATAAACACCAACACACGCACACACCCCCGTGCTACTTACTCACAACCGCTCCCTTAAATGTTGCGCCGACTCCACACCTAAGCACACCGAAACAGAAAATACAGCACATTAAAAAACCTATTTGGCCTCCGAAATTCGACTCTAAAAGGATTCGAATGACACATTACCCCTAAACTGGCTTCGTATGGATGTGGGTCACCTAGATCTAGCTTGCTAAGGTGTGGGTAGCCTAAATCGA
Source organism: Momordica charantia (assembly GCF_013281855.1). Taxonomy (NCBI): domain Eukaryota; kingdom Viridiplantae; phylum Streptophyta; class Magnoliopsida; order Cucurbitales; family Cucurbitaceae; genus Momordica; species Momordica charantia. The sequence goes on along the minus strand of NW_028275159.1, from coordinate 14,539,507 downwards.
GCTTCGAACAAGCGTGGGTCGCCGCCAAACGTCCCAAAACACCGCTGTAACGTTCAATCTCTGCCGCTGTTCCGCTGCTGTACGCCGTTCGCCGTGCGCCGCCGCGAGGAGGGGTCGCGCCGTCATTGGAGTACCGGGAGTCGCCGGCCGCCGCTGCTGAAAAGAAAGTGTGTGATTACGCTTGTTTACATGCGTAAAAAGAAGGTTTTAGATGCTGTTTTTACTATGTTTTAACTTTGTTTCGGACTTTTTCTCGGTCGTTTGAGTTCCAATTCATGCAAAATTCATATATGATGGTTTGTGGTTGGCTTATATTATATTTAGGACATTTTAGGACCATTTCGGAGTGTAAATTAATCAAAAGAAGCAAAAAGACGAAAAAAATCATGGGAGGCGCCAGGCGCCTGGGAAGCCTGCAGAAAAACAGTTTTTCTTCCAACTTTGTCCTTAATGAAACGCGTCTTCCAATGCATTTTGGTGGTTCCAACCGATGCATACGTGTAGAAGAAGTGTTCCACTATCAGTTTGAGCACGATTTGGTCAGTCAAAAGAGTTGGAAATGGGTGATTCACCATCGTTTTAGGACCTACCTAACCAATTCTGCACAGCTATAAATTCCAGCAGCTTCTCCACCAAATGCATCAAGCCTTGCTTCCTTCTCTTGATCATTTTTAGTGTTTCTTTATTGCTTTCTAAGTACTTTTGAGTTGCTTTCATTAGTTGCTTTTGATTTTTAAATCCCGAGCACTTTACATTCCTTTATTGAGCTTTGTTTTGTTTCCATTTGTACTTAGTTATTTTCTACTTATTCAAATATATAAAAATCCAGCACTTTGCTTATCTTCCCTTTGCCTTTACTTTATTTTTAGTTAAGAGAGTTGTGTTTTTGGAGGAAAGAGCACGTGACACTCCCCCTTGCTTGAAAGAGAAGGGCGAAGCTCTCAATCCCGATAAAAACCCTCCGTTAGTTAACTTTTGTTGTTCACACATGCATTCCAATTTCAACCATTTTACTTGCTGTATTTTCTTCAATATGTCTTTCTAAATTCCCGTCTCTAGCCCGGTTATGGATAGTTAGCCTTTTATGTCTAAAAAGGGTTGCTAAGAAGTAGTGTTTTTGCTTTCCATTCATTGCTCAACATGTTTTCCCAAAAAGTTAGGATTTAGAGAAGGTCACTGTAAGTCTTAACAAGTCAATACTGAAAAGGTTGCTTATTTGCATTGTTGAGTGGTTAAACCGAGGAGAGGAGCGCCTTAGACATAAGGGTTCCGCTTAAGTAGCCTAGACATAGGACCTTAACCCGAGGTTGCGACTATTTCCATCCTAAAACTAAGATATCTCTCATAATAGACATATTAGGGAATGTCTTAGGACTTTGAACTTGCTTAGACATAAGTCAAGTGAAAAGCGTAGTCGTTGGTTCCTAAAGTAAAATGCATATCGTCCTTAGCATATCCTTGATTCTTTGTTGGCTAACTTGAAGTAATTCGGGCTAGGTTTTACCATTATAAGTCCAAATCTCAAATCCAAAACCATTATTTGTGACCACTTCCCATTTTACAAGAATCACTCATTTCAACATTCACTATTCTTTAAAACTTTAGAGTTTGGAAATTATTTAGAAGTCCTTGAGGATCGATACTTGGATACTCCATCCATTTTATATTACTCTGACAGGTGTGCGCTTGCATCTATATAATTGTTACCCCGCTTAGTGCGTGCGTTCAGCAAACCACCAGTCAAGTTTTTGGCGCCGTTGCCGGGGACTTTAGTTTTAAAATTATTTTCAAATTCTTTTAGTTTTTATTTTTGTGAATTGTTGTTGGGTGTAATTTCCATCCACCGTTTTTGTTCTATATTTTTGGTCGTTTATCTCACAAGGGTAAGTTAAAGTGCATGAGCACAAGATCTTTTCTTCTACCCCTTGACCCTGAGATTGAGCGGACCCTTCGAAAAACTCGAAAGGAGCAAAGACTTCGAAAACAACTAGAAAAGCAAAAAGAGAGAGAAGGTGAAATCAATCCTGAAAGTGAGGTAGAGAGTACGAGCACATCAATGGCAGATATTCCACCTCGTGATCCGGTTGATCCACCTGCTGTTAACGGTAATATGAGGGATCATGCAAGGAATGATGAATTCAACCATATCCAGATGGCGGACAACAGAGACGTGGCAATGCGAGAATATGCCGCCACGGCTTTTCAGAACTTTGATTCAGGGATAGTCAACCCTATTCCAGCCCACGCAAACTTTGAGTTTAAACCAATGATGTTCCCAATGTTACAGACAATTGGACATTTTGGAGGGCAGGAACATGAGGATCCACATGATCATCTGAAATCATTCATTCAAATTGCAAATGCATTTCGATTACCTGGTATAACAGACGATGCTCTTAGAATAACACTTTTTCCATTTTCTTTGAAGGACCAAGCTAGAGCATGGCTCAATGCATTTCCACCGGGATCCATCACCACATAGGGGTCGTTAGTGGAGAAGTTCTTAACAAAATTCTTCCCACCTACTCGCCACGCTGATATCAGAGAGGAGATCATCTCCTTTAGACAGTATGATCGTGAACCTGTTCACGAGGCGTGGGAAAGATTTAAAGAACTAATCAGAAAATGTCCGAACCATGGCTTGCCGGCATGCATCCAGATAGAACATTTCTTTAGAGGTTTAGATCATCCTACTAAGATGATGCTAAACAATGCTGCCAACGGAGCCTTTACAAAGAAGACATTCAACGAGATAGTTGACATCCTAAATGACTTAGCTTCACACAACGAACTAAGATGATGCTAAACAACGAGATAGTGGACTGGCATATGATGGACCAACAATGCCAACAACAGATGTACAGATTCCGTCCACTGAACCAACTGTAAAGATACCAGAAAATCCAACAACACCAGGAAAAGAAAATATTAGAAAAGGTAATGAGGACACCCCGAGTGTTCCTCCACAGGTACAACCTTCTTTTACCTCTACTCCCCCGTTTCCACAAAGATTAGTTAAGAAAAATAATGATTCCCAGTTTAGAAAATTTTTAGATATTTTAAAACAATTGCATATAAATATACCATTAGTGGATGCTCTAGAACATATGCCAAATTATGCTAAGTTTTTGAAAGATATAGTTTCTAGGAAGAAAAAGATAGGAGAGCATGAACTGGTAGCCATGACAAAATGTAGTAGTGAAGCCGTAGGCAGCCCGCTACCCATGAAATGTAACGATCCTGGCAGTTTTACCATTCCATGTTCCATAGGAGGAAAAAACTTAGGCAGGGCATTATGTGATCTAGGCGCTAGCATTAATCTTATGCCATTATCAGTTTTCAAATCTTTAGGCATAGGAGAAGCTAGACCTACTACGGTTACCCTCCAACTAGCAAATAGATCTATCATAAGACCTGAGGGAAAGATAGAAGATGTTTTAGTCCAGGTGGACAAATTCATTTTCCCTGCGGACTTTATCATTCTAGATTGCGAGGCAGATTTAGACGTTCCCATTATTTTGGGAAGACCATTTCTAGCCACTGGGGATACAGTTTTTAATGTGAGCAAGGGAGAAATTACAATAAGGGTAAATAATGAAGAAGTTAAATTTAACGTTCTAGACGCCATGAAATTACCAGGAGACTTTGAAGAGTGCTCTGCTATAACTAGCTTGAATCCTGTTATGTTTGATGAGTTTTATGACTTGTTAGTTACAGAGATTGAAGAAGAGCTTGATAAGATAGCAGAAGGACCGGAAGATGTGACCAATCCTGTTAAAAAAATACAAAAAGAAGAATGCAAGTCGTTACTTCCGTCCATAGTGGAACCACCCACGTGAGAGCATAAGCCATTGCCGTCGCATTTGAAATATGCGTATCTAGGGGATAACGACACTTTACCAGTTATTATAGCTTCCAATTTATCACCTACTAATGAATATTCTTTATTGCAGATTTTGGAGAAGCACAAAAAGGCCATTGGATGGACGATAGCAGATATCCGAGGGATAAGCCCAGCCTTTTGCATGCACAAAATCTTATTGGACGAAGATGCTGAGAACTTTATCGAGAGTCAAAGGCAATTTTCTTATGAGAATGCTAAGCTGTTTAAGGAAAAAACTAAACAGTGGCACGATAGGCGTCTTCGACCAAACAATCTTCAAGAAGGTGATCTGGTTCTGTTATTCAATTCTAGGTTGAAACTTTTTCCTGGGAAACTTAAGTCTAGATGGTTTGGTCCATTTAAAATTTTTAAAGTCTACCCATATGGGGCAGTGGATCTAGTTGACTCTAAGGGAAGTATTTTTAAAGTAAATAGGCAGAGACTTAAGCTGTATTTTGGAGAACCAGTGGATAGAGGAAAAACCTCTATTCAACTTTCAGGTCAATAAATGTTTGCGAAAAATGTTTTTCCTTCTTATCTATTTTGAAAGAACAAAAGTAAAGGAAGGAAATTTTTGTATCTTACATTCTTTTTGTTTGATTATAAAAAGTTTTGCTTATTAAGAATGTTTTTGGAAAACGTTGAAAAACAAAAAAGAAAGAAAGAAAAAAAAAACGTTGAAAAATTTTTTTTTACGCAGGCGCCAGCGCCTGCCCTTTGCGAAAATAAATCACGCAGGTGCCTGGCGCCTGCTCTGTTTTTCAGAAGTTCAAAAATATTTTCCTTCACGGTTTGGGTTTTAATTTTCGATAATATGGGCTTTATTTTGGGTCAAACATTAATCCTCTATGATTTAACTTTAAAACTTCTCTTCAAACTCAAATTTTGTTTCCCTAATCCTATTTGGTATTCAAATTTGTTTTCTTTTCCTTTTAGGTTTAGGAAACTTAGTTGAACTTAAATGTCAATCCCTTTCCATTTAGGATTTAGTTTGGGGAAAGCTTAAATAGACCCATTGCCTAAGCTTTACAACTCCACCAAAACCCACACAACTTTCTTCTTCCCCTTGTTTTTTCCGGCAAAAACCACTCCCTTCATCACCCCTATTTTCGATTTTCAGCCACCACCAAAAAGAAGAAGAAATTTCCAGCATTTGCTTACATCTATGGCTTCTTCTTCTCAACATACTTCACTTCCTACCTCTTCTACTCAAGCTCCAAATGCCACAAGCATTCCCTTTCCACCATTGGAGAACTTCCAACACAACATGGTTTCAGATTCTAGGCTAGCTGCTGTTAGGGGAGGAAACCCACTTCAAACATTTGAATGTCCTCCATCCCAAGCTCCTACACAACATCCTATAATGAGCCCACATGGTTATGTTAATTTTCAGCAACTACCCACCCTTAATATACCTCAAAACAGTGAGTTTAGGGCTGAAAATCCTCAAAAACCTCCTCCAATGATCAATCCGGGTATGTACCAACCGTTTATGTTTAACCCGGTTCCTTCCTATCATTTTCCCTTGTCCCAAGTGCAAATTTCAGCTAGTGTTCATCCTTATGGAATGCCAAACTCATCTACTCTATTTCCTAGCCTTCCACCTTATTATGGAATGGGTCATTGGGTACCTCCAACCAATTATGGGATGATTTCACCTAGGGTTCCCCCACCACCTCAACTTCCATTCCTAGAAAGAGGACCTCAAGCACCATAATTGAACCCTAACATATTGAGTACCTTCAACATGGGACAACTAAAACCCTTAGAGCCTCCTAGGATGCCAACCCCAACCAATATGCCAATGGATGCCGGGGATGAGCATGGAGGAGAGCAAGAGAAGAGCCATAGCCATAGGCTAGAGCCCGGGGTTTCGATAGGGCAAAAGAGGAAGGGCAAGGAGGTGATGACAGACACAGAAATTGAGGAAGATGGGAGTAGTAGGCGTCTGACGCCTAAGGATTCTTCTATGGAGAACAGGGACGAGGAGCAGTTTTATTCATCTCTATTGATTATTACACCGGAAGATGGTAATGATGATTTTCTACTGGTTTCACGAGGCCATTGTTCAAATATGCCGGAAACAGAGGATACTGAGAACGAAGTGGTGAGAACAGATACTCAGGAACCTTCCCCATTGGATACACCTACAAAAGGAGCGTTTTGTAGTCACCAAGAGTTGCCTACTGGGGCAACTGGATCTACTCCGTTGGCAACGGATGAGTATGTCACACCGATGGCCACTCTACCAGGGGTAAGGGATGCTCACACTATTCCTTCTAATGCAGTTAACCCGCTTGGGTGTGATACAGGTAGATCCAAGGTTGGGGAGAATAGTACTCAAGAACCTACCAGCGAAGAAGATCCTGAGGACACGCAGACGATAAGGGAAATGTTTCAATACAAGAGGCGGGAGAAAAAGAGTTCAAAACGTCGTGCAGTTCAGGCTAAGAAGCCGACAGTGCCCATGAATGAACCTAAAACGAGAGCTGCGAAAGCTAAAGCAGCTGAAGCTAAGAAGAAGGTAGTGGCACCTAGGCCAGTTGATACAATTGAACTGGACTTGTCTGAGGGAGAGGAGGTCGCGACGAAATGGAACGCGGCAAATTTAGCCACTCGAACTTCATTAATGAAATCCCGTAAGATTATGACAGAATTGGGATTCGATCTCACTCTAGGAGATGTGCCTGATCATTGGAGGGAGACCGCTAGAGACAAAGAATGGAGACCACTCATTCAGCCCATACAATGTGAGGCTTTGGAGTTAGTCAGAGAGTTCTATGCTGCTGTCCATCCCCAGTCACATATAGCCATAGTGCGTGGGAAGAAAATACGGTTTGATGCCACTCAGATCAACTACACCTTCAACATTGAAAATATCAGAGATGCTGTGGGCAATAAGATGTTAGTGACTCCGACTCTAACACAGCTTGATTAGGCTCTAGAATGTGTTGGAAAGCCCTCTACCACTTGGGATTTGACTACTCATGGCAAGGTACGACTAAAACCCGAGGATGTTTCCCTAGCTGCTGCAGGATGGTTATACATAGTCAAAAATAGAATTCTGCCAACGGAGCATGATGAGCATGTCACTCAGGATAGGGCACTGCTGGTTTATGCCATGCTAAAGGGCATAGATGTGAATTATGGATAATTGATCAATACCAGTATCCATGAGTGTGCCCACCAGACACGTGGTAAGCTTTATCACCCACGTTTAGTCACTTCTTTATGCTTGCGACAAGGTGTACAGCTCCCTGAGGATCAAATTAAGAGAGATGCCCCAATTGTGGAAGAGAAGAATATTCGGCGTATTATCGCCCATGCGTTACAAGGAAGGGAAGGTACTGGGATGTCTCCTACATCGGAGATCCGTCGTCTTCGAGAGGAGAACCAACAGCTGCGAGATCAGGTTCGAGAAGTCTTGCAACATATCTACAACTTGAGGGCTTCATTGGATTTTGCGGTTTTATCTTCATGGCCTCCAGCGCTAGCTGCTATCCTTGGTCATCCATCTTCCAGTACTGACACTGATCCTAGTCCACAACCTCCGACTTCATGAAGGGGAGGTTCCTTCTTTGCTATTTTTTGTGTATTACTCTTTTGGTTAATGACGTAGTTTGCATATTCTAGCATTAGTACGCATGTTTTTTGTATTGATTATGTTTCGAGCTCAGTTGAAGCATGTATAAATTAGTATCGTTTATCTTCTGATCACTTAAAGTATGCCTTCACTTAACCTTAGTTTAGCTTTTTACATGCCTACTTTGAGGCATCTGTGCTGTGCATGTGATTTCATGTCAATGATGATTCTAAGAGATTGTTGAGTTTTCTGTTCTATGCCTGACTAAGCTTTGAGCTATTTCCTTTGTTTATGTGATAAACCCATTTTCTTTTATGTCTTTTTGATCTTTACAGACTTTAAACTTTTTCTTTACCCCTATATAGGAAGTCCTTGTCCTTTTTACTATTAAGCCTTTTTCATCCGATGCAAAAGTCTTTTCCCAGTGAGGACACTGTCTCTCTTAAGTTTGGGGGGGACAGTCGTTGTGTCAGTCGTTGTTTCAGAAAGATAAAGTGGTATTTATATTTGAAAACTCATGCTATTTTCTTTTGAAAAAGAGTCAGTTGGAAAAACAAATGCTATTACAGAAAGAAAGTGTTGAAAAGCACTTAGCTTAAAAAAAAAAAAGTTGCAAAAGAGTAAAAAGAGTCTTGTTGAGAGAAAATAAGAGTGGGGAAAAGACTTGTGTTAGAAAGAAAAGAGTGGTAAAAACAATGAGAGTTAAAGAAAATGTATTTATGATTTCCGAGTCCTACTGTAGACACCCATTTAGTTTTAGGTTGGGTGTTGACTTTGAAAATAGCAGTAAAGATGGTGATAAGTGACTTCGTGTTTCTCATTGTCGTCGTTTTATGACCTAGCTGTTAGTTCAAAGTCTTTCTACGAGTAGCTGTGGTTGAAACCGATGTTAGTGTGTGGAAACCTCAGGGGCTAGTAGCCGGTCTTTCAGATGTAAAAGTTTTAATGTAAGAAGGAAGTGTGCAGATTCCTTAGGGGTATTTGAAAACGTTTTCTGTTTTTGAAAGGAAAAAGAATTTTGAAAGAGAAAGTTTTTATCATTTCAAACTTGGTTTATAGTGACTAAGCTTACGAAGGCAATAGAATGGTAGGCTTTGACATCTTTTCCCTGAGACAATTTATGATTGAACATCTCGGTTGCTTTTGCTCTACCTTGTCCATGTGTTAGAAAGCTGATTAAAGTTGCTAAGTTTTGCTTGAGGACAAGCAAAAAGTTAAGTTTGGGGGTGTGATTACGCTTGTTTACATGCGTAAAAAGAAGGTTTTAGATGCTGTTTTTACTATGTTTTAACTTTGTTTCGGACTTTTTCTCGGTCGTTTGAGTTCCAATTCATGCAAAATTCATATATGATGGTTTGTGGTTGGCTTATATTATATTTATGACATTTTAGGACCATTTGGGAGTGGAAATTAATCAAAAGAAGCAAAAAGACGAAAAAACATCATGGGAGGTGCCAGGCGCCTGGGAAGCCTGCAGAAAAACAGTTTTTCTTCCAACTTTGCCCTTAATGAAACGCGTCTTCCAATGCGTTTTGGTGGTTCCAACCGATGCATACGTGTAGAAAAATTGTTCCACTATCAGTTTGAGCACGATTTGGTCAGTCAAAAGAGTTGGAAATGGGTGATTCACCATCGTTTTAGGACCTACCTAACCAATTCTGCACAGCTATAAATTCCAGCAGCTTCTCCACCAAATGCATCAAGTCTTGCTTCCTTCTCTTGATCATTTTTAGTGTTTCTTTATTGCTTTCTAAGTACTTTTGAGTTGCTTTCATTAGTTGCTTTTGGTTTTTAAATCCCGAGCACTTTACATTCCTTTATTGAGCTTTGTTTTGTTTCCATTTGTACTTAGTTATTTTCTACTTATTCAAATATATAAAAATCCAGCACTTTGCTTATCTTCCCTTTGCCTTTACTTTATTTTTAGTTAAGAGAGTTGTGTTTTTGGAGGAAAGAGCACGTGACACTCCCCCTTGCTTGAAAGAGAAGGGCGAAGCTCTCAATCCCGATAAAAACCCTCCGTTAGTTAACTTTTGTTGTTCACACATGCATTCCAATTTCAACCATTTTACTTGCTGTATTTTCTTCAATATGTCTTTCTAAATTCCCGTCTCTAGCCCGGTTATGGATAGTTAGCCTTTTATGTCTAAAAAGGGTTGCTAAGAAGTAGTGTTTTTGCTTTCCATTCATTGCTCAACATGTTTTCCCAAAAAGTTAGGATTTAGAGAAGGCCACTGTAAGTCTTAACAAGTCAATACTGAAAAGGTTGCTTATTTGCATTGTTGAGTGGTTAAACCGAGGAGAGGAGCGCCTTAGACATAAGGGTTCCGCTTAAGTAGCCTAGACATAGGACCTTAACCCGAGGTTGCGACTATTTCCATCCTAAAACTAAGATATCTCTCATAATAGACATATTAAGGAATGTCTTAGGACTTTGAACTTGCTTAGACATAAGTCAAGTGAAAAGCGTAGTCGTTGGTTCCTAAAGTAAAATGCATATCGTCCTTAGCATATCCTTGATTCTTTGTTGGCTAACTTAAAGTAATTCGGGCTAGGTTTTACCATTATAAGTCCAAATCCCAAATCCAAAACCATTATTTGTGACCACTTCCCATTTTACAAGAATCACTCATTTCAACATTCACTATTCTTTTAAACTTTAGAGTTTGGAAATTATTTAGAAGTCCTTGAGGATCGATACTTGGATACTCCATCCATTTTATATTACTCTGACAGGTGTGCGCTTGCATCTATATAATTGTTACCACGCTTAGTGCGTGCGTTCAGCAAACCACCAGTCAGAGACACAGTGAAACTTCAACCACTTTTCGTAGGGAGGTTAAGGGAGTTTTAATGGACAAAACCAGCAGTTCAAGTACCTTCATGTTCCTCCTACTTTCTCGAATAATCAAACGCAGCCATCCATGAGCTCCGACGCAACCAACTCAGAATAATAATATTAACCTTGAGAATATGGTGAAAGTACATGGCTAGAATCGATGTAGTGACAATCACAAAATGCTACCATTCAAAGCTAAGCGTCGATGAGAAACATAGAGATGCAAGTAGGACAACTTGCTAACGAAATGAAGTTGAGACCACAAGGCTCTTTTCCTGGACATACTGAAGTTTCAAAAAGAGAAGGAAAAGAGCAATGCAAGGCGGTAACTTTGAGAAGTGGGCCATGCTAGGACCAAAGATGTGGTTGATGCAGAGGAACCCTCTTAATCAGTTCAAGATGCCTCAAGTGAGGCATAGAAAGAAAAAACATCCTCATGCGACGGAGAGGCGCCTGACGTCCTTCCTCAGGCAAAGTATTCGTTTACCCCAATTCCTCATTTTCCACAAAGATTAGCCAAGAAAACTCAAGTATCTTAGTTTAGGAAGTTCTCAGACATCCTTAAACAGCTACACATAAACATTCCTTTAATAGATCCTTTAAAATCAATGTCGAATTATGCTAAGTTCCTAAAAGATATTGTGTCTAGGAAGGAAAGGATAGGTGAACACGAGATGGTAGCTATGAGAAAATGTAGTAGTGAAGTTGTAGGTAGTACTTTACCTATTAAATGGAAAGATCCCGACAGTTTCACCATCCCATGTTCCATTGGAGGAAAAATGATACGCGAGAACCCAAGTTTATGGACTACTTGAGTTTCTAGCCACTTAAATCCGTATAAATGGTTCAACTCAAAAGAGAAAGGTTAGATGGATTACCTTTGCAGTCGATTACCTTGAGCAGATAGATGACTCACTATGATTGAGGCTGAAACACTTCACGAGTTTGTTGACTAACCAAACAAGCATGCTCCTATGATAAAATAATGAAATCCTAAGTTCAACTACAAAAAGGAATACTATTTTTAGGGGGTGTTTTGCACGAGGCAAGTCTGGGAGAAAAACTCTCTAACTTCAATTTTATTCAATTCCAAGATAAAAAAAAAACAAACACACCTAATTATAGGCAAAGGCCAATGGCCTTTACAAGAATTTTGTAAAATAAAAATAAATCTAAAATAAAATAAAATAACTGAAAGATATTTTCCTAATTGGCACCAACTTGCCAATTAAGCATAGAAACTATTCCTTAAACTAATTTTGATAAAAATAAAATAAACTAAGGAAAATAAAAAACAAAAGTTTTTCTAAAATCCACAAACTTGCTAATAAAGTAAGGGAAATTATTTCCTTAAATCTAATTTGATAAAACAAATATAAAACAAATGAAAATGAAAATGAAATAATTTCTTTATTTGGGATGGATTGGGCAGCAAGCCAATTTGGCACCAAAAAGAGGCGGGAACATGTGGGGCAGCGGCAACAAGGCATGGGTGTTGTGCATGGGGCGTGTGCATGGGCATTGGTTGATAAAGGTTGTCGAGACCCTCCAAAATAATTATTGATTTTACTAAATCTAACTTGTAGAAGTAGTGAGACCAGGTCAAATCCCAAGGGAACCAGTGAAATTAATTTCTCAAAGTTAAAAAAATAGGGGGTTTTGTATTTAAAATTTGAAATTTAAAAAGATAAACTAAAAGGAAAACGAAAGTTAATGTTACCAAACTTCCAATCCAAATGTGTGATTTTCATCCAATTGTAATCTTGATCATAGGCTTTATATAAAAAATCGATTTCTTGATTCAAGAACTTAGTCTACTTACTCGGAACAACCGTGGTAAGTTTTAATTCTCCTAATTTAATTAATTTAGACCAAGCATCAAAATTAAATCTTATTAATAAATCAATTGGGCACGATAGCGTTCCATATTAATCAAAGAATAACATTAAGGATGATGAGAATGACTAAACCAAAATCAATTAATTTGAGATAGCTACAAGTTAATTAATTGTGTCCCTTTGTTTCCCTAGAGTCTATTATGCCAGCTATGTAAACATGGAAAAGCCATAAATACACACACATAAGCCAACCTCTTGCAACTTATTTCAATCATTCATGACAATTACGGATCACAAACTAATGTATAGCAGTAAAACAATTAATATGAATTAAGGCGTCAATTTAATTAATATAAATTGTTCATAAATAATAAAAACAAGAAACAAAGAATACTTGAAAAAAGAAGAAATCTCTATCTAACTTGAGCCTCCCAAGCTTACAATCGGACTTGAATCACCCTTGAGTTGGAAGAATTAAAGTCTAGCCACTCATGATAGAGAGAGAACTTGAATTTTGGAGAAGAGAGCTTTTCGTTGGAACTTGGATCATGGATCTCCCAATAAGGCTTCTCTATTTATAGAGATTAACTTTATCCTCTTTTAAGGAGGAATTATATCTAATAAGGAATTCCTAACTAATTGGGAAGATCATTTCTAAAATAAAACAAATTAATAAAAGAGTTCCTAATCAATTTAGGATTGTGTTTCCTACTTTGATTATATTTCTTTATTTACAAAATATCCTAAAAATTCATACTTGAAGCGTCCCGCCATAATAATTGTGTCTGTATTTTTCCGTTGAGCTCTCCCCAATTTGGTGAAGTCCACATTATCCTCTAAAATTGTGTTTTTAAATTATTATTCTTGAATATCTTCAATCTACCACCAAATGATAAATTATAATTTAATTCAAATATTTAAACATAATAAGTTAATAAAAAGTAAAATAAATATATAAAATATGGGTATCTTTTTCATCTTATCAAATTCCCCCATGTCTCCCTTCTCTATTCCTTTTTATATTTCTCAATATCAAAAATACCGGTAAAGTTAATCACACATCAATAAGATGAATCATAATGAAAATAAAGTGAATAAGCATTGATAAGTTATAATTTACAAAAACTCAAATATCTCATTAACTTATTAAAATTAAAATACAAAAAACTTGACACCCTCATGGAGTTTCACTCAATTTTCTCAAAGTGTTTTTAGGGTGCTTTACTCTCAAAGACAAAACTTAGCATGTTATTATCATAGGCTTGTAAATGAATCAAATCTCCCCACTTAAAAATGAACTGAATACAAAAGTCAAAGAGACTTTAATATTTGTTGTAACGGGGCTTAGATAAGGGTGTGGTCACTACAACAAATTTGCCTTTTCATGACGGGCATTGCCCGTCATTAAATAATAACCATATCGGTCACTGACCGACATTTATACGAGTGTCCTTGTTTCCCTTTCATGTCGGACAGTTTTAAGGTCGGGCATTGCCCGTCATGTATATTCTCTTGCCATCCGGACATGGCCGTCATGAAAGGACTATTTTAAGGTCGGGCAGCGCCCGTCATATAGCGTTTTCCATGACGGACATGCCCGTCATGAAATGATAACCATGACGGGTGACAACCGACATTATATGTGCGTCATTGTTTGTACGCCATCGTATGTTCGTTATGGAATGACTATATTTCGTGACAGGCATTGACCGTCATTATTTTGTGAATAAATTAATTAAAAAAATATTTGGTTGCCCAGACGTGGCTAACCAACTATATATATTTCCTTCAAACCTATGATAATATCTCAATATGCAGCTAAAACTTTTAACACATTCATCTATTATAAAACAATATCTTTTATAAAACTTAACTAAAAAACTAACCTTAGACTCAAAACACAAATAATAAAAAGTAAAAATTTCAACATAACCTCTCCACTTTTAGACTAACTCAAAACTAGCCAACAATATATCTCTCCCTTCGAACCTATTCTATAAAAGCTTAACAAAAACACAAACAATCACAAGTAAGTACAAATTTCATCATGACCTCTCCAATTTAGAATATAACTCAAAACTAACCAACCAATATATCTTCTTCCAACCTATTCTCACAAAATAATTCTCAATATTATTGAAACTCAAAAACTAATAGGCAAGTAAAACCAATTTCAACATCATGATCTTCTAAAACTTAACTCAAGAACTAACCTTAAACTCAAAAAACAAATAATCAAAAGTACAAATTTCAACATAACCTCTCCACTTTTAGAATAACTCAAAACTAGCATGGTTATAAACAAAACAAACACTTCTATATTAACACCCTTCCACACAAGAACAAATGGGACCGCCCGTCCCTTCAACAAAACTACATTCAGCAGAAGAATGCAGACTTCTATATATTATAAACAAAATAATCCAACACATTCAGCATCATCAGTCAAATACTTCTATAATAATCCAAAACTAATATGTTATGCAGTACCATATATACACCATTCAAACTTCTACATATTATAAACAAGACAAAGTATTTCTAATCTAGCAAGTACTACACAGAAAGTAGTCTGAACCAAATACTTACATCAAATAAACACAACTAATAAATCCATAGGTACTACACAAATCGTCCAACAAAAGATGCCCATTCTATTCAAACTTCGTCGATTTCTTCTTGTTGATAGGCACTTTTGTATTAAACTACAAAAAAAGAAAAAGAAAGACAATTATAATATAATGACAAATCATATATAAACACATAAAGGTATATGATAATGCGTACAAGTTCAGTTATAAGAGCATGAGGGTTCCGCACTATTTCTCGTATATACTTTTACAAATAGTACCCACACTCGATAGAACCTAGTTGTCGAGGACACTATGAAAATTTGAAAAATAAAAAAATTATGAGTTATACAAAGAATTTACTGCGACATTGTTATGATTTATGCAAATTTACCTTCACAGGTTTCCAAATTTTAGTACTGCGAGATTGTTGAGTAGAATGTTTGGCTTGCCACATTTTCAATAATCTAAATAATTTGAAACATTAGAATAACATAATTGTAAAACTTTCAACTATAAGAGTTCAAGGCACTTACGTGTTTATGATTCCCTTATAATTTTCTTCAATCTTACTTCTTAGAGAGTCCAATACATAAACACAATTCTCTCAGAGATGTATAACAAACAACTTCTAGTGAAAACTATTAAAACCAACATGATAATATTATCATTCATGCATGGATAAAAGAAACTATAAATAAGTAAAATGAAGTTAAATTGCTAGTTTACCCACTGTTATGTGGGATGAGTACTACTTGTTCTAAGTTACCCATGTCTAACCTGTTGGCTAGATGTCTGGAACAAGTTTCTTCAGACATTATTTGTGGTACAATGTTGTCTGGGTCAACCACCAAGAACTTCTTACATGTCTCCTCCTTACATTCATTCAAAAGATACCTAAAAATATAATTGTAAAACATTAAACTTCTTAGTTAACGAATCTAAGAAGATTTAATATACTTACGAAATGTATGTGAGCACACACATATAGCCTATTTCAATTATCTCGCAGTATTGCATGATGTCATCACGTGTTAAACTAATGATCTTCTCTCTTCCAAATATGTAATCACCAATATTGAATCCAATGACATCCTTGTGGTTCATCGTACGCATGGCATATTGATTTAGAAGTTATCGTACGCATGGCATATTGATTTAGAAGTTTAATAGTCATATGGACATCAATATGTTTAGATGATTGTGTTATTGGCTTCGACGTTCGAGAAGAAGGAACCTTTGACAAACAAAATTACAAACATTTAACAAATGAAATATTAAAACCTCACTCAAGTTAGAACAAGACATACCTTTTTCTCCTCATCTAAAATTACTAGTCTACGAGGCCATGCCACGAAGCTACCAATGGTTTGATTTAATGTCTCTATCTCCCCCTTAACAGGAATTGGTAGTGTAGCATTTTCACCAATGACAATGTCTACCATGACTCTCACATTGTCCACACCTAATGGCACTCAATGAATTGTTGGACATCTTATTTTTTTGGTTTTGAAAAAGACTAAAATCTAATTAAAAAAAATGTGTGTTTTACTTTAAACGGATGAATAAGGAAAATAAAAGGAAAATTTTAGGGTCGTTTTGATAATTATTAAGGGATCATAGTCTTTTTTTTTTTTAGAAAACATATATATATATATTAATGAAAGAACTTCTTATAAATACTTTTGGAAAGAAAAACCAGTAAATGCCCCACACTTTATAAGTGTTTTTAGAACCTGTTAAAATATTTTTTATTATCTAAATTCTAACCATTTGGTTCAAAATTCATTTCAAAATGACCCTAAAAGACCAATTGGTTTTATTTTGAAAAAGAAAAGAAAACGTAAAGAAACAAATTTTGCCAACATAAGGAAATGATAAGGCATAAAAAATCACAAACCCAGAGGGCAAATAAAACTAACATATAGAAATTGGCATACATTACAATTTACATGCTATGGAAAGAAAACTAACATCATGACCATTAAAAACCAACATTATATGGCATAAATATCGAGAGCAATTAATATAAACTATCATCTTCAAAGACATCTCCAAATACAATTGTTTAGTAAGAGATAAAACTTGAGAAGTAAAATAAATGGATGATTTCGGTAATACAAAAACACAAGCCAAAGAAACCAAGAGAACCACCAAAAGAATAACACGAAATGGTTCTAATTATTCCAAACCTACAAATTTGCATGCTTGGCCTTAGGTGCAAGTATCTCAAATGAGTGAACAACATGATGATATTTATACTAAAAAAATGATGAGAAGTGAAAACACAGAGTCTGAGTTTGCAAACAATCAAATTTGTATTATTTGATTTTATTACCAATTGACCGAGCTTCAACCTAACTACAATTTCCACAGAAAAAGAACAACACAGCTTCTCAAAACAAAATTCAATCATTCCTCACAAAAATATCCTTTACGGCCAAAAGAGGAAAAAAAAACAAAGCAGTATCTACAAAACCCACAATTTCAAAAGGCCATATGAACAAGGGATGCGAAACAATCGAAAACAGTTGGTGGGTGTCGGCCAAACCCTAGACAAATTGCAGCCCTTTGTCAGTACAAATCATGAAGCAATAGAGATTCTAAAGAGTCAATTTGAGTATTCTGACATTCATAAGAAACTTACCCACTGCACAAAAGAATGGATTCCGCCGTCGATCAAAGCCATGGAGGTCGTCGTCCTCATTACTGTCGCTGTCGATCGAAGCCATGGAGTTCCCCATCTTATGTTGTTGTCGCCATCGAAAGCTGTGGACTTTGACTGTCGCCACCAGACTCGCTATTCTACCTATTTCACGCGACAATGAGGTGAGAGATAAAGACCACAAAATTTGGTGGAAAGTTAGTGTTAGGGTTAAAAATAAAATTTGGGCCACTTTTGATGGCGGGCCCAAATGATGATCTACTATGTCGGGCCTTGCCCGACATTGAAATATAATTTCTTTTCTTTTTTTATTTTTTAAATTGTCCGTCATTGTTTCCTCCTTGTTTTTTTGTCCGTCATAGTTTCTTCCGTATTTTTTTCTGTCCGACATTAAAACTCATATTTGTTGTAGTGGGTAAAAGGAAATTTAGGGGTTTACAATCAAGACAACATAGTTATTTACTTGCATGATATTGATACAAATGTACTACTCGTAGCTTGAATTCTCTTCTCACATCTTCTTCGAGCACTAAGCACCTTGGAGAAGTAACATCAACTGATTGTTTCTTGGAAAATACTTCTCCAAATTTCATCTCTTTCATTAAGGAAACGAGGTGACTTCGTTCCATGATGTGACGTTTTTTTTTTTTTGCAGTACATAGTTTGGATAATGGCTTGAACAGTGAGAATGTAATATCATGCAATGTGTTTTTTAATTGTTATCTTGACAAAGGTAGAAATATTGAAGATAATAAATGAAAAATGTCCAAGGTTTAAGTATTGTGTGTAGAGTAAAAAAAATGGAAAATTAAGCTCAAATGTGGCTTTCTAAAGGAAAATGTAAAAAGGTTGGCTTTTAGAAATCTGAAATTTGGGTAAGCCTAAATTGCCCTTGTCATATTAAAGCATCACTTCAAACATGTGGTCACAAAATATGTTCATAAGCAAGTTCTAGAATAATCATGCTAAGTTTGATCACACTCATCAAGAAAAATAAATAGAGCAAAATGTAATGTATTGCTCAAAAGTTTAAAAAGCTCACTTGGGTGTGTAAATTGCATCAAGTCCAGTGCATTTTTCAATCAACAAATCAATGAAATACTATCATAAAATTTTGAAAGAAAAACACTAATCATGCTCATCAAATTTCATGTATAAAAAATTCAAACCAAAGATGCATTCTTAACATACAAAGTATTCAAGGGTATTGATCAAAATATCAAGGTTTAAAAAAGGATAAAACAGCATAACAAATCAAGATATACTGAGTATAAAGCATGAAAAAGATGTAAGTTTGAAAGACTCTTTCGAAAGATGACAAAAATCTCCCCCACACCTAAACTATACGATGTCCTCAACGTATAACTATGTAACTTGCTTATAAAAGGAGAAAATTGAAACTTCCTTGATTTGAAGTTACTTGGACTGAATAGTTTAAGATGTTGGCGATGGGAAAAATGTAAGCATGCTATAAAGTTGGACTTCTTCTTTTAATATCTAAACAAAAATCAAATAAACAAAGTGAATCAAAATAGAAAGACAAAAAATAAAATAAAATAAAATGAAGAAAATAAAATAAAGAAAACATTTGGGTTGCCTCCCAATACCGCAACAATTTAACGTCAGTTTGCTTGACGGTGTGCATAAATATTTCAATCATCCAAAGTCTAACGGCACAATAGAAAGTGACATCATATTAATTGAGGCAGAAATTTCAGCATTTAATGGTTCTGTCAACCCTTCAGCACCAATATCATTAATAATCACTTTAGTCTTATAATCAAAATTTTCCTCTGTAATTATATCATGTGTATCTAGATCATTCATGTTATTTCGATACAGAGAATGTTCAACATTAGTATCGAAAATATTAAATTTTACAATATCTCCATCTAATTCTATTGAAAAAGTGCCTCCATCCACATCAATCTTCGTTTTAGCAAATTTCATAAATGGACGTCCCAACAGAATGGAGGCTGACTTTGATGAAGGGTTACCATCCATTTCTAAAATATAGAAGTCAACAGGGAATGCGAGCTTATTAACCTGCACTAAGATATCTTTAACAACTCCGAGTGGGTTAACGTAAGAATGATCAAATAATTGAACCACTACACCAGTCTTTGGTGAGTCTTTTAACTTTAACTCTTGATAAATAGAAAATGCCATCATCTTTATGGAAGCTCCTAAATCTAACATGACATGTTCAATTTTGTTATTATTAATCACACACGGTAATGAAAACATACCGGGATCCTCGCATTTTTCTGGTAAGTTATTTTTCATGATAGTTGATAGTTTCTTACATACCTCTACTATCTCATTTTCATTATCTTTCTTTTTTTGTTCGTTAAACCTACTGGGAAAAGGAGGTGGTGAAGTGTAAGATGAAAGAGATAAAGGAGGATCAAAATTTATTCCGCATGATACGTTAGGAGAAGTTTCTTTCTTTTCTTCGCTCAACTCATTCTGCTTGAGTGGAATTGATACTAGAGGGATATCTTCTTCATTTCTCAACATAACCGCACTAATTTTTTCCACTTGATTCTTTTTTGGATTCACTTCTATTTGTGAGGGTAATGTTCCAGAACTTTGAGCTTCCAATCTACTCATTGATGTAGCCAATTGGGTAATTTGGTTGCCCAAATTTTGCATACCAACCCTTGTTTCTTGTTGAAATTGAAGAGTACTATTAGCAAGATTTTTAACAATTTCTTCTAGAGACATACCTGAGTTTGAAGCTTGAGTTTGCATAGGAGGTGGAGGTGGTCTAATGAAGTTTTGATTCCCATAGCTGAGATTTGGATGGTCTCTCCATCCAGGATTATAATGATTGGCGTATGGATCATAGTTTCTTTGTGGAGAAGGAAATCTCCCTATAGCCTTGACCTATTGAATGAAATCTTGTTGGAATTAGGGAATGTATTTGTAGGATATCCTTGAAGTGCGTACATTTCACGTGGCTTTTCTCCTACAGCAATTGGACGAACTAAAGTAGTTAGATCGAAAATTTGACTTTTAAGTTCACTTACCTCGTTGACTTGTGTAACAGATCCTCGAGTTCTAAATCCAAATTGTTGGGAGTTTTCAGCCATGTTTAAAATTAGTGGCTTGGCTGCTTCTGGTGTCTTGTCTACCAAAGCTCCTCCACTAGTTGCATCGATCATACTCCTATCCATTGATAATAATCCTTCGTAAAAATATTGGATGAGGTGTTGATCTAGGCTTTGATGATAGGGCAAACTAGCGCATAATCTCTTAAATCGTTCCCAATACTCGTACAATGTCTCCCCAGAGATCTGTGTGATTCCATAAATTTCCTTTCTAATATTTGCAGCTCGTGATGCAGGAAAGAATTTATCTAGGAATAGTCTTTTCATCTTGTTCCATGTTGTGATTGATCCAGAAGGTAGATAATAAAGCCAATCTTTTGCTTGATCCTTTAAAGAAAAGGGAAAAGCTCTAAGGTTGATTTGCTGCTCAATTACTCCATGTGGCTTCATTCCAGAGCATACAATATGGAATTCCTTCAAATGTTTATGAGGATCTTCACCTGCACATACACGAAAAATAGGAAGTAAGTGTATTAATCCAGATTTTAATTCAAAATCATTTTCAATATTAGGAAAAGTTATGCAAAGAGGCTGTTGATTCAAATCTGGTGCCGCAAGCTGTTTTAATGTTCTATTCGCCATCTCTTCGTTGAATTCCAAACGTCGTCTTCTCTTCCTTCTTAACTGGCGCAATGTCCTTTCAATTTAAGGATCAAATTGTAGTTCTATATTCTTAGAAGAACGAGTCATAAACAGTTAAATTAAACAATGAGAAAATAATAATGGCTCCCCGGCAACGGCGTCAATTTTGATAAGGGTTGTCGAGACCCTCCAAAATAATTACTGATTTTACTAAATCTAACTTGTAGAAGTAGTGAGACCAGGTCGAATCCCAAGGGAACCAGTGAAATTAATTTCTCAAAGTTAAAAAAATAGGGGGTTTTGGATTTAAATTTTGAAATTTAAAAAGATAAACTAAAAGGAAAACGAAAGTTAATGTTACCAAGCTTTCAATCAAAATGTGTGATTTTCATCCAATTGTAATCTTGATCATAGGCATTATATAAAAAATCGATTTCTTGATTCAAGAACTTAGTCTACTTACTCGGAACGGTCGTGGTAAGTTTTAATTCTCCTAATTTAATTAATTTAGACCGAGCATCAAAATTAAATCTTATTAATTAATCAACTGGGCACGATAGCGTTCCATATTAATCAAAGAATAACATTAAGGATGATGATAATGACTAAACCAAAATCAATTAATTTGAAATAGTTGCAAGTTAATTAATTTTGTCCCTTTGTTTCCGTAGAGTCTATTATGTCAGCTTTGTAAACATGAAAAAGCCATAAATACACACACATAAGCCAACCCCTTGCTACTTATTTCAATCATTCATGACAATTACAGATCACAAACTCATGGATAGCAGTAGAACAATTAATATGAATTAATGCGTCAATTTAATTAATATAAATTGTTCATAAATAATAAAAACAAGAAACAAAGAATACTTGAAGAAAAAAAAGAAATCTCTACCTAAATTGAGCCTCCCAAGCTTACAATCAGATTTGGATGACCCTTGAGTTGGAAAAATTAAAGTCTAGCCACTCATGATAGAGAGAGAACTTGAAATTTGGAGAAGAGAGCTTTTCGTTGGAACTTGGATCATGGATCTCCTAATAAGGTTTCTCTATTTATAGAGATTAACTTTATCCTCTTTTAAGGAGGAATTATATCTAATAAGGAATTCTTAACTAATTTGGGAAGATCATTTTTAAAATAAAACAAATTAATAAAAGAGTTCCTAATCAATTTAGGATTGTGTTTCCTACTTTAATTATCTTTCTTTATTTTCAAAATATCCTAAAAATTCATACTTGAAGCGTCCCGCCATAATAATTGTGTCTGTATTTATCCGTTAAGCTCTCGCCAATTTGGTGAAGTCCACATTATCCTCTAAAATTGCGTTTTTTTAAATGTTCAACATGACAGGGCCACTAGCAAGGGTGCTCGGGGTGTTGGCGAAGGCGCTAACGGGGTGTGTGGCAAGAAGGAGACATGTTGCATGGGACATGCACGGTAGGGGCATGCAGTAGGGGCAAAGCGCAGAACGTGCGACATTAGACGTAGGCGGCATGGGCAGGGCATGCACGGTGTGTGGCGCGCGCACATCGTGTGTGGCAATGGTGTAGGCGTGCGCGTTGTGGGCATTTTGCATGCAGTGGTGTTATCGTCTTGGTGTGACTTGGCTCTGATGACTCGTTTTTAAATATGATTATATCAAAAGAACTTAGGTAGAGCTTTATGTGACTTATCTGCTAACATTAACCATATCCCCTTAGGAAAAATAGGCATAGGAGAAGCTAGACCCACAACTGTTACTCTCCAATTAGCAGACAGATCCATTAAAAAGCCTAAAGGAAAAATAGAAGATGTTTTAGTTTAGGTAGATAAGTCTATCTTTGATGTAGACTTTACATCATTCTAGATTGTGAGGCAGACTTGGGCCTACCTATCATCTTAGCGAGGCCTTTCTTAGCTATTGGAGATACTGTGTTTGATGTATGAAAAGGAGAAATAGCAATGAAGGTTAAAAATGAGGAGGTTAAATTCAATGTTTTAGACACAATGAAGCTATCAAGAGATTTAGAAGAATGTTCAGCCATTTATACTTTTAGTCCTGCGTTGTTTGATGAGTTTTATTACCTATTTGTTGCAAGAATAAAAGAAGAGTTAGAGCCTGTATAAGATGAATGCCCAAAAGTAACAAGAGATTGCAAGATGTTGCAACCATCCATCATGGAGCCACCTAGTTTGGAACAAAAGTCTTTACCATCTCATTTAAAATATGCTTATCTCGGAACTAATAAAGCTTTTCCTATCATTATATCTTCTTGTTTGTCTACTGACAATGAAATATTGTTATTGCAGATTCTGGCAAAGAATAAGAAGGCGATTGGGTGTGTTCGATTTCATGCCCTAAACTCGTGGTTTGTAAATGTAAAACAAATTATTTATTCAATAAGGTTTTCTTTGAAGTTTTAGAATTGCATTGACCCAAATTCAATAAACTAACATCCAAGGTTATTTAATGTAACTGGAACAGTATATACCTCATCCTTGTGACACTAAGGATACGACTCACTTTCTAAAAGTTACAAATGGCTTGACCCAAGTCGTTCATGTGGAGACATGCGAATGGGGGTATTTTATACAATGAATTTGTATAAGATCGGAGCACAAAATTATTAATCTTTAGTTGTAACACCGTTAACTAATTAGATTAATATTTCACAGTATGACCATGTAACTCGATCTCAATCTTGAGTGAGTTATGAACTCCAACCCATGAGGAATTGTCTTTTGATTTGTATGGGTGAGAGTGGCCCGAGATGCCGACTCAATATGCCTAACTGACACGACCCGTCCTAAACACCAATTAACTATAGGACAAGTCGTGCCGACTACAAACCCTCAACCATCTACCAAGTCTGTAGTCAATTACTTTCTAAATTTCTAAAACTAATTTAGATTATTTTTCAACATATAAAACATAAACTGTAACATAATTCATGTCAAAAATAACTATTCGGCCACGACTTCTAAACATGTTGTACGACCACAAAAGGTACAACTATTCCAGTATAAGTCATTCTAGATGTACATACAAAATGATATGCAAATTCTGAGACGGTGAGTGGCAGAAACTGGTCGGCTATCTCTATGAAACTCAGGTGCAGCCTGGAAGAGAAAAACAATGATAAACAGTGAGGTAGGAAGCTCACTGAGTGGCATTTTAATAAGGAAATAATTTTGTAAAACTTCTTCCATAAAAAAATAACTGAGATTTAAACTCTTATAACAAACTTCTCTAAATTGAAATAATAAGCTTTCTCAGCAAAACTTCATATACTTTCTAAAGAAACACATTTTAAATACATATCAAATATCTTCTTTCAAACCTAAAACAGATTAAAGAAACTCAACACCATATATGTATCCACATTCTATTCTGGTCTACTAGCGCAGAGTAATAATCTCAATGCGCATAGCAGATAATTCTATTTCTGGTCCACTGGCATAGAGTAATCTCAATATACACAGCAGAATATTTCTCTCAACGCGCGGAGTAAAATGGTCCCAAAGACCTTCTATTTCTGGGTATACTATAGAAACACATTCACATAGCATACGGGTAATCACCTGGATACAACAATATGGTGGTTTGAAAACGATTCTCAGAAAATTGTCAATCTCATAAACAGTTCTAAAAAATCTTTTTTCTTTCTTTCTAAGAACATTTCTTTCTCAAATCACTTCTAAACATAATTCTTTATTATCATATTTAGTAAACACAACAGTTTCTCAAAAATTCATAAACATTTCTATGTTCTTAGAAGCATTCATAAATTCTCAGCAAACTCAATTTCTCAGCAGAAATAATCAAACATACGTAATATTTTTTTTTCTTGAAGTTCTATAATAGATATCTTAAAAAATTAGTAAATTAACCACTCACAAATCCTATGAACGAGGTGAATTTGGTTGGTACGCTGCTCCAATTCCTGTATGACCTTCAATTTCTTCTCCTTTCCCCTCTGCTTTCTTCTCTTCTCCTTGCTCCCTTTCTTTTCAGTTCTCTTTTTTTTTTCCTTCATTTTCTCCCCTTTCCCTTTCCTATTCTTTTTTTTTTTTTGAACACGTCACACACACACCAACCTCACACTACACACACGCGTCCCTTTTTTTTCTTTCAAAAGACCAAAATACCCTTCCAAGTAAGATTCCAAATTTTTTTTCCTTTTTTTTTTTACTGAAAAATTACAATACTGCACTTACACTAACATTTTGGGGACGAGTCTGAGTGGGGAGCTGGAAACATAACTTTGTGAGATGGAATTCACTCCTTCCCAACTTTAGGGAAGTAGATGAGTTGTTCCTTTAAGTGTTGACTCTAGAGGCCTGAACAAGGGGCGCCACTCTCTCATTGCCCCGAGAGGGACTTTGTTTTAAGGTAGGACCATAAACGATTGTTGATTAGAGGATCAGTGGTACTTAAGGAGCAAGAAGTATCTACAGAGGTAAAACGATAATTTGACCCAGCTGTAGTTATGGACAACTCGTGAAGGATTGACTTATTCATTATTGTTATATCCATGGACGCAAAATATTCTACAGTGCAAAGAGTGTAGTTGTGGGTCTTTAGTGGAGTGGCCCACAGTTATCGAATGTTGATTGATTTAATTAATGTGTTTAATTAATTAATCCGCATCATTAGAGCTTCTAATCTGTAAGTCCATTAGGTCCCCTTGCTAGCTCACAACAAGTAAAATGAGGATCAAGAATTTGAAAGAATTTGAAATGTTCAAATTTAATAAGGAAATGTATATAAGGTATACACCATTTTGTATAATGTATATATTGATACGTTATATAATTAATTTTGAATAAGGATTCGAAATTAACTGTAACGCCCCGAGTCCCTCAGGTCAGTTAGTCTCGAATCGGGAGATTTTTCATTTAAATTTCAAAGTGAATGTTAATTTAATTTATCGATAATTATCGGGCTCTAACAATCCAATTAAATGATTATTAACCGAGCTTGGTATGTTGGGTCTTGGGTTGAGGGAATGGACTCCTCCTTCTTTGGGCTTGGGCTTGGATGATTGGGCTTAATGGGAAAATTGTTTTAAATCAAAACAAAAGGGGAAACCCTGACACTTTTCTTTTTCCTCTTTTCCCTCCCTTTGTTTCTTCCCCATCCCTAGCCGACAGCCCCCCCCCCCAAGCTTCTCCTCCTTATTCTTGTTCAGCCGGCGGCCCTCTTCTCCGGCGAACCGGCACAGCAGTCCCTCACGCCGGCGTCCTCCTGCAGCAGCTCGCGACGGCGCACGACTCTCCATGGCGGCGATGCATTCCGAGCAGAACCGGAGCCCGACTGCTGCTACCTCCGGCGACGTGCGCAACCCCCGGCGGGCCTTCTCCACGGCGGCGACGCATTCCGAGCAGAATCGGGCAGCGACGGCAACAGGTTCGACGTCGTTCCTCCGGTGACCCCGCGCCCAGATCTGCGACGCCAGCAAGCATCGTGACGTTTCCTTTCCTCGGTTTGGTGTTATCCAGCCCCTCCGGCAACGTTAGACGATTACCCACACATAACCGAAGCTTGATTCTTGATACCCACTCCTTACGGCATTGGGTCGGCATTGAACCACCTTCAATCAGACCCAGATCTATGTTACCCATCAGTTTTTGACATCGTTTCAGCAAGCCTAAGGCCATTCGAAGTCGAATTTTGGAGCTAGAACATCCTCGGCGTCGACCCACTTCTAACCCAAGAGGTTTTGGTGTGAGTTAGTAGGTAACAACACACCTAAATTTGGGTTCAATATTATTTAAATGTTTCCAATTGGCTACTAACCTCGAATCGTACTTTTTCCTTGTAGGAAGTGTTTGACAAGCTTAGGAGCTTTAGGACTTTTGGTAGTAAGTAGCACGGGGGCGGGTGCGTTCGTTGATGCTTGTTATTTGGTTGCCGATGTGCTTTTTATGATACTTAATATTGGTTTTGATACATGGTTGTGTAGTGTAACTCTTGTTTATGTTGTTTTGTATGCCTGGTTAGTGTTGAATGTCCGTCGGTGATAATAGTGGGAATTTTGTATTGTTGAACTGCTGAGATCTGTTGTAGAATGATGTATGAATGTAGGGAATGTTCGTTAAGGTGAATTTATTTTGGAAATGTTGGTTGTCTGAATATGTATGAAGTGTTTGGCGTGTCTCGTGAGTTTTATTATATCTAGTAGTGCTTATGGAATATGGACGTTGGATGTTAAGTGTTTGGATGAATTGTGTTGGGCTCCAATCGTTTGCAATTTGTTGACTATGCTCTGTTATGACTAAACTCACTGTGGCGCTGTTGTTAAGATTTGGTATGTTGTGAAAGCATGTTTGGTTTATTGTTTTGCTATTAGAATGATGTTTATGTTGTGGAAGCATGCTGAATTGTGTTGGTAAGCTAAGAGATGCATTGAAATCATAATAGTGGTGTTGTTGTTGGTGGGCGTTGTGGTGGTTGGTGCTATTAGGAAAGTAGTACGGAAATCCTGGTTGGACACTAGAAATGGTATGTGAGGAATTAGGAAAGTTATGAAGCGAATGGGTGAGTGTCAGGGCCTCGGGTATAAATGGTCGGGGGCTGATACGTCACTAATTGGGTATCGAGCCCTCGGGTATAAATGGTCGGGGGTCGATACGCTAATATTGGATAAAGATGAGCGTCGGGGCCTCAGGTATAAATGGTCGGGGGTCGATGCGAGGAGTCTTTTGAAAGGAGAACTATTGGGGCCTTGGGTACAAATGGTCAAGGGCCAATAGACTGTAAGACATCGGGGCCTCGGGTATAAATGGTCGAGGGTCGATGCACTAGGTGTCGGGGCTTTGGGTATAAAAGGTCAGGGGCCGACACTACCAAGAGAATGGTTTCAAAGAGCTCGAATATCTGAGGTGAGCATAGCTGTATTTGAGGTGTTAGTGAACCAGGTGGACGGTAATTGTTTTATATGATTGTGGTTAGCATCGGGTATTATAGAGCATGTATATGGATGAATGTATAATGTGTTAGTAGAGCATGTCTATGGTTGTTCGCATACTGTAATGATAGAGCATGACGATGTATGTTTCCTTTATGGTTATGAGCATGATGTTGGGTGTGTGCTTGGTGAGGGCTACTTACGGAGTATATTGTATATACTCACCCCCCCCCCCTTCTACAATGATTGTTTCAGGTGAAGGACTCGAGGGTGACCATGGTGATGGGACGGAGGAGACCTGACAAGCGAGGACTATAGGCCGCTTAGTTTTTCTTATTTAGTATAATTCTTTTGTTAGGGCCTTATGTTGTGGCCAATAAACGGTTTATGTACCTTTGAATAATTGGGAGATTTTTCCCTTGTTGTTAGTTATGCTTCGGGTTAGGTGCCTATTTGAGCTTTATTCCATTTCTTTAGATTCATTTAGATTGAATAATAAACTTGCCTCGTGAAGTAGTTCACGAATGTTGTTGCATGTTTTTTTTTTTTTTGAGATTGGTTTATCGTTAATTTGATGAGGTTTGGAGCTTGATTTTATAAGTTTATGTGCATAGGAAGTTGGCAGGTTGTAATCGGGTTTAAAACTGATTAGTTGGGTAGTTCATGTGACCTAGAGGTGTGCGGAAATTTCTGGGTCGTTACATTAACACTAAATTGTTATGAGAGAATTTTTGAATAAAACTCAAATAAAATTTAATATGAATTGGATTCATATTAAAACTATTGGTAAAAATTAATGTGTATGAGATACACATTAAAACTATAGGTTATAAGAGAAATACATTTGCATCTGATTCAAATATATGCTATTAATTAATAATTAGTTTTTTAAATTATTGATTATATTAATTATTTAATTAAATTAAATTTTAATTAATTAATTATTAGTTAACCCACCCAAATTTATAAGAGAGTGGGGGAGTGATGAGGTGGGTAACTTCCTCCCACCTCATCGATAAATTGCAAAACTTTTCTGCAAGTTGTGCTACTAGAAAAACCTCTCTCTCTCACAATCTTTGCAAGAAATTCCCTGTTTCAAAAGACAGTTCCCACAAAGCTGGTTCTCGTCTAGAGGATAGTGAGGAAGACCTTGTGGTGGTGTCTATTGGTCTACTGTGAAGAACAGGTTCTTCAAAGGTAACCAATTTTTTCTGTTTTTCTTAGTTTTCTGTGTAATTGAATTCAATCGGTAAATTCGAGCAACGCGTTCACACGCTTCCGCTGGAGATTCAATCCCTTTAGGGTAGACCATTGCTAACATCTTAGGAATAAGCCTTTCATTTTGTACGCATAAGATCTTGCTAGAAGAGGGTGTGAGCAATTTTATTGAGAACCAGAGACGATTGAACTCGAAAATGGAGTCATTAGAAAAGATATTTTAAAATGGTTGGATTCTAGAGTCATCTACCCCATATTAGATAGCAACTGGGTGAGCCCAGTACAGTGCGTACCAAAGAAGGGATGGATGACCGTGGTGGTGAACAAGACAAATTAACTTATTTCAACACGAATGGTGAGTTGTTGGAGAGGTTGCATTGACTACCGTAAACAAAACAAGGTAACAAAGAAAGATCCTTAGATCCTTTTTTTGATTTCGTTCGTTGATCAAATGTTAGATCGTCTTGCACGTAACCTCTAAAAGGGTGTTTGGTTCGCTATTTTGCCATGGTTTATTCAGTTTAGGTTTGTTAAGTCTAGGTTTATTAAACCTAGGTTTGTTAAGTCTGTGTTTGGTTGGTGTTAAGTCTCGGTTTCTTAAGTTCGTGTTTTGTATTTTGTTAAACTAGCTTTATTAAACTTGTGTTCGGTTGGTTGAGTTTTAATTTTCTTTTTAAAAAAATATAATTTTTAACCTAATTACTTAATTAAAATAATTTAAATGACATCTAAATTATTTTACAAAATCAATTTTCTTATGACGTTAGGAAATACTATTTTAAGGATATACAAAAGATTTTAAAACATTTGTCTATCCAATTTTTTCCAATGATTAATTCTTAAAATAAATATTCAATTATTTGTGAAAATACTTTTCAAATATTTATCAAAGTCTAAACAAGAGTATACAAATTCATTCGACATAAATTTTACCGTAGAGAAAATGTTATCAACGATTTATTTAATTTTTCACTATTTACTAACTTAAGTAAATTTGATTACTTAATTATTCAAAAAAAAATTGATTACTTAATTATCATCAACATTACTATTAAATTTTACTTATTTTTATTTGACAATTACATTTTATTACAAAGCGAAAACCTTTTAAATAATATTTGTTTAAAAACTATTAACTTCATAAGTTAAAATAAATATATAAAATTAAAATAAACAATTATACAAAATTATAACATCTTTTACAAATATGATACTGATAACAAAAAGTAAATAAAAATTGTAGAAACAAAATGAGCAACTATATAAAATGGAAAAAACAAGAGCTAGAAATAGATACCAAGAACAAAAAAAAAATAGATTTTTCTGGGATCATTTGAAAAAAAAAGAAAAAAAAAACTAGAGAAAAAATTGTCAAGCGATGAATTAATTATTTATTACATGTAATTTTAATTAACTTGATTTACTTATTTATAATTAAAATTATAAGTAATTAATTTCATCATTTATTTAATATAATTAATTAAAAAATTAATGCATTTTCGAAGAGATAATAAAGACAAAATATACACTATAGTAACTTGGGGTGTAACGCCCCGCGTTCTCTGACTTGTTTATTTTAAGAGATAAATAGTGTCTTTAGATTTTTCCTTAAGTTGATAACTTTAATTCTTGGATTTTATAGTTTTTAAATTCTAATTTTTGGCTAAATTAGAATTAAGTTTAATTTCATTGGATTAAGATAATTTAAGTTCTCGACCTGTGTAGGAGATTTTTAGTTAAATCTTAAATTCACGGTTTTTAGGATTTTATTTCCTAAATTATACTTTGTCTTTGGATTATTATTCTTGGGTTTTAGAGTTTCAGTTAACTATTTTATTTCGGGTTGTTGTGGGTTTTATTTGATTTCTAAAGTATAATTATTGGGTTTATTGTTTTAGGCCATTGTGTTTTTTTAGTTGGGCCTCCTTTAAGAATAAGGGATTGGGCTTTTAGTATTAAAAACAAATAAAGAAAAAGGGAAATGAAGAGAAAATTAAAACAAGGAACCCTAGGTCCCCTCCCTTATTTCTTCTTCTTCTTCCTCCCAACACCCGTAGCCGCCCCTCACCTTGTGGTTCCATCATCGCCGCCCAGCCATCCCCATCTTCGGCGAAGCAGCGAACGGCGGTGACAGCAGCTTAACAGAGCAGCAGCGGAATGCGAACGGACCCTCTTCGACGATGCAGCTCTTCTATCGGCGGCAGCGTTGGCATTAGATCCCTCGATCTCCGGCGAGCTGTTTCTCCTCAGTCGAGCTCGACACCCAGATCTAGTTTGGTCAATTGGTTTCGCGTCGATCTCTCTCTCCCAGACGAAGCACGGCAACCCCCGTGCGTGAAGTTTCTCCAGCATGGTTCTTTCCCCGTGCGATGAGCAGACACCCACGGTGGCGCTTTCACCTGCAGCGACACACGAGCCGAGCGTTTTCCTTGCAGCAGCTGTGGTGGGCTTTCGAACTTGGATTTGGGAGCCCGAACCTCCTTGGCGTCGACCCACTCATAACCCAAGAGGTTTTACTGTGAGTTAGTAGGTAACGATTCACCAAAACTTAGTTTCAAAGCAAATTAAGTGTTTTTGAGTTGGTTTCTAACCGAAGCTTGGTTGCTTTGATTTAGGGAATCCTTCGGCGAGATTTAGCAGTGTGTTAGGACCCGTGTGTAAGTAGTTCTTACTTGGGAAATGTTTGTTGTTTGAATATGTATGAATTGTTTGATGTTTTCGGTGTGTTTATTAATTTTTAATATGTAAGTTGGTTTTGTCTTTGTGAATATTGGCTAATGATTATAAGTAGTTTGAATGAAATCATGTTGGTTCTGGTTGTTTATAACTGATTTGCTTTGCGTTGTTGGATTTGATGCTTAGTGGTATTTCTAAGAGCATTATGGATTATGAATGGGTTTATTGTTAAATGGTTGTGTTCATAAAAGCATACTGAAATAATGTGGGAGAAATCTGTTGTGTTGCGCATGCATGTTGGACATGTCATTTCATTTTTAGCCTGCTGTTTTTGGTTCTGCAAGCATGCTGGTTTTATTGTAAGTTGAGTGCTGCATGGGTCATGGCCTAGAAAGTATATAGTAGGACTCTGGTGAGAGTTTGGTCCTTAATGAAGTGAATGGGTTATGTTGTGTTCTGATTACTATGAAATTTTTAGAGTGTTGGGTGCGTATATGGATATATGGGTCATGGCTGAAAAGCATGTAGGTCTCTTGTGAGAGTTCCGGGATGTAATAAAGTAAATGGAGAACTAACAGGGCCAAAAAGGCTGGCACGTCACTAGTTGGGTATCGAGGCTCCAGGTGCAAAGGTCGGGGATCGATACCCCAACTTGGTAGAGATGAGTGTCGAGGCTCCGGGTACAAAGGGTCGGGGGTCGGCACGGTGAATCTATTTGTTGAATTAGTATTGGGTCTTGATGTTGTGGTGGTCAAGGACCAATACGTTGAGTAGTCGTCGATACCTTGGGGATAAATGTCAAGGGTCGATGCACAGTTCAAGGCCGTGGGAATAAATGGCAAGGTCGAACGCCAAGCCTCTGTAGATGAATGTCGAGCCTTGGGGATAAATGGCAAGGGCCGAAACGATTCGAGGAGTGAGACTTGGAGGACTAACATAGTGTGACTGGTTAGAAGTTGCTTGGAGGCAAATGACCATTACGTTTGGTATTAGTTGAGGCCTTGGGGATAAATGTCAAGGTCCAACGTCGAGCACCGTAGAAGCGTGGCTGTCTTGGCTATGCGAGGTCAGGGGTCGATACGACTCGAAGGAGTAAGTCTTGGAGGAACTAGGAAAGAGAACAAGTGAGTGGAGATGTAAGGATGAGTTTGACATGCATAGTGCATGATTAGTTAAACTTATGCATAAACTGCTTCTTTTAATATGTTTCGTTTTATTTAAAGCTTGAAGTTATTGACAAGCATGATGTGTGGATTCTTTGCTAAGCATGCTGTTGGTGCGTGACCCCTCAAGTATGTAATGCTTACTGGATACCGTCGTTGTACTCACCCCTTATTTTTCTCACCAGAGTTTGTAGGTAACAAGGTTACTCTTTGGAATGGTGGTGGCGAGGAGGAGGCTTGATCCGAAAGACCATTAGCTATGCTACGTGCAATTAATTTCTTTTAGTTAGGATAGTTGTGGCTATTTAATCTTGTAGTTGAGTTGTTAGTGGTTGGTTTTGTTTAGTTTTATTGTCTAAAGGATGTTTTAAGGTTGCCAATTCATTATTCTTTTTAGAACATTAATTTTTTTAGCTTTTTGAACTACGGGATTGTAACCTACTTAGGATATTTATGAATACATTTGTTTAAGTTGATCGTACTTGAATTAGTTTTTGCTTCATTGCCATTCGAGATGTTAATATTCATTTAGTGGATGGTTTATGGTTAGTAAAGGTTTCCTTGAAGGGTTTGGTTAATGTGAAGTCGGTATTAAATGGTTTATCTGTATAGGATTTGAGTTTCTCTTAAATCTTTAGTGTTGTTGTTCTGATTGTTCAAGCTCTCGTGAGTGTTGAAATTAGAGTAGCGCAGGAGAAGCGTGGTAGCTTTATTGCTTAGTATTGTTGTGAAGATAATTCTCTTGTTCATGTGAAAATTTTAGTTAGTCTTAGTAACGGTCCCTGTTTGGAAATGGTAAAAATCCTGGGGCGTTACATGGGGAGTAGGGATAAAGTACTATAACAACCTGGGGAGTGGAATAATATTTATTGTAGTAAACTTGGGGGTGGAATAGTATTTACTGTAGCAAACCCAGGTTTATAAACTGTGAAACGAACGTGGGTTTGTCTTAACAAACCATACCCCCGTTTTGAAAACGGGGAACCAAACGTCCCCTAAAAGCGCAACTAGCATACATCACCAAATTTGGTGGTCTTGATAGAATGGAAGATGGTAACTGAAATAACAAGTTAGATGTTGTTCCTACATGATAGATGTCATGCCCCAAATTGGATGAGATCTCTCATATAGGTGTTATCCCCGAAAAGATGGTAATCGTGGGGATACGTCACCAAATTAAGTGGTCTTGGTAAAATGGAGGGTGGTAACTGAAGAAACAAGTCATCAAGTTAGGTGTTGTTCCCACATGATAGGTTTCATCCCCCAAACTGGATCTTCTCCCCTCTATTGGTGTCATCCACGAAATGATGGTAACCGAGGTCATACCTTAGCAAATTTGGTTGTCTTGACAAAATGGAGGATGGTAACTGAAAGAACAAGTCACCAAGTAAGATGTTGTTCCCAAATGATAGGTTTTATCCCCCAAACTTGATGAGATCCCCCTGTATTGGTATCATTCTCGAAAGGACGGCAACCGTAGGGATACATCACCAAATTAGGTATCGTTGTAATTTCCTAAAAAAAATAAGAGGAAGGGGGTAAGCATTAAAAACACTAAGTAAGTAACCCAGCTAACAGGGTAAAACATGCATACACATACATAATGTAACATGAACATGTGGGACCTAAATCTTTATCAGTCAAATTCTTTTCCTTTCCTTTTAGCCAATGTGAGCAATTAACTCAACCCTCACAGACGATACCAACTTGTACATAAGTGAGTTTCTTGGGAGACTCTACCCCAATTGATGGTAGTTGTCAGAGAGTCAAGTCTCACCGACCTAGGTTCTCAATTTCAATCGAGTATGTGCATTACAGTAGGGGTAGTTTCCCCAAACTAACATCATATAAAATTTCCAACCTAAAATTTATGAAAGTTACTAGCCCAACCTAAATTAATTTCCCACAAATTAACTAAAATAAAAAAAAATGGTCTTCTTGGCCTCCGTGTCTACTAGCTCTGGGGCAAAAGGGACAGTTTTGTGAATTCTCTCTCATATTCCTCCACTGATCTATTGTCTTGTTTCAGGTTAAGAAACTTTGCTTGTTTCCTGAATCAGGTGATCGCTAGGTAATACTGTAGGAAGAAAGCCTCCTTAAACTGCAACCATGTGTTTGGGCTTCCACTAACATCGATAGACCTCTCTGCAGACTCCCACCATAAAAAAACATCATACATGAAGACAACACACTACACTTTTTGTTCCTCCAGACACCTCATATAACAAAAGATAGTTTGTATCAAGGATAATCAAGCATCTGCCAACATCGGTTCTACAGATAGTCTGTTAAAAGATTGAGGGTCATACTTCTTAAAATCTCGCACATATTTGGCTTCTATTGACATGCTCCCTTGATCTTGAGTTAGTTTAGTCATTTGGTTAGTAGTTTGAACAAGTGTCTGGAAGGTCTTCATCATTAAGGACGCTATAGTAGGCTCTAATTGCCCAAAAGTTTGACCCACTGGTGGATTCTCCATCTAACTAGGAGTTTGAACCACAGGAAGATTCTTCGTTTGTCAAGGAGTTTGACCCACTGGTGGAATCTTCGTCTGACCACTAGGTTAATTAATCACCATTGGCTCTATTGTCTCACGGTTTGCACCTCTACTTAATCCTCCCCGTCCCACAAAAACTCTTCTACGTGGAGCCATAATCTAATAACCATAACATAGTTCATAAACATATTGTTCATCACAATACAACATAACCATGCTTATTATTTATGCTTATTACACTTTTTTTAATGAAAAGAATTATTGTTAAAACAAAAGGCATACCTGGTGGTGACAAGATATCTATGTGGCTGGTCATGCTGACATAGTGATGCTTACGATAAAAGCAAGTCTACAAGACCATTAACTTTGGCTCTGATACCAACTGTAATGACCCAACTTTCTGGGACTTAAAGATATCGTGACGTAAGTCTATTATCTCATTCAGTTTGCAAATTCATGTAAAAGTAGGGACGTTACTACATGCATGCTTTGAATATTTAAAAATCCTTTTAAAAAATAATAATAAACAAAACAAAATACAATTTAATAACATAACTTTATAAAATAAAATTAAAAAGGTTTATTTGGAATCTCATAGAAGGTTTTATATAACACATAATATTAAGATAAATAACTCCTAATAAAATAAAAATAAAACATGAAACTAATGCAGAAATGAAAACCCATGGCACAGCCGGTAAATATCTTCGTCACATACCATGTACATCTTTATTTTTCCTTAAAAAATAACGGGAAAGAGGTGAATATTAATACTACTCACTAAATAACCAAACTAACAGTGTCAGACATGCATACACATACATAACAACATAAACATGTGGGACCTAAATCTTTATCAATCAAATTCTTTTCCTTTTTTTTTCATTTTCCTTTCTTTTTGGCTAATGTGAGCAATTAACCCAACCATACACAGACGATACCAACTCTATTATGGTATATAGGTTGGTTTCCTACGAGACTCTACTCCAATTTATGGTAGTCGACACCTAGTCAGAGAGTCAAGTCTCACCTACCTAGGTCCTCAATTTCAATTGGTCTGTGCGTCGTAGTAGGGTAGTTGCCACAAACTTTTTATAAAAAAAAAATCATATGATCATGCATGAGATCCCATAATTAAACATTTTGTAATGCAGCACAACAATTTCATATAACATTTAACTCACAAACAACATCCATCATATAGTCATTCAAAACATCATATGAAATTTCCAATTTAGCCCTAAAACATTTCAAAAGTAGAGTCATTTACCTTAATAGTAATCCAAAATAAATGTAACTTGATCTACGAAAGAAAACTGTTTTGCGAAAGCCAAAATTGAGAGAGAAAAGAAAAACGTACGACACCTTAACAAAATAAGTTACGGTTTGTGATATTCTTTTTTTAATTAATTGGAAGGCCCAGCCCATCTTTTCTTCATTTTTTTTCTTTTATCTTACTTTTATTTTTCTTTCCTTTTATTTTTTTTCTTTTCTTTTCGTTTTTTTTCAATTGTTTATATATTTTTTCTTAATCTATTTGATCTAATCCAAACTTACCTATTAAATATTATCTTTTTTTAGGAAAGATAAGAACGCATAACAAAAGGACTAAATTAGAAAAATCTCATTGATAAATAAAATTTTAAAAATTAATTTTCTAGTTTATTCATTTAAACTACTGAAATATCATATAAAAAAATACAAGATGTTACATTGTTTCCACATAATAGGTGTCGTCCCCTAAACTGGATCTTCTCTCCCATATTGGTGTCCTCCCTAAAGAATGGTAACCGATGTATACCAAATTTGTTGTTTTGGCATAATGGATGATGGTAACCGAATGAACAAGTCACCAAGTTAGGTGTTGTTCCCACATAATAGGTGGTATCCCTCAAATTGGATCTCTCCGAAAGGACGGTCACCATAGGGATACATCACCAAATTAGGTGGTCTTCGTAGAATGTAGGGATGTAAGTGCCATAACCGAACCGACGAATCGAACCGAACCGATTTAATTCGAGTCGGTTCGATTCGGTTATAGCTCAAGTCGGTTCCGTTCGGTTTCTATAAATCGAATAAAAAAATTGCCCTATCTTATACAATGCACCGTTTCCTCCTGCTGCTTCAATCTCTCAGCAAACTCATCATTCCCCCCTCTCTGTCAACAACTCATAATTTTCCTCTCTCTTAGTCTCTCTCTCAACAAACTCATGATTTCTCACCATTTCCGCTCTCTCTACAAACCTATGATTTATCACCATTTCCTCTCTCTCTACAAACCCATCTCTCGACAAACTAGTCTTTCCCAACAAACCTTCCGATTCTTTGACAACAAACCCACGACGGCCGACTTTCCGGCAAAATCCAAACAAACCCACGCCGACCAACCTTTCAACGATTAAATCTAAACAAACTCACTGGCCCTCTCTCGACAAACCCACTCTCTCAAGAAACCTACAACGGTGATTCCACCTTTGAACACCCATTCAACCTTCCAATCGAAGGATTTGGATCTGAAAAATATTGCAAAATAAGGTGTGCTTGTTACATCTTCCATTCATTGATAAAAAAAATTTGCTACGAAACGCCTTTTGCTGTCATGAAGGATTTGGATCTGGGTGTTACGGTGGGAACCCCTGACAGAAGGAGAAAAAAAAACCTGAAAGCGACCCGACCCAAACTATAACTGACAACCTTCGGATCGGTTCGATTTTGTCCAAAAACCAACAGAAACCAAATATTTACACCCCTACTTTTATCAGAATGGAGGATGGTAACCACCAACTTAGGTGTGTTGTTCCACCATGATAGGTGGCATTCCCCCAAAATGGAATCTAAACATGATAGCTGAACACACTCAACAAATCTTGCGAGTGTCTTTGCTGCAAGAAAGACAAACAAAAAAATAAACCGACAAAAGGGTCAAGATCATAAGAGAAAACCCTTGATGATTAGGTGATATGAAGGTTGACGTCCCAATAGAAGTTATAAATTAATGCCGACTCCTTAAAAAAAATTAGTTGGGTAATTGCAAAAAGCACCCCTAAAGTATGATGATTGTTACAATTGCACCCTCAAACTTTCAATTACAAAAATTAAACCCTCAAATTTTCAAAGACTGAAAAATTGAACCCCTAGACTCCCAATTTTACAAATTAAACCCTAAACTTCAAAAAATTAAATCTCTCTCTCCTCCTTTATACTTGTTTTCTCTATGTTCTTCCTCTCTGTACTTTGTCACTCTTAAAAATTGACTGGTTTTGTTAGAATTTCTAATAATATGGGGCCACACATAAAAATACCATAAACACATGTAAGCATTTGATGTGCTTTTTTGCTATTTAATTAGACCAAGAGAAGTGATATTGTGTAAGTTTGTTTAATAGAGTAATTATAAAATGACCATGGTCAAAATGTATAGATACTATAGTCGGCTTTACATAAAAATTACAATCGCATTTTATGGGTTTCATGCGTTTTGATTATTATTAAAAAAATAGAAATAGCTTGTGTACGACCTTACAATTGGCAAGCGAAAATTGTCATTTTTTTTATTCATCAATAAGTTCATATTTTGACTTTAAATGGCCAAAAAAAAATATATGAACGTATGTGAATTGATTTGAGTACGTATTCCATCAATTTTATAGTTAATTCCCATATCTTGAATTAATGTCGGTTAAAGTTCAAACTTTTCATCGGAAGTCTTTTTTTAATTCACTGTTTATGGTTACATTTTTTTATAGCAAATGTTACTACAATAGCTGCTAACCTCAATAATGTACCTATTCTTAATGGTTGAAACTTCAAAGATTCGAAAGAAAACATTCATATAATTTTAGGCTGCAGAGATATAGACCTTACACTTAGGATAGAG
This sequence comes from Momordica charantia, assembly GCF_013281855.1. Classification (NCBI taxonomy): domain Eukaryota; kingdom Viridiplantae; phylum Streptophyta; class Magnoliopsida; order Cucurbitales; family Cucurbitaceae; genus Momordica; species Momordica charantia. The sequence continues at coordinate 14,500,109 of NW_028275159.1, read as the reverse complement.
CAACCTCCTTCTCCTTCAGTCGAGAGTTCTCCTGATGAAAGGAGACTTCATGAGAAGTGGGATCTCTCAAACCGCATGTGTCTAATGATCATAAAACGCGGCATTCCAGAGGCATTTAGGGGTGCAGTATCCGAAGGAATAACTAATGCCAAAGATTTCCTTGTTGAAATAGAAAAGCGTTTTGCCAAACGATAAGGCTGAAACGAGCATGCTCTTACAACGCTTGATTTCTATGAAATATAAGGGCAAAGGAAATATTAGGGAGTACATTATGGAAATGTCTCATCTGGCATCAAAACTAAAAGCACTCCAACTTGACCTATCTGATGGTTTGCTAGTGCATCTAGTCTTTATATCTCTTCCTACACACTTTAATCAGTTTAAGGTCAATTATAACTATCAAAAAGGTGAATGGACTCTCAATAAGTTGATTTCTTATTTTGTACAAGAGGAAGAGAGATTAAAGCAAGATAGTACAGAAAGTGCTCACCTGACAAGCACCTCTAAGGAAAAGGCCAAAAGGAAAAAAGAAATATGAAGCTGCTAAGGGTCCAGCTCCTAAGAAACAACGGTAAGATATCAAATGTTGTTTCTTGTGAGAGAAACCTAGACATTCAAAGAAGGAATGTACCACGTATCATGTTTGGCGTAAAAAGAAAGGTGCATCTCTTACTTTGGTCTATTCTAAAGTAAATTTGACTTTAGTACCTAGAAACACATGGTGGTTAGACTCTGGTGCAACTACTCACATTAGTGTTTCTATGCAGTGTTGCCTGAATTACCCAAAGCCAACTGATGTTGAAAGACACATCTTCGTGGGTGAAGGAATTTGGTAGCAGTAGAGGCAATCGAGCATTTTAGATTATTATTATCTACTGGTTATTTGGATTTGAAAGACACTTTTGTTGTTCCATCTTTTAGGTGGAATTTGATTTCAGTTTTCTTGTTGGACAAATTTTGTTTTTTCTGTTCCTTTGGAAACAATATGTTTACTTTTTTTTTTAAGTTCAAATATTATTGGAACTGGTTATCTTAATGCCCTTGATAATTTATATATGCTTGACACAATTGCATCCTAAAATGAACCATTACATTTGGAATCATGTGGTCCAAAACGCAAAATAAGTCAAGAAAATTCGGCATTTTTATGGCACAAACATTTGGGACACATCTCAAAATCCAGAGTTGAGTGTCTTGTGTCTGATGGTATTTTGCTCCCTTGACTTTACAGACTTTGAAGTTTGTATTAATTGAAACAGACCAAAATAAAGAATGTAGATTCCAACAGAGCTACTGACGTTCAGAATTAATTCATACTGATATTTGTGGGCGATTTCCTATGGCTTCTTAGAATGGTCAGCAATACTTCATATCATTCATAGACGATTACTTTAGATATGGGTACCTATTTTTAATTTATGATAAATCACAGTCTTTAGACGTGTTCTAAACATTTAAGGCTGAAGTTGAGAAACAACTTAACAAATCAATCAAGAGTGTTCGATCTGACCGTGGTGGTGAATATTATGGTAAATATGGTGGTTCAGGTGAACAACGTCTTGGACCGTTTGTTCGATACTTGGAGGAATGTGCAATTGTCCCATAGTACACCTTACTAGGTTCTCTGAGTATGAACGGTGTAGTTGAAGATGAAACTGTACTCTTAAAGATATGGTAATGAGTATGGTTAATCATTATACTTTACCAGAGTCACTCTGGGAGGAGCACTCAAAACAACAGCTTATATTATTAATAGAGTACCAAGTAAATTAGTTGCTAAGATGTCTTATAAGCTTTAGACTGGAAAGAAACCTAGTCTAAAACATTTTCATGTTTGGGGATGGCTAGCTCAGGCTATGCCTTATAGGCCACATGAAAAGAAGCTAGAATCCAAAACAATTAGTAGCTACTTTATTGGCTATGCTGAGCGATCAAAGGGGTATAAATTTTATGATCTCACATTTAAGAAAATTTTTGAAACGGGAACAACAATCTTTTTTTTAGAATGTTGAGTTTGGAGAGAGAAATAAAGTCAAAGACATTGTTTTTTATGAGAAGAAATCAATTAGCATTCCTACTATTGCTTTTGACAGTGTACAGATCTCAAGAAGCATATCAAGCTCCTCAACCAAACGATGTTGAACAAACCCTAATTCATAATGAAATGATTGTTCCTCAAGAACAAATATCCTTAAGGCGGTCCACTAGAGAAAGGAGAAGAGTTATACCAGATGATTTCATTGTCTTTCTCCAAGAACATGAAGATATTAGTGGAATGAGGGAAAATGATCCAATCAACTTTCGTCAAACCATGTAGGATTTAAATTCTCAAAAGTGGATCGAAGCCATGAATGAAGAGTATAAATCTATGCAAGACAATAAAGTTTGGGAACTTGTCCCATTGCCAGAAGGTGCAAAACCTATTGGTTGTAAGTGGATTTTCAAAAACAAAAGGGATGCAAAAGGCAATGTGGAAAGGTATAAAGCACGTCTTGTAGCTAAAGGTTTTACTCAAAAGGAAGGAATTGATTATAAAGAGACTTTCTCTCCAGTTTCATCGAAAGACTCTTTTAGGATAATCATGGCACTTGTTGAAACTGGCTTAGAACTTGACGGTGGCGCAACCAGGTCGCAGGGGAATGCCGGGGCAGAGAGGTGCCGAAACCGGATTCCGAATCCTGGGCTTGGGGCGTTACAGATGGTATCAGAGCGGAACCTCTCCCAGTAAGTTGTGGTTCGGGGACGAACCAAGGCGGAAGCTGGTGGGCATGTGACGCCCGAGAGGAGGGGTACATGAATGAATCGATACCACATCCGAATGAGAGGGATCCTGAGATTATTGAAGAATGGTCAATAAAGGGTTAAAAAGAATTGATAGTCACTACCTATACCAACAAGGTGCACCTTCCTTTTCGGTGGCTCAATCGTAAAAACTCCAAAGTTAAGCGTGCTTGGCTTGGAGCAATCTTAGGTTGGGTGACCTCCTAGTTGCTTTACTAGGAAGCATGTGAGTGCTGGGTAGGTTAATGCCTTTAAGATCGGTTAAGTTGTTCCTATACAGCTGTAGTCACGCCCTATACTAGCAATGCGATCGGTTAAGGTGTTCCTATACCAACAGTAGTCACGCCCTATAATAGCAATGCTCACGTCCATCTACCTTAGCGTGACATCTTTGTTGAGTAGGTTAACATCTTTTTGATCGGTTAAGGTGTTCCTGTACCAGTAGTAGTCACTCCTCTATACTAGCAATGCTGACATCCATCTGCCTTAGCGTGACATCTTTGCTGAGTGGGTTAACACCTTTTCGATCAGTTAATGTGTTCCTATTCCAGCAATAGTCATTGTTATCTATCTTGAAGTGACATATTTGCTGAGTAAGTTAACACATTTTCGATTGGTTGAGGTGCTCCTATACCTACAATAGTCATTGTTATCTATCTTGAAGTGACATATTTGCTGAGTAAGTTAACACATTTTCGATTGGTTGAGGTGCTCCTATACCTACAATAGTCATTCTTATCTATCTTGTAGTGACATATTTGCGGAGTAGGTTAATACCTTTTCGATCGGTTAAGGTGTTCCTATACCAGCAATGATCATTTCCATCTGCCTTGTAGTGACTGCTTTGCTGGGTAGGTTAACACCTTTTCGATCGGTTGAGGTATTCCTATACCAACAGTGTCCACATCTATATGCCTTGCAGCAACATCTTTGCTGTATAGGTTAACATCTTTTCGACCGGTTAAGGTGTTCCTATACAAGCAGTGTTCACATCCATCTGCCTTGCAGGGACATTTTTGCTGTATAGGTTAACACATTTTCGATCGGTTAAGGTGTTCCTAACTCTGCAGTGTCCACATCTATCTGCCTTGCAGCGACATTTTTGCTGTATAGGTTTAACACCTTTTCGATCGGTTAAGGTGTTCCTATACAAACAATGATCACTTTTATCTGTAATTCTTATGGCCACCTTCCAACGTCTTCGCCAACCATCAAGTGGCTGCAACTTCTTAGCCATCTATCAAACTTGCAATATATTCGCCAATGGTCAAGCAGCTGAAAATGCTTCGCGAACGATCTAGTGACTATAACTTCCTCGTCAACCATCAAGCGGCTACAATATCTTTGCCAACGATCAAGCGGCTGCAAATTCTTTGCAAACGATCAAATGATTGCACATTCTTCGTTAATGATCAATTGACTGCAATTTTTTTTAACCAACGATCAAGCGGCTGCAATATCTTCGCCAAATATCAAGTTTGCAATATACTCGCCAATGATCAAGCAGCTACAAATTCTGGCGAACGATCAAGGGACTGCAACTTCTTCGCCAACGATCGAGCGGCTGCAAATTCTTTGCAAACGATCAAATGACTACACCTTCTTCGTTAATGATCAATTGGCTGCAATTCTTCTTAACCAACAATCAAGCGGCTGCAATATCTTCGCCAGTTATCAAGTTTGCAATATATTCGCCAATGATCAAGCAGTTGCAAATTCTTCGCGAACGATCAAGTGACTGTAACTTCCTCGTCAATGATCAAGCGGCTACAATATCTTCGCCAGCGATCGAGCGGCTGCAAATTCTTTTCAAACGATCAAATGAATGCACCTTCTTGGTTAATGATCAATTGGCTGCAATTTTTTTCTTGACCAACGATGAAGCGGATGCAATATCTTTGCTAACTATCAAGTTTGCAATATACTCGCCAATTATCAAGCAGCTGCAAATTCTTGCGAACGATCAAGTGACTGCAACTTCTTCGCCAACAATCGAGCGACAGCAAATTCTTTGCAAACGATCTAATGACTGCAACTTCTTCATTCATGATCAATTGGCTGTAATTTTTCTTAACCAACGATCAAGCGGCTGCAATATCTTCATCAACTATCAAGTTTGCAATATATTCGCCAATGATCATCATGTGCATATCCAATTTGGAGGATGACACTTATCATGGGGAATAAAACCCAATTTGATGGTTTATGCCCCCAATGATCATCCTCCACTTTGTTGCAGAGCTAGCCTTTAATAGGGTTGAGCGTTGTGTCGTCATTCTTGGTAAGGTTGTACATATACGTCTTGCAGCATCATTGTGGCCTTGCTTTTTTTTTTTTTAACTTGGACTGAACTTAAAGTTTTCTTTAAGCTGCTTACGTATCCTTCAATAAAAAAAGATCAAGTCATAACGTAGTTCAAGTACAAGATTTTTTTTTTTTTTTACTTTTTTTTAGGTCGTTCACCTTTTTTAACTCATGCGGACCAGGAGTATCATGTAGCTTAGACTCTTACAATAAGGAGTGTTATATTTCAAATGCTCTTATTTTCATCACTTCCATATCCTCTATTTTTAGTATCGATTAAGATGAAGAGCTTTTGTTACTTTTAAGGAACCTTCTGTATTTATGAGAAGGGAGAATTTTCTCTTCATACGTGAAGGAATAATGCTGTGAATTTTATTGTCATCATTCACTTCATCGGACGATTTTGCTTCCACAGTCTTCATCATTCTTTCATATTGATCGCTTGACACTTCGAGACGATCAAAAACGGATTTCGAAGATTGATTTTTCTTTGACGTGGAGATGCTTAGCCTTTGAAAGACTGAAGATCGAGTGGGGATGGATGTAACACATTGACTTTCTTCTTTTGCATTGGCCATACTCATCCTCTGAAAGACTGAAGGTCGAGTAGCTGAAGGCTTGATGCGATCGAAGATAGAAGTCTTTTTCTCAATTACTTTGGAGTCATCAACTTCTTCCACATTTATGTAATGTTGACTTGCAAGATTTTCTTTCTTCTTTTTTATGTAGAAGAATTTTTTGGGCAAAGTTCTTTTAAGGTCGCTGATATCTGAGGTCGAAAGGAGTCTTTATTTTCTTTTCTCTCTGATTTAGGCTTCCTTGAATCCTTCTTTCCTTGGTGCCCATGCTCTTTGTTGAGCATATGTGACTTCTTCTGAGCAAAACTTTGTTTTTGTTTCTTCCGACGAGTCACAATAGCCCAGTCTTCCTCTCCATAATTGATGGATTTGACAACATCTTTAATGGTATTTTTTGAAGTTTTCCATAGAGAGTGAACATATATAGGCTTCAATGTTCCAAATTGGATCAAGTCTATCCCCTTATTATAGAATAGACTTTTAGGTGTTTGGCTGTTTATATTTGTTGTTGCTGCTGCGTGATTTGATTGAGCTATTTCATTGAAATCCAGCTCAATCTTTCCTTATTTAGCTAAATTTAGGATACGCTCTTTTAGGACAAAACATTTTTCCACTAGATGACTGATAACTCGGTAGTACTTGTAATATTTTGGATTAAACTTTACCCATTTCTTCTGGTTGTATACACTCTCAAAGTATAATCAATCGTATTTCCAGTAATTGTTCCAACATATAAGGGATGTCGAAATTAGGTAAAGGATAGACCTTTTCTTGCTTTTCTTCATGCTTAGCCGTCTTTTCTTATTTCCTTGTTGCTTCCCAATTCTCTTTTCTTTTATTCTTGAAGACAACTTAGGAAAGGTTGTGTTTACACCAAAAGATTCATTTGGAGTTCTCTCAACACTTTTATTTCTTTCTCTAAGTCCGGCACTAAGAAATTCTTACTTCCTCGACTAGCAATGCTTAACTCCATATCGTGAGCACGAGTTGCTAACTCTTCAAAGGTGCGAGGTTTTATTCCTTGAAGGATGTAAAGAAGTTCCCAGTCCATACCTTGAGTGCATAATTCGACAACGGATAGTTCAGTAAGCCTTCTGGAGTAACTCTTATCTCTATAGTACTTACTTATCGTTAATTTGGTCAAGAACTTACTAACACGTAGCAAGTCTTGTAAGTGTAGACCCGCCATTTTCGAATTACAGAGATCGGAATCAAACAAGCCCTCGAAGGAGAGACAATTGCTGAAAACGGACCTAAGTAACCCTATCCATTTCTGGAGTTCACGGTGTTCTGAATCCTATGTTACAACCCTCCGAAGGGATAGGCGCTTATAAACACCAAGCAGGTGCAACATAAGAATCTCACGGTGTGGCCTAATGGAAGAGACTGTGGGACGTGTTGACACACACCCTTCACCCACTTACTATGAATTACTTCCCCTATTCACCTTGTTATTGACCCATGCAAATACTTTCCGAAGGGAGGTTGCCCAAATAGCAACTCGAAGCCGAGCATGAATCTCACGGTGTGAACTCTTAGGAACGTGAGAGCTATAAATAATGTATCTCATACACTATTAATCTCCCACTAAAGTGTTCTATTATAAAAATTGGGTAATTATTAAGCTATATACCGGCTAATTATATACAACCTAAGTCTAGGTGATTTTCCCAGTATAACTCTTATACTGGGATTAACCTACGATGTCTAGGTGATAAACCAATTTTATTACCTCACATTTCTCATGCATGCTCATAAAACTAGGGTTATTGACTCAGACGTCAGTTTGATCTCCAGGTAGGAGGTGTTCCGTAAACCGTCAACTTAAGTACCCCAACCTTAGACAAGATCTCACCGGGTGAGTAAACAACTTTTGTTTTATAAGTTATCGCCCTATTTTAACTATTAAACGGAACGAATTGCTTTGCACCGGTTAACCCTAGGTGAGCATTCAAGTTTATCTTTGTTATAGATTATAAAAGTCTAAGTTATTTTATAACACTTATAAAATATAGACATAACAATTATATGATTGACATAAATCTAAAACAAGCATCCACTTAGTAAAGTCATAAACTAATAACATTTATATCTAATTTATGATATTAATTTCATGCATTCACTAATTAAAGTCATAAACTAATATAACATTTATATCTAATTTATGAAATTAATTTCATGCATTCACTAATTAAAGTCATAAACTAATATAACATTTATATCTAATTTATGAAATTAATTTCATGCATTCACATACATTATAACTCAAACATAAATGCAACCATGCTTATCCTATGGTGGGGTTTTAAATCTATATGACATACTTTATGCATAAAGGATTTAATCTTCAATTAAAACATACATCAAACATGCATAAATAATTGAACAACTACTAAAAATGGTTGATTTTGGCATCCCAAGCACACACAAACTAAGCTATTACATTAATAAGCTTGAAGTAGCCTTGAACCGCCCAAACCGCCTTCCACGGTGCTCGAATCGGCCTCCAAAAGGTGAAATTAAGTGCTGGAAATTCAAAAAACAGTAGCAGTAACGGAAAAGACAGCATGCTTTTGAGCTTGAACCGGCTTCGTTTACAACCTCTGATTAACTCTAAATGACTCAAGTAAATTACAAACTCGATCAAGCACAACAAGGCCCAAAACGAGGGCTTAATTACAATAATTAAATAACCAAAAGCAAGCTAAAAGAAGGGATGGCAAAACAGAAACCGTTGTAGTACATGCAACAATTCATCTTATGAATTAAACCCCACCAAGCTAAATAAGTGTAAAAAGCATGCTCTGATACCACATGATGGAACTCTTAGACATGCACAGAGGAAGCTAAGGATCATAATACACTTAATGAAGCAATTTAACTAAAACAAGCATGCTTGGAAAAATGATGAAAAAGGTAAAGAGAAAAAGATTAACTTTATACCTTTGAAGACCTCCATTATAACTTCTTCTCCTAACTCAATGGGACCACCAACGACAAATCCGTGCTATCCTCAGGTTGATGAACACGGTTGTGGGACCGAATTTTGAGTGAAAACAAAGGGAAAACACTAATGATTAGGAGAAGACAATAGAAATTTGAGTGGAAAAATTCTGCACTTATGCAAGTAAGCATTAGCCTTATCCAAGTGATCTTCAACTTCACCTATATAAAGACCAAATGTATGCAAAGACATGTCTTACATGTCTTCCACTTCAAACTCCACTAGCATGTAAAAGATAGGTGTCATTGCCTTGAAGAAACACTTCAAAAACCATTAGTTAGTGGGAAAATCCAACTTTGATAAAACTAATTTTTATAAAAACAAAAATTGAAATATCAATTTTCTATTAAAACAAAAACCAAGCCAAATAAATATCTCATATTAATTAGTCTTTGACACCTAAGCTTGATTAATCACATTAATCAAATTACAACTCTTTTTCATGCTTTGAACTTATTTAAAACTAATTTAAATAAGTCATACTCTCCATAATAGTTAAATGTCAATTAGATTATATATTATATCTCATATAAAATACAATATTCCCTTAAAAACCGAATTTGAACACTTCAAATTCTTGCTTCACCTAGTTCATCAATTTTATCCTTTATGAGCTAGCATGGAGACCCGTTGGACCTACAGATCATGGGCTCCAACGATTCGAGACTAACCGGTCAAACTCTTTAACTTAGTTAATTAGCATTCGTTAACTAACAGGAATGTCCACTATAGCCTGTAGATGCACTCCCCTCACTGTAGATATATTTGTGTCCATTCGATATAAATGTCATCGGTAAGTTGATCCTTCACAGGCCGTTCGTAACCTCAGCTAGGTCAAAAAAAACCGTTTTACTCCTGAGTTACATCTTTTCTCCTTAAGTACCACTATCCCTCTAATGAACAATTGATTTAGGATCAAATCACTAAATCTAATTCCTCTCGGACCAGTGAGAGGATGGGGCCCCTTGTTCAAGACCCGGGATCAGCCCTTAAGGGAACAACCTCTCTACTATCCCTAAATCGGGTAAGAGTGAATTCCGTCTTGCTAATTCTATGTCCCCAACTATCTACCCAGTCTTATCCCTGAAATGGGACGCATATTGAGCAGCCGCTGATGAGCTTACTCTCACCTATGATCAAGGGAAAATCCTGAATAAATAGCAATTCACAGATGACTCAGGATTTAGATCAAGTTATTTAGGTCATATCCGTAAATGGTGTTAATACGTAATAGTGATTATTTCAGGGTCAGTCTTACACAATCTCATTGTGTAGAACACCCCCGCTCACATGTTTCTACACGAACGAATCAGGATCACTTCGTTTATGACACCTTACAACATTTGTAACAATCATAAAGCGAGTCGTATTCAATAGTGTCTCTAGGAAAAAGTACCCAACTTGATCCATGTACTATAGACTGTTTAGGCTATTTACTTGAACTTGATCCAGTTTATGTCTCCACATAAAGTCCAAGTACTCATTATATTAGCCAAAGGTTTGTAGTTTATTAGATTTATTAAAAAACAAATTCACTTTCATTTAACAACATTTGTCTGAATAACCTCACATTAATGTTCACTGTTTACAAACTACGAGTTTTAGGACAGAGTACCCAACAATGTATATTGATACATTATAATATATAGTTAATTCTAACTTGAAACTATATATTATGAGAGAAATCATTTGAATAAGGTTCAAATAAAATAAATATGAATATGATTCATATTAAAACTATAGGTTAAAAATTAATGCACATAAGATGTACATTAAATCTATAGGTTATACAAGAGAGAATATGGTTTAATTAAATATGAGATATTTAATTAAATGTTAAATAATTAATTGTTAATTATTTAGTATTTATATTTAATTAATTAATTATTAATTAGATTAATAATTATTAATTAAAATTTATTAATTATTAATATGATTAATAGTTAATAATTAATTAATATTATTGATATTATTAATTATGAACTCCCCCGGTGACCTAACGGGTCTATACTTTCACTATACGTGGAACGTAAATAGTTGTTGGAATAGTACGAGGAGACGTAACCTTTAGTAGGTAAATGCTTCTAAGTCAGTACAGCACATGCATGTGAACAAGGTATTTTAACAATATCCCACTGACGACAAGAATAGCTTATTTTTTTAAGTATTACCTCAAACTGTCTATGGTTATCAATTACCTGATAAATATCGTTATTGACAGCATAAACCTAGAAAGAGAACAAACATCAGTTTTTTATTATTTAAGAGTCCAAACATATACCACAACTAAATTAATTAAAATGAAAACATTTACTAATAAATCATGGGTATTAATAAATTTAAGGTATTGATGCTTATGAAAACTTACTTGCATTATACGAAAAGCTGAAATTTGTTCTCTTAAGTTACTCTCAGCACTTTCGTGAATTCAGTAATTTGAAAATCAACATCGTTCTTACACTCATAGAACCACCTCTGCAACATCATCCACACAACTTCTAACATGGAAGTAATTGGTAATTATCTTGCATCTTTCATGGCAGCATTTAGACTTTCTGAAATGTTGGTTGTCATAAAATTGTATCTTGACGAACGAGAATAAGCACACGACCATTTAGAGAAACCTATGCCTGACAACTCCTCGCGTAAGCCTCGTACAGTAGAATCTAAAAGGCGCATGTTATGTTCAAAATCCTCAATGTTATATGCTTTGGCACATCGGAAGAATAATTTATCAGAAATTTTTTCCTTGTACTTCAACTTCAAATTCTTGAAGAGGTGGTACGCGCATATGCAGTGGAAAGCAGTAGTGAAAACCTTCTCAACTGATTTGACTATACTCTTGTGCCGATTTGAGACAATTACAAGGTTTTGGCGAACACCTATACATGGTTTTAGATGTTCAAAAAACCAAACCCATGAAGTGTCGTTCTCAGAATCGACAACACAAAATGCCAAAGGGAATATCTGATCATTTGCGTCTAAGTGCAAGCTGATAACAAAGTGTCACCGTACTTATTCTTCATTGAAGTTCAATCAACTGAAATAACAGGTCGACAATATTCCCAACCATCGATCGAAGACGATAAAGCCATAAAAAGGTATTGAAACCTTCCATGATTGTCAACTTTAAAATCACAAACTGAACCTACAACATTATGTAAATAATAGATTATATATTATATTACTCTAATGGGGATACATATTGTAAATACGTGAATAGAATCATACCTGGATTTTTCATCTTAATCATATGACAAAACGAAAGAATTAATGCGTAAGACTCCTCAGGAGATCCCCTAATTTCTTTAATTGCATATTCTTTTGCACGCCAGACTTTGTGATAATTGATACTAGTACCGAGTTCTCGCACATGGGATATAACATCTTTAACACTAAGCAAATCTGTGCCGAAGATGTTAATTCTATCCTTAATAAACTCCTTGATAACAGAAAAAGTTGCTTGCCTATGATCGTTAAGAACTATTTCAAGAGAACATGTATGTTCTTGTACAAATTTCTTTACTATCCAAATCTCTCTTATTTGGTCTCCAAAATTGGAAGCATGAAAAAATCACTGGTAGTTGTCCATAAAGCTACATAACGATTTGATTTGATAGTCCTAAATTGAAAATTATCTCTTATAGCCATAGATCGCAACGCATTCTGTAAATTACGGTTTCCACAAAACTTGTCATTCACTTCAATGTGGAAATTCGCTGAAATATTGGCAACATCAATCGAGTGATGAAATTGACCAATTGATGGTATACCATTGTCTATTGAACTTGAAATATTAATAGGCATGCGATCTAATACGTTAGAAAGACAATTTCTACAATCGACGACTAAACTACAACATTGGACAGCACCATTAAAAGTGACGTTGTGTAACCAATACACATCCTTGTCATCTAATATTTTCATGTCCTTCTTAATAAACCGAGTGGTTCCAATGCATGAAAAGACATTAGGATAATCAGAACTACCTACTAATCTCAGTTCTTCCATTATCTCTTTCATCAAATTGGCATATGATATTTTTTGATGTATAATTAGTTCTGACACTTTGTATTCCACGTAATTATCTCTGTCGTTCCAAAATCCACTATGAAACATGCGCATGATAATAGAATTACTACCTACATGACATTTATAAAAATACATTTACTTACGTGGGTATATATTGTATCTTACTTAAAAGGTGTTTAATAGTAGATTTCAATATTATATTTTATAATAACGAAACAACGTGATCATAATTTATACCCATATATAGATAGCTAAACTGTAATTTAAAACAAGAAAATAACATTCATTCATACCCATATTTCCTTCAATGTATAGATAAACTGTGATTTTATTCTCCTTTCAATATTGACGTCAATCAATACGTGCTTCCCGTTAATTATCTTCTGTTAAAGGATAAATAACACACAAAAAAAATAGTTAGACATTTGGACCTCGAACACAAAAGAAAGAACTAAATTGTAATCAGAAAAGTGATTTCATTAAAACAAAAACACAATAAAAAATGTGAACGGCAGTGGAAAAAATTCAAACAATATGGGTATTAAAGCAACTATACCAACCTGAAATATTGAAGCAATCAAATAAAAAACTAAAACCCAAAGAACGGGTATAAAGAAGGACCGTAGCAGTAGGATGTGAATGAACAAACATGTATGAATGAAAAAACTGTACCAATAGCAGAAATCAGCATAAATGAAGATCATGAGAAGACGTATGTTGTACCAACAATAATTAAGATTTGGATATTTTTTTAATTAATAATATTGGTAAATAAAGAAAATCAATCTTTTTGAAGGATTTGAAGGAGTGAATTAAGGGATTTGAATTGAAAATTAATATGGAGCTCATAATAATTAAAGGATTGTGATATTAATTTATGGAATTAAATCTTTTATATTTCAAAAAAGCAAATAACTATAATAAATGTAAATGCAATAAATATGGGTAAATTCGAAATTAAAATAAAATCCTACCTACAGAAATCCAAAAGTGTAAAATAAAAAAAATTTAAACATTTGTGTAAATAAATTTTTAAAACAGCCCTCTGAAGATATTCTCTCAAAAGGTATCTTAGGTTGAAAAAGTGAGATTTCTAATTTTAGGTAAAACCTAAACTTTTTTAAGTTAATTGGTCCAAGTTCCAAAACTTAAAAGTGGACAAAAATCGAGGTAGCCTCGTAGAAAATTATGGAGAAAACTTTCCTCCTCACCGTTCAGAAGCATTGTGCTCCTTACCCTCACTTGGTCCTATAGTAAAATGACAAGTGTTAGCTATTCTTTTATTTTAATTATTTTATCAAAACTCATAATCTCATCAAAATCTCTTTTTAGTCTTTTTAAAAATGTCTGATGATTAATTCTCTCATTTTTCTCTCTCCCTACATCATCTCACCTCCTCTTTTTCTCACTTATTGGTACCCATTTTTTTCTCAACTTATGCATCACTCTAACGTCTTTCTTTTCTCTCTTCTTCGTTTTTTTTTCTAAACTAATGTAGCTTATGTTTATAGTATAAAAATACATATCCACAATTTAAAGTTACAAACACACATATGTATATATTGATTTTTAATTTTCATAGTTTTAAATGATTGCCAAAAAGTCGTCGAAAAGTCGCTTAACATTATATCGTTTTTTTATCTATTCTATTATTTTGCTTCGCATCTCATAGTCTTCTAATTTAAATGGGGCTTCTGTAGTTTTTTGTCATAACCATTTTTGCAAAGGGATGTAATTGAGGAAGTTTTGAAACATTGGATTAAAGTTGCAAATTTTTTTTCTTCTTTCCCTTTAGCTTCAAATGACCACCATCACATATTAACAGTTCAATTATCGTAAGTGTAAGATATCAAGAAAATTTACACAAGAGATAATAAATTAGATATCAAGACACAAATTAATATGGTTCAACCAATTTAGCCTACATCTACTGAAAATTGAAAGGAAGTTTTCTTATTAGTCAACAATAAAAAATTAGTAGATTGGGAAAAATTGAAACAAGATGAATGCCCAAAATTATGGAAAAACTAACACCCTATCTCAACAACAAAATGCAACTATCACTTACATGTCACATTGTATTCACATGGTTTAATAGCATAAAAAAGATAAAAGTTAAACTTTTTTTAACTTTTTTTTTTCTTTTTCTCTTTCTTTTGTCTTTTTTCCTCACCCTTTAAATTAAAATATTTCTTACTAATTCATTAACAAAAGATAAATCAAAATTGAATTATAGAAAACAATCAATGTTTATAATTTTATACTACATTCAACAAAAAATATATTATATGACTAAAGATAATTCTATCTATTTCTTTCACTCAAAATATTACAAAATAAGTTTGATCAAGTCAAACTAACACTCTAATTTTCAACCTCATGATTGTTGGTCGGAGTTTTATTGCCCTGTAGTAAAGTTGCCTACAAAACAATAATATAATATGAAATATTAACAAATATTCATTAAACATATAAACTAAACTAATTTGAATGTACAATTTACCTTAAGTAATTTAGTGAATGACATATTATTTTGCCAATCAATGCACGTGCCAACATTTTTATTTATAGATGTTGCTTGTTGGCTTAAAATCGGCAACAAATTTTTTGCACACACATCAGTCTCCTAATAACAAGAAATTTTGACCTATGGATGTTTCTTTTTTTACCTCTAAAGATGTATCAAGATTTTTACTAATATTTATGATCTCCCTTTTTGTATCTTTCTCCATAGTAGTTTGACTGTTTTCCTAAACGAAAAAACAAAAAAAAATCATTAAAAGAATTAAATATATTTGAGGATCTTGTGTTTGATATTATATCTGTGTAAGTGTTAATTGATTTGATGAAGATACTTTGTTTGACTTCACTCTCTTTTTTGTTTTTTTTTTTTTTGCATATTCTCTTTTCAAGTAGATCTTTCAACCGGTTACGAGGATGACCAACCGTAGGCTTTCTCCTCACTCCACTTACTTGTACTAGTGTATTACCACGTGCAATGCACGTATAAATTTTTTTTAATTATAAGGTAACTTAAATTTTATATAATTTCACGTAAAATATTTTAAGTATAATTATTTTAAAAAATAATTAAGATTAATTTTTATATATATTTATTATTATTGACAGCTAATTACTAATAATAAAATGTATTATTTATAATTATTTTTTAAATATACTATTTATAATTAATTGTTAATGATATATTTTGTAAATAAATAAATTAAAAGTAAAGGAAAAAATTATATATTAATAAAAAAGTAAGTAAGTATTTTAATATTTTTATTTTTGAATTATTTGGTCCTTTATTTTATTTTTTTAATATTTTGTTTGTTTATTAAATATTTGTTTAAGGCTGACATTTTGTTATATATGTTGAATTTTTTAGCTAAATATAAATTATTTTATTGATTTAATTTTATATTATAATTAAAATTATTAAAAAAAATTCTTCAAATTATTATTAGAAAATAAAATGACCAAAAGTTTTATATTCCACCTTTTACGATTCTATACAAATTATTGTTTATAATTAATTTATTAATTAAACATTTTCTTTATATATTGACTTCTATGATTGTTTTTTTTTTCAACAATAAGAACATGAGCTTGTAATTATCTATATTTTAAACAAATATTCTAAATAAAATTGCTCAAAAAAAACATTCCAAATAAAAAAAATGCACTAAACAATAAAAAACATTAGTAACAAAAAAAAATCCAAATCCTAAACTAAATAAAATTGCTAAAAAAAAGAAACATTCCAAATAAAAAACACACTAATTAGAAAAATAACAATAGTAACAAAAAAAGTCCAAGTACTTACTATACACTCATCTTTTAGAGTAAATATGCTCAGATTACTTGACAGATACTATTATTCAACTTTGTAAAATTGTGGAATGGTAATGTCACAAACCTAGTATTTGAGATACGTAGATTCAACATATGCCTCTCTTACAACTTGATGAATATGTCACAAATATCTCTAGATTTTTTCAAGATTGAATTATCTTTGAGAGATGTTTCAAGGAACTAAGAATAAAAAAGTATTGAAACTTGTGAAAAACATGTAGAAGAAAGCCTATTTTTATAGTAGTAGAGGATAAAACGTTACAAAAACTTTTCAAATTCTAAAACTCTTGAAATTCTAGTATGAATTTTAATTAAAGAAAAAATTAATTTTATGTTGTTGGAAAACTTTTTGCATTCTAACCTTTTATATTCCATGCATTTATAGTATTGATAATTAATAATTAATAATTAATAATTAATTTAATATTTGTAATAATATATTACTGGCGCAATTTGTAAATTTGTAAATTTAGTAAACGGAAAAAGTGTCCAAAAATGTTTTTCCTACATCCTACCTTTTTAATATAGTATAGATAATAGCACAATTATTGGTATATCCAGTACTCGTTTCTCCCACGTGTGGACTATTACCAATCGAAACTAAATCTGGTTCATTGCCAATTATCTTCCATAAAAAATATTTTTCTTCATTTCCTCCAAATCTTTGAGCAATTGAATAAAATTTGCACAAGCATACCCAAACAACTTTTCATGTTCTGCTGCTAGTGAAGTACTTTGACAAAAATTACGACATAAGTGGTTATAACGTTTTCCATTGGAATCTTTAAAATTTCCATTAAACTCATATATTGGATTACCAAAACCGCTTGAAGCTCTTGCATCTTTTGTCCACCTTCTCAAAATGTATGGAGTAGGAATTCTTTTCACATTCTTCTTATCAAGCACCTTAAACGCATGACTACATAAAATACCCATGATAGTGAATTTTATGCGACTACAAAGTGACTGTCTGAGTTGAAGCATCACATTTGACCAACCAATGAATAGATATTCCAGGAAATGATACTTTATACTCTGTTATACCATCACACTTACCAACCTTGTTGATATTACAATTAAGAATATCCATATACTCTTTTTGGAACAATTTAAACATCTGTGGCATATAAATTTCTCCCCCATGCTGTAACATTTCTGCATATTTGTCAACAACACAGATGATGTTTGACTCATCTTGAAATCTGCAATGAATTCTTCATATCTTTGATATGTTAAAACCCTTTCATAATGTTCAAGGAAACACAAAATGTCATGACTAGGCTTCAAATATTTCTTCAATACACTATTCATACTTTCACTTCGTTGTGTGCTTTTCATGTCAGCTGTAAAAGTATGTCGCCCATAAACTATTGCCCATTTTTCCCGCAACTCAAACAAATCTTTCAACCACTTATTATCTATAAGATTATACTTTTCTAGCATTTGTTGTCATGCTAACAACAATCATCTTCATCTTCATAAATCATATACACAATTGTTAAAGTCGTGAATGAACTCTTTTGATCTATGAAACACATGACTCAAACTCTTAGCAACATTCTGGAAAATATGCCAAACACATAGTCGATGTTGAGCTTTAGGAAAGACATCACATATTGCTTTAGCCATTGCTAGATTGATCTGTAATAATTGTCTTTGGTTGCTTTCCGAACATGGCACTAAGAAAAGTTTCAAACAACCATTTAAAATACTTTCCAGTTTCATCATAAAGTAAAGCTGCACCAAAAATACCACTGATTGTTTATGATGATTCACCCCAAAAAATGGTGCAAATGGTTGTCTAAGTTCATTTGTTTGATAAATGTGTCAAAACAAATAACATCTCCAAAAAGGCCATAATCACAAATAGATCGTGCATCAGCCCAAAACATATTAGTGATCATGTCATCTTTGTCAAATTGTAATGCATAAAAGAAAGAAGAACTCCTCATTTGTCTTTCTTGAAAATATTACAATAATGCTCTAGCTTCTCCCTTTTCCATTCTCGCTTTTCGCTCTTTGTGTATATAATTTCTATAATCTTTATTCAAGAATCCCAAATGTTCTCTACCACCAACTTCCATACTCATTAGTTCCATGGTCGCTTTAAATGAAATTTCTGATCAATCTGCATCATAAGCTAAAACCTTTTGAGCATTGGAAATTCTCCTGTTGATCGACTTTTAAAATATGCTTCATCGGTTTTCTAACAAGGTCATGATTGTGATTTCTATTAAAAGAGACAACTTTATATTGATCATTCTTTCCAAGTAAGCATGTTATGTGCGCTTTGCATCCAATCCTAGAAATTGGTTGAACATATAAAGTATTTCAATATGTTGAACATAAAAGAAAGAGACAACTTTATGTTAAACATATAAAGTATTTCCTCTTTGCTTGTATACATGGCGAAACCCTTCCTTCGAGCAACAAAAAGTTGTCCTTGAAATTTCTCCATTTTTTTTTTCCATTTTGCGATGTTGTTTCCTTACATTAAAACTAACATTTCCTCTATAATTGACATAAAACTTATATGCTTCATCCATATAACTATACTCCATTCCAATAATTGGCTCTCCAACTTCAAGTTGAGTATTGGTACTAGCTCTTCCAAATGAACTTCATAATTTTCTCGACCCAGTCACCGGAGTATGTTGGGCTGGAATGCCCCCATTCCTATTAAATAGTTGCTCATGTAAATTTGTATCTTCTATGTTGTTCTCTCTGGCTTCAACTAATCATATTAAAATTCATGCATATAAAATATAACTAATAATTAGAAAAACACTATACATTAACATATAAATAATTTTATATGTTAAAAAAATGATTTTATTAAATAAACAAAAAGCAATAACAACGAACCAAAATTATGTGAAATAGCTAGCTTTAACATAAAATTGAGAACTACAACCCTTACTATTCATCACACTGTACACAAAAAATATTTAAAAATATAACAAATCAATGACTTGATTAAAGAAATGAAGGAAAAAAACAACAAATCCATTTATTATTTAGATTAACATTGAAAAAATAAAAAGTAATAAATTGTTATTGGATGAAATTAAAAATTAAGGGTAAATTAACACACTTAAGAATATGAAAACCCAACAACGAGAATATTAACAAAAAATATATATATATAACTTTTAACAGCATTACAAAAGTAACTTACTTGTTCGAAATTAACCAAAAGTAGAGAAATATGTGGTGTGCTCAATCCAATGTCCCAAAGTTTATTCAATTACATTTTTTTGCAAAAATGGCCACGAACAAGAAACTGTAAAAAAAAGGGGAAAAATGATATCTGTTAAGCGACTTCTTAACAATCATTTAAAACTGTGAAAATAAAAAGGAAAAAACAATAAAATATATATATATACCTTTAAATTGTGGAGATGTAAATATTGTAAACTTAGGCTGCATTAGGTTGGAAAAGAGCAGACGAAGAGGAGAGAAATGAAATATGGTACATAAGTGAAAAAAATGGATACCAATAAATCATAAAAAGAAAGAGGTGAAATAGTGTAAGGAGAGAGAAAAACAGTAGAATGAATCGTAAAACACTTTTAAAAAAAATTAAATGAGATTTTGATAAAATTACGAGATTTGATAAATTAATTAGAATAAAAGAATAACCAACGCATGTCATCGTGACACGTGAGAGGAACGGTAGGAGCGAAGTTTTTCTCCAAAAACAAATTATTACTCGGCCCAAAAATCTCGAATATTATGGCTTATCCCGTCGAGATTTTGCAGCATTTTTTTGGCGGGCTTTTCTCGGAATTCTACATAAGTAGAAGCTCATAGTAGGGATCATTCTCTCTCAACTTCCTTCAATAAGCTCCGATGGAAACGCACGCGGACGACGAGATTGTTCCCATGGAGACAGATGGTGAAGAAGAATTTCCTCGTAAAGAACCTCCCAAAATCCTCCGCCTCCACGAGTCCGTCGTCAATCGAATTGCTGCCGGAGAGGTCATTCAAAGGCCTGTGTCCGCCATTAAAGAACTCGTCGAGAACAGCCTTGACGCCCAATCCACCTCCATCAACGTAGTTGTCAAGGACGGCGGCCTCAAACTCATCCAAGTTTCCGACGACGGCCATGGCATCCGTGTCTGTTTTTCTTTAATCAACTCCATTTTCCTACTTACTGTTTGCTTATCAAAAACGAAAACGAACCAAAC
This sequence comes from Momordica charantia, assembly GCF_013281855.1. NCBI lineage: Eukaryota > Viridiplantae > Streptophyta > Magnoliopsida > Cucurbitales > Cucurbitaceae > Momordica > Momordica charantia. The sequence continues at coordinate 14,479,365 of NW_028275159.1, read as the reverse complement.
CGAAATTTGAAGGTCATGCTTGAGTATCTACATTCGTAATCGTCTCGTCTCATTATTGCGTGGGTTTGAGTTATTTACTTTAAGTTTATAGGAGTGAAAGCCATGCTATCAGATGAGGGTTCTTTTTCCCCGATTTTTGTGGAGATAGGGAATAAGGAAACCCTGTGGTAGTGAATATAATTCGAGGAAACTTGGCAATTTTGTTGCATTAACTTTCTGATTTTCTCAAATTTTGGCTTGTTTTTCCGTAGTTTGAAGACTTGCCGATTTTGTGCGAGAGACACACGACGTCCAAGTTGTCCAAATTCGAGGATTTGCAGTCCATAAAGTCGATGGGATTTCGAGGAGAGGCGCTGGCGAGCATGACTTACGTAGGTCATGTTACAGTCACCACCATTACCAAAGGACAACTATACGGTTACAGGTAGAAATACTACAAGCAAGCTGTGGCTCTACCTCATGTCTTTCATATTTGGTTGCTCGGGGAGTTGTAAGTGTAGGGAAAAAATATTAGTTATGTAGATTAATTATGTTAAATTATTCACTTTGTTTTTCATAGAGTGAATTTTTTTCTAGAATCTTTCTGAGTTTCCTGATATAATGGGACAGAGTATCCTATAGAGATGGAGTGATGGAGCATGAGCCCAAGCCATGTGCTGCTGTAAAAGGAACTCAAATAACGGTAAACGTACCAGTCTAGACTACTCCTGTAGTAAAACAACAATATCTAGAGTCAGCAATATTTGGAGTTGACAATGATTTATTTAGTTAACTAAAGGAATTCGGCTGACATGATGGGTAATCCAATTCCTATGTATGGTATGATACATGCTAAATCAGAATCAGGAGATCAAGATTTGTCTTTATTTCGTACAAAGACACTTTTGTTTGAACACTTGAAAGTTTCAAATCCAATAATCATTCATTGTAATTGGCAGTTTAATTTTCTTGGATGTCTGGTTCCAGGTTGAGAATCTGTTCTATAACATGACTGCTAGAAGGAAGACACTACAAAATTCGTCTGATGATTATACAAAGATTGTGGATCTTCTTAGTCGTTTTGCCATTCATCATACAAACACCAGCTTTTCTTGCAGAAAGGTTGTTTCAGTAGTTAGTAAACATTGTTTGTTTGTATTAGTTTTGTAGTGTCTTCTCAGATGTTTTGATGGCTTACAATGTGCTTTGACTTACAATGTGCTATGTCTATGTGAGTTGGACTTCTCAAAATGTTGGTTACTGTATTGTATCAGCATGGAGCTGCCAGAGCAGATGTTCACTCGGTTGTGTCAAGTTCAAGGCTGGATGCCATTCGTACAGTTTATGGTGCATCAGTTGCTCGCAATCTTATGAAAATAGAAGTTTCAGGAAACGATGAAGTCTGTTCAGATTTCAAGATGGATGGTCTAATCTCCAACTCAAATTATGTTGCAAAGAAGATCACAATGGTGCTTTTTATCAATGGTATTGCATATTTTTCTTATCTGTTAAGCGATTCCAGTTGAGTAGTATCTCTAGGGACTATGGGTATCTTGAAAAAGTTTTGTGGGTGAAAGAATCACTTTGTGAATTCTTACCTATGGCGGATGTTTTATTGTAGTTTTTCAAGGAGGGGTTGTTCTTCTATTATTTCTGTTTTCTTGTTATATGGGGATCTTTGTATACTCCTAAAGGAGTGTTGCCTTTGAAAATTTTTCACTATTTTGACAAAAACTTTGTTCCTTTTCAAAATAAAAAATAAAAAATAAAAAATAAAAAATAAAAAATAAAAAATAAAAAATAAAAAATAAAAACAAAAAAACCATCCCCTTCTATGAGCTCTTAACTAAAAACCTATGAAACTACCCAAATTCTCTTCCAAAGGATGACATGAGAATGTTTGTAAATAATGACCTCACGCCCACCTACTCCCTTAACATCAAGACCTCTGACATAAGATAAGATAAGATATTAGCGAACAACTAACTTCTTGGTTTCTATATCTTACCTTATCTCTATTGACTTTCATGAATTTTATTCTTTGTTTTTATTGAATCAAGCAGATTCAAGCAGGTTCCAGCATTATATCCATATTTCTTCTGTTAATTAATCTATTATTGTCTTGTTTTCTGTCAGTAGATTGTACTATCGTGAATACAGCCGTAGTTCTATTTAATTTCCTGCTGCAAAATAGGTTATCATTAGCCAGAACTAGGGAGTTTTCTTTGGAGAATTATTCCATATGAATGCCTCTGTACCTGAGAATTAATCAACGAGACGAGCATTCTTCATCTTCAAGTTGCCTAGATCTCATAATAATGCTAATATCTAAGCCCACGCAGAGAGGAAGTATTAAGAATGAACTACAAAGATTATATTTACATTAACCTATAAGAGCTTAAATTTTTTGGTCTACTCGTAATTTAGAGACAGTTTTGTAGTTTTTACCAATTTCATTTGAAGATCATGGATCATAGTTGCTAGGGTCCTTGTTATTATTATTTTCATATTTTCCTTTTATTTTAACTTTTGCAGGTAGAATGGTAGAATGTAGTTCTTTAAAGAGAGCTGTTGAAATTGTTTATGCTGCAACCTTGCCCAAAGCATCCAAACCTTTTGTATATATGTCAATTATATTGCCACCTGAGCATGTTGATGTGAATGTTCATCCAACCAAAAAAGAGGTGAATTTTTTTCTTGAGGATATCCTTTCTAGTCTTTTCTTGTTGGCAGGTATTTCTTTTGGTTGATATAAGCTATAGGTACTCATAGTTTTTGCGCTCCAAAATGAAGAAAAACTGAAATTTAAGACAATTTTATTGGTTAAATGAACTATACAACAAATGGGAACCCTCACTAGGGAAGATACAAAAAAGTTTTCCAAATAGTGACAAGAGTAGAACTAAGTTATAAAGGGACTATATCGCTTATGTCAAGTGGCCAAAGAAGTACGGATATAAGACATGGATATACCAACATGGTGGCGGCGTGTTATTTCTAAAAACCCAGGACATAAATATGACAAGATACATTTTTTGTAATATTCTTATTTTTGTTTTTTGTATCAGAAGGAAAAGTTAAAGAAAACAAGTCTAATGTATTTCACTCTCAATTTTTAGAAGTAAATAAATGAATGAAAGTTTGAATATTTTTAGTTCTATGTGTCTAATAATTGTTTGTCATATGTTCCTGAGTGTTCGACACATGTTTAATTTGGTGTGCTTAACGAATTCAGGACACATGCCTAAATATCGGATCCATATTCAATTTGTTAAATTAATTCCCGAGTTATGAAACATGTCTATTGAACAATTTGAACTAAAAAGCATTTGATAGATCCAATAAGTATTAATATATTATAGTGTTTAACATGTGTTGGGCATGAACATGTTACACAAATTAAAGCCATGCTTCATAGAGAGTTGCAATTGTGAAAAGGAATTTCAATTTCTCATAAAGAGAGAAAAAATTTCTTATAAAAAAAAAAAATCTCATAAAGAGTGTCAAAACAATCTTCCTTGCACAGTGCTCTATTTCTTTCAAGAAAAGTTGACATTGAGATTCTGAGCTTGCTTTACAAATTAGATCTAAGTAGTCATCAAAATTCTTATGGAAGTTTCTTTGTTTACACTTAATTCTTTATAAGTTCTCTATAACTGTAGAATTCACAAGTTCAACGTTTGAAGTTTTATATTGTTCTACGGACTAAATCTCTATCAATATGCAGGTTACCCTTCTGAATCAGGAAGTTATTATTGAGAGGATACAGTCAGCGGTTGAATCAAAATTGAGAAGTTCTAATGACACAAGAACATTTCAAGAACAGGTATATTTAATAGCTTTGTCTGAAAAATCTACAAATTGGATTAAATTGGTTATTGAAAATACCATTTTTTTTCCAAACAAAGAAACAACTTTTCATTCATCATATGGAAAGGAAATGTTCAGGAAACAAATTCTGGAAAGGAAAAGATCAAAATAGGGAACAAGCTCAAGTAGGAGCATTTCAACCATAGAAGATATATAAAGAAATTGAAAAACAATGAGCCATCAAACTAAAGGATTTAGGGTCAACAATACCAGGAAACTACAAGGCTCCACCGAAACAACCCAAAAAACAAAATTCCACAATGAAATGATCCAAAAAAACTTCCAACCATTGAAGCTACCCCAATGAAGGAGAAGAAGCATCCGAAAAAACCACTTGGAGCTGAAGAAACCCATAGAAAAAAAATCTTTAATTATCAAACAACCCAAAAAGAGAGTCCGAGGAATAGACCGTTGTTCCTAAAGAGAGAACTAAATGTATTAGCAAAATATCCTTTTAGTATACGTTTCTTCAACTTCATTCTTTGTTTGATAAGTTTCTTCACTGTAGTGTTATGAAGACTTTTGAGGTGCAAAAATATTTCAATCAATATAGTTAATTTATTGGATCTCAGTTATTGATCATACTCCACCATGAACTGCATATTATAGGATGTAGAATCTTCTGCAGCTTATCAAATGGTTATGAGCAATGACTATAATCAGAATTCCTCACAATCTGGTACAACATGTTTTGGTCTTTGTGGGTGTCACACCCTTTATTTTGTAGTTTTTAAGATTGTTTACCCGTCCCTTCAGTCATATTGTTGTAATGCATCTAGGGTCAAAATCACAAAAAGTTCCAGTGCATAAAATGGTTAGGACAGATTCAACAGATCCAGCTGGAAGGTTGCATGCATACGTGCAAATGAAGCCTCCTGGCCTCCCTGAATCTAGCTTGACTGCTGTGAGGTATGTATATATCTTGGTTTTTAGTATGGAGCTATCCATATCAAAGTTTTGCATTGTTAATTGTTATTAGATATCATCATACAGACTGTATTTGATGTAACTTAGACAGTTCTGTTCTTTGTTGTGCTTAGTTTTAATAGTCTTGGGACTAGTGAAAAAAGTAAAGGGCTTAGAGAATGGGAGAAAGTTCATAATAGATAGGGGAAAGGAAGGAAATGGCAGAGATGGTGGGTGAGGTGGGGGGAGGGGGAGATGGTACCCAGTTTTTAATATGAAAATTATGGAAACAAATATATATCTTGCGAAGAATTGGGGAAAAAAATACACACTAAAGATAGACATATTGTGAAGGATTGACGATGCTAAATGTAAACATGGAGAGAGATACTCTCTAGGATTGTGGAGCCTATGATTATTAATTTTCACCAATCTTTTTATCCCAATCAATTTCTTTGTTGTTTAGTTTTATTAACAGTTATGGTTCAACAAAATATTTTTTCAAAAGAAATCTTCAAAGCTGAATTCTTATTTGTTATCCAATGTCCAGCATTTGCTACGGTATCGCTGATTAAAAATCTTTAAGAGATTCAGAATGATATGGAAAGGAGTCTTTGTTTTATTGACTCCTTCTTGCATGTGCCAATAATTAAAATGTCCTTTATTTATTTTTATAGTTGCAATGTGCGTCCTTGAAATTATAGTTGCTGTAAATTGAGGAAAGAAAAAAAAAAGAGGGAAGAAAGGAGATGAAAAAAAGCCTCCCAGTTTCTAATAATCATGGAAAGACTGGTACAAAAGAAATATCTGTGATTTGCATTCCACCAAGAAGCCAATTGCTGTATCCTATTGATCAGCTGAAATTTTTTTGTCCTCAAATTGTATAGTTCTTCTCTTTCCAAATAAGCCAAAAGGTGGCCCCCATGGCACACAATCAAAGAATCTTAGGTCTCCTTTTGAAATAGAAAGTCAGCCCCTACACTCCCTCCAAGAGCCAATCACCCACATTTTTTGGGGAGGCATAAAGAGTGCCCATCTCCTTCAGAATAAAACAACCTCCGTAGGCAACAAGACAGTGGAGAAACAAGTGGTCCAGGGACTCCTCATGTCATTTAGAAAGATTGTATATTTGGGAGAGTCCAATTGGAGAACTTTCTCTGAAGCCTATCAGCCGTATTAGTGCCCCTATACATTATTATGGACCATAAGAAGAAAATTGAAATTAAAGGTTCAAGAATTTATATGTATTTGCAAGGTAAATATAGAATCATACTGTTTTATAATTTGCATTATTATTTTTGATAAGGATTAATTATTTGCCCTTTTACATACACTGGATTTGTAGGTCTTTTGTTAGACGGAGAAGGAATCCAAAGGAAGTTGCTAATCTTACTAGCATTCAAGATCTTGTTACAGAAATTGATAAGAATTGTCATGCTGGTAGTTTCTCGCTGAATCTTTGAATTCTATGAAAGCTTTGGAGATTTCAATTGAACAGATATTAAATGCTGGCAACTGCAGGCCTCCTTAACATTGTAAGACATTGCATATATGTTGGAATGGCAGATGATGTCTTCGCATTGCTTCAGCATGATACTCATCTCTATCTTGCTAATGTTGTGAACTTGAGGTAAAGATTCATAAAAATGATGAGTTAAATTTGAATTTATTGTGGAGATTTTTTTATTTTTATTTTTATTTTTGAACAAGATATGAACTTTTCATCTATTAATAAAAATGAACAAAATTGTTCAAAGATACAAACTCTGTGAGGAGGGAAGAAAAATAAAAGTATTATGGAGCATTCTTATGAAGTTTTAGAAACTTCTTTAACCATATGACACGTATGTTGTAGTCTTGCTCTGATTGGCCGTTGCATTTTGTAACCATTCATTTCCAATATTAGAATACTGTTGAATAACTGTATTTGTATACCTCTTTGAATTATCATTATTCAGTATACGGTAGGCTAATTATTACTGAATTATCAAAGATTCAAATAGATTGAGATGAGCAGAAGCTGAGAGAGGAGTGAAAGCTTGTTGGGTTGGGAGTTAACTTGTAGTTTTGCTTTTGCCCAGAGGACTCTTGCAAAGTTAAATCTTTGAAACTGTTCGTGGGTATAGGGCAGTTTTATTGAGGCGCACCCGGGCGCTCGCTTCAGGCTAGAGGTGAGGCGATTTCCCTCAGGTGCGCCTTGCAAGGTGTCCAGGCGAGCGCCTTCAATCGGGCACTCGCCTTGGTGCGCCTTTGTGCGCCTCTCGTCCGAGACCAGGCGATCAATGGGTGATCTGCCTTATATATATATATATATTTTTAATTTTTAATGTGTTTTTTTTTAAAAGAACCTTCCTCCCTCGCGAAATACCCCAGTCCACAAATCTTAACCATTCTCTCTGCCTCTCGACATTCACCTTCACCATCTCAATCTTTGGCCATCGCCCGCTCCCGTCTCTGAACATCACTGTCGCCGCTCCCGCCTTCGACTAAACTTATTTAATTTGGTTGTTTTATGTATCTTGTTGACGTTTACTATGACACTATTTTGGTATTTATTTTTTAAACTATGTTTACTATATAAATTTATGCACTATATATATAGTTTTTATTTATTTATTAAGGTGCGTCTCGCTTCACTCGGGCGTCGCCTTTATATCGCCTCTCGCCTCCAGGCGATCAAAGGGTTTGTCGTCTTGAGGTGCGCCTTGCGTCTCGAAAACACTGGTCTGGGGCCAAATTGGTGCATGAGTTCGAGAAAGATGCCTAGAAGCCAAAAAGAATTGTCAATATGTTGGGGCCTGTGATGAGTTGAAGAATCCTTATTTTTGGATGGACAGTGATGAAATCAATTCAAGCCCTAATGAAGTGGGCTGGCTGCTTTGCAAAAAAAAAAAAAAAAAATACTCCTCCTTGGCGAGTCACATTCTACAGGCGTCTATTTATGAACAAAGGAAATAAAAATCGAGCCTTCTTATTTCTCTATATGAAATTGTTCTTGGAGAAGGAAGAAAATATTCTTGATCTTTCGTCTTCATTATTTTCCTCAAATAAGACATTCAATTCACCACCATTAAGGGTATAAACCATATCAATATTTTCCTTTCTGTTCAAGGGTTCAATATCAAGCATATTTTCTTCCTTCTCCAAGGACAATTTCACATAGAGAAATAAGAAGGCTTGCTTCTTTATTTCCTTTGTTCATAAATAGACATAAATAGACACCTATAGAATGTGGCTCGCCAAGGAGGAGTAATTTTTTTTTTTTTGAACAGAAAGGAAAATATTAATATGATTTATACCCTTAATGGTGGTGAATTAATTGTCTTATTTGAGGAAAATAATGAAGACGAAGCTACTGATTTTGGTGGGGAGTCTAGGGACTCTTTTCGAATAGAATGTAGGCTAAATATATGTTTTAGTTTCTAACGTTGGAGTGTTTTTTCAGTTTAGTTCCTATTGTGTAAAAAGCTTCAATTTAGTCCTTTATGTTTTAACTTTAATATTTTTCAATTTAGTCTCTCACCGTTGATAAATGTTAATATTGGTTGATGATTAACTTACATGACATAATACTTAGTAAATTGACGTAAATTTAAAGGAGAAAAAAGGTCATTAAAATAAAATTTGAAATTTCTACAAATTTCTATATATATATATTTGATATTTGTGAGTGTCTGGGCTTGGTTGTGCGCACTTCGATTAACCTCATGGGACAACTACCTGAACCTACCACATTTGTTTCCATGTAAACTCGTAGAGTATTAAATCTTTGGTTGGTGGTCACCATGGTTTGAACCCATTTCTTTTTAGCTCTTTACCTTTTACATTAGCCCTTGTTGACTACTAGGCCAATCCATGATACTTTTTTTCTCTTTTTATATATTGTATATTTTGAAATTAGTATTTTAGCTTCAGTGAGATAAATTATATTTTCTTGTAAGGCTATAAAATAGCCCTTTGGGATTTGTAGGAGAGATGTTTTTTGAACAATATTATTGAATAAAAAGGTTTTAGAGAGGTTCTCTCAGTTTTGGGAGTTTTCTCCTTTGGCCATGGATATGGCTTCATTATAAATCTGCTGCATGAGAGGGGATTGAATAGGTGGTTTTGGAAGATCGAGAGGGATTATATTAGAAGTTGTGGAAAATCATTATGGAGCTCTCTCTCAGTCAATTAGTGGGTATGTTGGATCTCTATTATCTATGAGTCACCTAGATATAACGAAAGGGATGATATTTTTTTGGGGACTTGGAGAATATTCATGCGTCAATGTTGGGTGCATAGATAGTGTTTTGGAGGTGGCTTGAATATCTCTTTTTTTTTTTTTTGGGAAAAGAAACTATTTCATTGATTATATGAAATATGTAATTGATTACAAAAGGGGAGAGACCCCTTGGGGTTACAAAAAAGCTCTCCAATTAGATAAGAGAGAAGCGAAAATATAGCGGTAAAAGGGAGGAGAGCATTTACACCAAGAAATAACCAAAAAGACTATAGATTCAAATAATTGATGAGGTGAGCGCTCCTTATCTTGAAATATTCTTTAATTTCTCTCCAACCAAACAGTCCAAAGCACCACTCAAACGAAATGAGACCAAAGGCAATGTTTTTCCTTTTTGAAGGGATGACCAGTGAGAGATAAGGCCAATAGTTGAGATATATCGGTAGGTAGAGTAACCGACCATCCATAGAGAGAAAGAAGAGTGTTCCACAAGTTAGAGGTCAATTTGCAAGAGACAAAAATGTGCCCGATATATTCACCATGTTGCTTGCATAAGACACACCAATGTGGGGAGATATGTGGGCATTCTTCTTTGTAATTTGTCGTGAGTATAAAGGAAGAATTTAATCTTTTTCGGGTGAAGGTCCTTCCAAATAGCCCTGTACAGTGAGGAAGAACCCTGTAAAGAGGCAGATAGATGTATATCTCTGAGGAGTGAAGATGTAGTGAATTGGCCGTGGGCTTACAATCTCCAAGAGATAACATCTCTGTTGGCTTGAATATCAAAAGATGGCCTTCTAAAAACTCAAATGGTGGTAGAACTAAAAGCATGAAGGGTACCACAAAGTTACTAAAGATTTGATATTATTTGGAATTCCTTTATCCAATGGGTTTTCTATGTGGTCTAGCTTGAATGTCAGTCTTTGATTGATACAATTTTGACTTCCAAGCAATTGTTTTAACAAATCTATCTTTGTTTTAAACCCCAGAATTAGGTGGTTATTGTTTATAGGTTTAAATACTATTTTAATTTTTGTTCTCTACTCATGAGAGTTAGTATAGACTCTCCCCTCACGGTGAGGGTGGAGAGGAAAAGTTTTGTTCTTAGTTGGTCTGGAAATGGTAAGTTTGTAGTGATTGAAGAAGCTTGTAGGGGAAAATCTTTGAAAGTGTGCTTGAAGATGGGGATGTTGGCTTGAGCGAGGTATTGTTTCGTTGTCATTAGTTCACGCCCAAATATGGAGTTCTTCGGGAGGTGCACTCACCGATTGGTTTAATCTGGCGTCAGTTGGTTATTAATTCTAGGGGAAGATGTGTGATTGCGATGGAATTGCAAAAAGGAAGATGTTCGTCGTTGATTGTTCCTGAAGGCGTGGGGAGTCAAGGTTGGTGCTCGTTTGGTGAGATGCTGGAATCTTCTCTCCCTAAAAAATCTGCAAAAGCAGAGCGCTTAGAAGTTAGAGAGCCAAGGAATGTCATTCCTCTTTTTTGTCATTTGTGAAGGTAGCGTTCTCGATGAAACACGCGGGCGTACTCCTTGCTTCTAGGGACATTGATCTGAAGCTCGACCTGTGCACCGTTTTTCTTCTCTGTCATGACAAATCAATTGATTTAATGTAGGCATTGCTCTTTCCTTTGTCGGGGGAGGTTAGGTTATGTGGGGTTGAGGGAGGACCTTGGTTTTTTGTTTTCTCAACTTCCGCTTTGTTGGTGAGGAAAAATGCAAACAGTCTAACTTATGATTGAAAGAGAGGTTAGAAGGTTGGGTGAGTTTTAAAAGATCTTTCTTTTCTGCTGGAATCTGGGCATGGTTTTTTTGGGAAGATTGTTGTTATCTAAGAAGCACGGACACAGACACACGAAAAAATATGTCTTATTTATTTATTGATTTATTGATTTTTTTTTCCTTTTTGTAGAGACTAAGGTTGGAGAGAATCCAATGTGATTTATTCTCATTATTAAAGTCTATATATATAGACAAATATACAAGGTTGACCTAATCCTATAAGGAGAAGGTAAATGACAAATTAATATTAATACAAGAATATGAAATATACTAATATCTATACTCTAACACTCCCCCTCAAGTTGGTGCATATATATTAGACAAACAATCTATTCAACTTGTGTTCTGTGATTTTTTGATATCATTGGGATCACCTCAGAAGTTACGATTGATTTCTTCTCAGCCATAACAAACAAACGAACTTATTTGAACAAAACGACAGAACCAGACCAAACCACCCGAACCAAACAAAACAGATGAATCAAACTGCTGGAACCAAACCGGATTAGGTGTTTTCTGAAACCAGAAACCCTAAGTGCTACCCCACGACAACCACAGGGGCGAAGGCGACGGGTGGCGACTGGCGGTGACGAAAGCACACGGCGACGACAATTGGCGGTGAGATGAAACTCACGAATAGGAATCGGAAAACAGCAGCGCTGGCGAATCAGCAAACGGCGGCGGCGGTAGTAATGAGTTGAGTTGGATAGCAATGAACAAAATCCTGAGGGACAAAACCCTAATGGGCACAAAACTCTAATGGGCATCAAAATCCTAATGGGCAAGAAACCTAGAGCTCTGATATCATGTAGAGATTAAGGTTGGAGAGAATCCAATGTGATGTATTCTCATTATTAAAGTCTATATATATATACAAATATTTAAGGTTGACCTAATCCTATAAGGAGAAGGTAAAAGACAAATTAATATTAATACAAGAATATAAAATATACTAATATTTATACTCTAACACTTATATTAGTCACGGCTTCGACACGCCTGTCTAAAAACCCAAAGAAAAAGGTAGGCTATTTGAAAAAAAATGAAAGCAACCCATGTTAAAAGTAAGTCTCCTATTATAAAAATAAATATAAAATTGTATTTTTTTAATAATAAAACCCAAGACTTTAAGTTTTCTGAAGGATCTAAGACTAAAGAGAAGTCTTCCTCTCCCCTGTTGTTGCCACGCTTCGCCTCCCAGCACCACTGCCGTTCTTCATGTTGCCGCCACCGACCAACTATGTAGCTATTGTTGCCGTTGCAACACTAATTAGGTTCCTTTTTTTTCTTCATTTATACGTTAACTTTATTTTCAATAGTTAGTAAAACAAATGAAGTGTGTTGGGTTTTATTTTTTAATATTAGATGAAATCTTCTATGGTGGAGTAGAAAAAGTCTTAGGCTGGTTGTTTTATTAATGATAAAAAAAGGTGTACAAATAGGGGAAGCCTAGTCTTTATATATAGGCTTAGCTTATGGGCCAATGGGCTTTAATTGCAATAATGGTTAACTAAAGTTAATGTTGAATTAGTTAGAAGTTAAGATTATGTGGACTTAGTTAGAAGTTGTTTTAAAGTTGTTTAGATTTTGTGTTTAAATTTAGCAAATAAATCTCCTTTTTTGTTAGGGAAGTTAGGAGGTTATTCCTAGATTTTGTTTCCTCTTGTAACCTATAAATAGTGCCTCTATTCCTCATCTTTGATCAATCAATTTGAGAATTTATTTCTTCTCTCTTTTCTCGTGTATGTCTCTCTGGTGTCTCTATCCTTAGTTTTTATGGTATCAGAGCCAGGTTTAGATTGACACCAGAATGGTTAAAACAGCCATGATGACTGATGTGCGCAAGGATGAGAGTTCCGACGGATCGAATACGACCTCAATTTCTCTCCCTAAAAGCACATCCACGACACCTCATGTCTCTGTCTCTGAAAACACTTCACTCCAAATTACCTCTCCAAAACTCAACGGAAAAAATTTTCTGCAATGGTCTTGATTGGCCCTCCTAGTTATTTGTGGCCGCAGTCGACTCTGGTACATCAATGGCACGATAGCAGAACCAGATGAAGCTGACCCTTCTTTTTCCGTGTGGGATGCACAAAACTCAATGGTCATGGCATGACTCATGAATTCGATGGAGGAGGACATTAAAGAATCCTTCATCTTCTACTCAACAGCAAAGGATCTTTGGAATGCGCTCACTATGGCTTTTTCTGATTTTGATAACTCGGCTCAATTGTTTGAATTACGCAATAAGGCACATTTCTTACGACAAGGTGAATCCGATGTCACCCAATACTACAGCTCATTACGTAGGTTGTGGGCTGAACTTGATTTATGTCTCAATCTCGAATGGGAGAACTTGAAGGATGCTGAACGCTTCCGCAAACACGTCGAGAAGGAACGAATTTATGATTTTCTTGCAGGTCTTCATCCGAAATTAGATGATGTGCGTGGCCGCTTACTTGCCACAAAGCCAATCCCAGCCATTGACAAAATCTTCGCAGAAGTTCGCTGGGAGTCAAGCCGTAAACGTGTGATGATGGGTGATACACCCACAAAACCTCTGTCCCTCTCACTGGAATCATCAGCTCTGGCGGCACGAGGTCCACCACCACCTTCATCCCGATCTACTCGTCGGAACAACCTATGGTGTGATCATTGTAAGCGCACAAACCATACAAAAGATCGGTGTTGGGAACTTCATGGTCGTCCTCGACGGAAGAATTTATCAGGGGATTATCGGCCACCTCCACCTACAAATACTCCACCTTCTCGAACCAGCTCCTCCGGCTATCAAGTGGGCCCTAGTGTGTCAAACTCCCAAGATTTGGCCACCTCTCTCCCTCCATTTTCGAAGGCACAACTTGAACAGCTCTATCGCCTCTTAACACTGCCGGTTGAGTTTACTCCTTCGTCAAGTTTTGTGGCACAACGAGGTATTTTTAGTGCAGCTTTAACAAGTCAGCAGCATTCCGATCAGTGGATCTTAGATTTGGGTGCAATTGATCATATGACCGCTTTTCATGATATGTTTACCCTGTACTCACCCAACCCGATTCAGACACATGTCAAGCTTGCAGATGGGTCATCGGCCATTATTAAGGGTTTTGGTTTTGTTATTCTTAGCCCAAACATTACATTGTACTCAGTGCTCCATGTGCCTAAATTATGTTGCAATCTAATTTCTATTTATAAGTTGACTCATGATTTAAAGTGTCAAGCCCTGTTCACTGACTCTAAGTGTTTGTTTCAGGACTTGATAACGGGAACGACGATTGGCAATGCTGATGGCTTTGAAGGGCTCTACTACTTCAGAGGACAAAATCTAAGAAATAAACAAGTTCTCCAGGTTGGTAGTGAGTCGAATTCTAGGGAACAACAAATTCTACTTTTACATCGCCGTTTAGGGCACCCGAGTTTTCAGTATCTTAAACATTTGTACCCTTCACTTTTTCATAAAGATAACCTTTTTACTTGCGAAGTGTGTCAACTTGCAAAACACTCTCGTACATCTTATCCTTCTGTTGAGTATATACCATCTAGTCCATTCACAATGATTCATGGTGATTTATGGGGGCCGTCTCGCATCAAAACTATGTCCGGTAAACGTTGGTTGCTTACCTTCACTGATGACCACACTAGGGTTTGTTGGGTCTATTTACTTAAAGAAAAATCAGAAACTGCATCAATCTTTGAACAGTTTCATTCTCTCATTCATAATCAATTTAATACGAGAATCAAAATTCTTCGCACAGATAAGGGGACAAAATATTTTAATCAAACATTGGGAACTTTCCCGTCTCAAAATGGAATCATTCACCAAAGTTCCTGTGTCATTACAAAATGGTATAGCTGAAAGGAAAAATAGGCATCTTTTAGAAACTGCTCGTGCTCTCATGTTCACCAATTCTGTTCCTAATCGTTTTTGGGGTGATGCTGTCCTTACTGCTTGTTATCTCATTAATCGGATGCCCTCTCGTGTTCTGAAATTTAACACTCCACTAGAAATCTTACTCACTATCTATCCGCAAATCCGATCTGTCCTCACAATTCCCCTCAAAATATTTGGATGTACTACATTCACTCATGTTTATGATCATGAACGTCACAAATTGGAGCCAAAAGCCAGAAAGTGTCTTCCTTGGTTATTCTCTTATTCAAAAAGGCTATAAATGCTATTGTCCATTCACCCATAAATTTTACACTACCATGGATGTCACATTTTTTGAGTCTCAATCTTTTTTTTCCCTAAATTCCCCTCAGGGGGAGACTCAGCCTATTACAAGTAGTCTTGATGGAAATTTTTGGGAGATTGATGATCTAAATACCAGAATTGAGTCCCCTTAGTCAAAAATACCTGAGATTGATGGTCTAAATACCGAGTCACCTCAGCCAAAAATACCTATCCCGATAATCCCAATTACTCAGATAGAAGAGTCAGTTCCTATTATTTCCTGTAATAATGAAGATGATCAAGTCAACCCAAATCGAAGTGACAAGCAACCTGAGACTCTTGTTTATTATCGGCAACAAACGGTTCAAAGAGGAGTGGAGCCACCACAGCCTCAACAGCAAAGTCATGAATCCATCTCGTCCTTAGGTACTGAACAATCTACCCTTGTGCCTCAAGACAATACTAATGATCTTGATCTTCTTATTGCACTTAGGAAGGGTGTGAGATCGTGTACTCAACATCCAATTGCTCGATGTATTGGTTATAGTCATTTATCTTCAGCAGTTCAGACCTTGGCTCTCAATCTGGAAGCCAATGAGGTACCAAAATCCATTCAAGAGGCTATGAGCAATCCACAGTGGAAAAATGCGATAGATGATGAAATGAAGGCTTTGAAGCTTAATGATACGTGGACAATAGTTGATCGTCCTCAAGATAAACCAACGGTAGGATGCCGATGGATCTTTACTGTCAAATATAAGGCTGATGGGTCCATTGAAAGGTATAAAGCAAGATTGGTGGCCAAAGGATACTCTCAGACTTTTGGGGTAGACTATCAGGAGACATTTGCACCCGTTGCAAAATTAAACACAATTCGTGTCCTCTTGTCCCTTGCTGCAAATCTGGATTGGAAACTACAACAACTGGATGTCAAGAATGCATTCCTCAATGGAGATTTGGAAGAAGAGGTGTACATGGACCTTCCTCCAGGATTTGACATTGACAAGTATGATGGAAAGGTGTGTAAGCTGAAGAAATCTCTCTATGGTTTAAAACAATCCCCACGTGCATGGTTCGGGCGATTTTCAAAGGCTGTTTGTAAACAAGGATATACCCAAGCTCAAACTGACCATACAATGTTCTATAGACACTCTCAAGGTAAGATCACCATCCTCATTGTTTATGTCGATGATATTATCGTAACAGGTGACCATCATGAAGAAATAGAGAGACTAAAACAGGTACTTGGAAAGGAGTTCGAAATAAAGGACCTGGGAACACTTCGGTATTTTCTAGGGATGGAAGTTGCAAGGAGCAGAACTGGTATATCTGTATGTCAAAGAAAATATGTACTAGACCTCTTGAAGGAAACCGGAATGCTTGGATGTAAACCATCTGATACTCCAATAAGTCCCAATCATAAGTTGGGAGAGAGCCTAGATGGGTACCCGTTGATAAAGGGAGATATCAGCGTCTTGTTGGAAGATTAATCTATTTATACCACACTAGGCCGGATATTGCATTTGCAGTGAGTGTTGTAAGTCAATACATGCATGCTCCTACTAAAGAACACATGGAAGCCGTGTATCATATTCTTAGATATCTTAAAGGAACTCCAGGGCTTGGATTATTTTTCGGAAAGGATGATGACAGAAAGATTAAGGTGTTTACAGATGCTGATTGGGCAGGTTCTATTCAAGATAGGAGATCTACGACAGGATATTGTACCTTCGTCTGGGGTAATCTTGTTACATGGAAGAGTAAGAAACAATCAGTTGTTGCAAGAAGTAGTGCTGAGGCTGAATTCAGGGCATTATCTCATGGTATTTGTGAGATAATGTGGCTGAAACTCCTTCTCCAAGAACTCAAGATCAGGTTTGATAGTTCAATGGAAGTCTATTGTGACAACAAGGCTGCAATTGCTATTGCACACAATCCAGTGCATCATGATCGTACTAAACATGTTGAGGTTGACAGGCATTTTATCAAGGAGAAGATTGAAGAGAAAATTATAAATTTGATGTATGTTCCATCATCAGATCAAGCTGCAGATATCCTAACAAAAGGACTCTTGAGACCCGTGTTTGAAAGGTTGTTGATCAAGCTGAAACTGTTCAATCTGTATAGTCCAGCTTGAGGGGGAGTGTTGAATTAGTTAGAAGTTAAGATTATGTGGGCTTAGTTAGAAGTTGTTTTAAAGTTGTTTAGATTTTGTGTTTAAATTTAGCAAATAAATCTCCTTTTTTGTTAGGGAAGTTAGGAGGTTATTCCTAGATTTTGTTTCCTCTTGTAACCTATAAATAGTGTCTCTATTCCTCATCTTTGATCAATCAATTTGAGAATTTATTTCTTCTCTCTTTTCTCGGGTATGTCTCTCTGGTGTCTCTATCCTTAGTTTTTAGTTAACCACAGTAACTAACTAATAACCTAACTAATCTAAACAATAATAAGAAACAAAATACTTAACCTAATTACAAAGAGAGCTCTAACATCTAAACACCTAACAAACTACTGCATCAATTCCCCCCTTCATAAAAAAAAAACTCTTCCTCAAGTTTAAACACTAAGTTCACTAAGAGGATAATATGTATACAAATCAGAAACATTGAAGGTGTTAGAAATGTTATAGCCTTCCGGAAGCTCTACCTTGTAAGCATTAGAGCCAATATGTTTAAGGATCCTACAAGGCCCGATTTTCTTCTTTTGTAACTTACTATAGGTTCCTCTTGGAAATCTCTCCTTTTGAAGATGCACAAGAACCAAATCTCCTTCAGCAAACTCTTTGTACCTTTGTTTCTTGTTAGCAAGTTCGGCATACCAATTCTTGGTGGATCAGAAAAAGCCTTAGGCTGGTTGTTTTATTAATGATAAAAAAAAGTGTACAAATAGGGGAAGTGTAGCCTTTATATATAGGCTTAGCTTATGGGCGAATGAGCTTTAATTACAATAATGGTTAACTAAAGTTAACCACAATAACTAACTAATAACCTAACTAATTCTAAACAACAATAAGAAACAAAATACTTAATCTAACTACAAAGAGAGCCCTAACATCTAAACACCTAACAAACTACTACATCATTCTACCTTTACCAATAATAGTCAAAGTCAACCAACTCAAACTGAGGTAAAGAGCTTTCAATCTTGAATTCTAATATTGAAGATGAATCAAAGCTACTTTGGCACATAAAAAATTGAACGAAAGAGGTGGAAATATTTCATGGTAATATAACTTTTGTCATGGCATAAATAAAAGTTTCTTTCTTTATTATTATTATTTTTTATACCAGAGTTAGAGCTATTTAGTGGAGATAAATGGTCAAGATATTTTGAATTTGTTGAAAAGTTACTCCCCAAGATATCGCCGATATTCAAAAGTTGGAAGATGAGGCAAATAGTCGTGCAACTAAAAAGACTCCTAAAACCATTCCTTTACCATCTTCAAGCATATCTATTGGCAAAGTTGGTGTGAGTAATGCTCCTATTTCAAGTAGTTTTGAGTAAAAGAAAAGGAAGGGTATAAAATGGTCATTTAACAGGACATCAATGGGCCAATTACATGCACTTATTGCTCGGATGGTTTATTCTTTAGGGTTGCCTTTTTATTTTACGAGAAATTCACATCGTATAGGTGCATTTACTTATGCTACAAATAATTTATTATCAAGATATGTGTCTCATGGATATAATTTGCTGAGTACAACTCTTCTAAGAGAGAAAAAAACAAATATTCAAACATTATGTAGCCCATTAAAGACATATGGTGTGAGAAGGTCATAAGTATTGTGAGTTATTGCTGGAGTGATTCACAAATGAGACCTTTGATAAATTATTCGGCAGTTATAGATGGTGAGCCAGAGTTTTTGAAAGCGATGGATTGCTCAGGTGAGATTAAAGATGAGTATTTTATTGCAAATTTGTTGAAGGAAGTAATTAATAAAGTGGGACCTCAAATTTGTTATAGATCTTGTAAGAACAAACACCTTCTAAACACACACGACGACACCTAGTACACACAAAGAATCACCCTAGGGGAAGAATAAATGACTTACCTTTAAGGTCAAAGCTTTGGATAGAGAGAACTTGTTCTAGATCCAAATTTAAACATTGCACAAGTTTGATGACCAACCTAAACTTGCATGTTTCAAAGAGTTTTGTGTAACTAGATCAAGATGCACCAATGTTCAAGTTCATGATTTTGGGAGCAAAGAGGAAAGCTCAAGGCTATTTTCATTCATCAATAATACAACCTCCCAAGTGTACAAGAAGAAGCTAGACTAATAGAACTTGATTTCTCTCAAATAAAAGGAAAATGACTTTAACTAAACTAGTTGCAAAGGGGCATAACTAAGTTACACAAATTGATGGAGTTTCTCTAAATGAGCTTCTAAAGTGCATTAAACCCCATTCTTTGGCCTAGGACCTATTAAATAAATTATACATGAAGTCTAAAAGAAGATTATAATACTGATTACATGAAAACACTACTTAAGACTCAAACCCTAAATACTTCATAAATTAGAGCTATTGGGTTCGGTGTCTTCATGTTTCCTTGAAGCTTCTTTCTCCAATTGTTCTCCTTCCTCGTGAAGCTAGATAATTCACATGTTGAAGTGGAGATCCCCTTCTTCATCGGTTGGCCCTCATGGCATGATGTGTGTTGCTTGAAGCATATCAATATGTGTACCAAAAAATGTTGAATACAATCGGCTATTATATGAAGAATGTAGTTGGATCTCTACAATTGTTGGTAATGTGATGGTGGTGAAGAACTTTATTATGAATCATTCAATGAGACTTGCAGTTTTTGATAAGTTTGTAAAAATGCTTTCTGTGGCAAAAACATTGCCAGGCCATTATTATACTGAAGAGGTTTAAACTCATTAAAGGTGGTTGGTAAGCTATGGTTTTTAGTGACAAATGGACATGTTATAGAGAGGATGATGTGGGGAAACCAAGATATGTAACAGAATTGATGTTAGATAATGTGTGGGGAGACAAAATTGATTATATCATTTTCTTCACTTTACCTATATATGATATGATTTGGGTTTGTGATACAGATGTACCTGGTCTTTATTTGGTTTATGATATGTGGGATACTATGATTGAAAGTGTGGAGACGACAATATAGAGACATGAAGGAAAATGTGGGGATCAAGTCTCTTTTTATAATGTGGTGTATAATATTCTTTTTGTTCGTTGGAACAAGAATAACACCCAACTCATTAGTTATAAGGGAACAATAGGATCTTCAACAACAGATCCCTTCCCATCGAGATTTTTCTTTATAGAGTTATTGTACTAGAATAATACCCCACTCATTTGGTTTATGATACGTTGGTATAAATATTTCTACCCTCCCTTCATTAGTTACAACTTAAACGACTTTCTTAAACGATCTTATTTCAAATTGGAAGGTGTTCTTGTAACCTGCCTTTTTGGCCTTTTGTATATTTCTTATCATCAATGAAATATCGTGTTTCATATAAAAAAAGAATAATACCCCACTCCATTTTTCAGCACGTTCATTGAATCCAAGGTATTTTTTTAATTATTACATCTATTTATTATTATTTCATTTGTATTATGATTTCTATATAAGAGTTCAACATTTTCTAGACTTATATTTAGGTACTATAGTATGCATTGACTTAAAGAGGATCCTAATCGAGTACCTCAACATAAAGATATGGAAGTAACTCGTGAGATGTAGTGTCTAAAGATATTTTTCTAAGCCAAAAGACTGTGCAAAAGCGAACTTGGAATTTACTAATTTTTTGCCTAGACCAGGCGAAGTGAAGAAAATGATATTATCAATTGTCTCCACACACATCATTTAGCACCAATTCTTTACATATATTGCTTTCCCCCTATCATCCTCTCTATAACATGTACATTTGTCACTAATAACCATACTTTGTATACCACCTTTTTGAGTTTAAACCTCTTCAGCATAATAATGGCTGATGCAAAACGTGTATCTACCAGAGAAAGCATTTTCAAAGATACAAACTTATTAAATATTGCAAGTCTTATTGAATGATTCATAATAAAGTTCTTCACCATCACATCACTAGCAATTGTAGAGATCCAACTACATTCTGCATACGCTAGTTGATTGCCTTAGAGTACCCTTCCTTACCTTTTGCACAAAACTACTTGAAATAGGAGCATTGCTCACACCAACTCCCCCAATAGATATGTTTGAAGGTGGTAAAAGAATAGTTTTAGGAGTCTTTTAGTTGCACGACTCTTTGCCTCATCTTCTAGTTTTTTCATATCGGCGATATCTTGGGAAGTTAACTTTTCAACAAATTTCAATACTTTGACCACTTATCTTTAATAAATGAGCTCTAACCCTTGTATAAAAACTTTTCTTTATGTCATGACAAAAGTTACATTGCCATCAAATATTTCAATTCTTTATGCTTAGTCACATATTACCAAAGTAGATTTGATTCATTCTCAATATTGTAATTAGAGATTTAAGGCTTGGTTTGGGTTGATTGACTTCGACTATTATTTCTAGAGGTAGAATATGCCATCTAATATTTCAAAGTAAAACCCAAAATACTTTTGGTTTTTTTACAAACTATTAAAAACGGAAAAATACTACCTAACTGAAGAAAAAACCAAACCTAATTAGTGTTGTAGTGGTGTCATAGTTGGTCAGTGGCGGCATGAAGAATGACAATGTCGTGGGAGGTGAAGCGCCGCAGCAGCAGGGGAAAGGGGGACTTCTCTTCTGTGTGAGTTTTCTTTTAAAAAAATATATTTTTTCTATTTATTTTTTTAACAGGAAGCTTATTTTTAACATCGATTGGTTGGGCTTCCATTTTTAAAAAATAGTCTACCTTTTATTTTAAGTTTGTTAGATGGGCGTGTCCTTTGCATGTCCTACATAAAAAAAAATGACATCTTTCGCGTGTTCGGATGTGTCTGTGCTTCCTAGGTATTGGGCGTCTTTGGTTGGTTGCGAAGTGAATGTTTTTCCTCCTATTTAGGGTTTCCTTTGGGTCATAATCCGAAAGTGTTGCCTTTTGGGTGCTTGTGTTGGAAAATATTCAAAAGCGTCTCTCTTCATGGAAAAAAGTTTTTTTTTTTAATTATTTTCTTCCTAAAGGGGTGAGGTTCATGCTTATTTAGGCTGTTCTAAGTGGTATGCCGACGCACTATATGTCACTGTTTAAGCTTCCAGTGTCAGTAAGCAAGAGCTTGGAGAAGATGATGAGGGATTTCCTTTGGGAGGGACGGGATGAGGGGGGTGGGTGCATTTAATTAATTGGGAAACCATTTCAAATCCTTTGGAGGTGGGAGGTTTGGGCATTAGGAACTTGAGACTTAAGAATGAGGTTGTGTTGCCTAAATGGTTGTGGTGTTTCTTTCAAGAGGTTTGGGCATTAGGAACTTGAGACTTAAGAATGAGGTTGTGTTGCCTAAATGGTCGTGGTGTTTCTTTCAAGAACTTAGGGCATTGTTGTGTAGGGTTATCGTGAGCAAGTATAGGCCACATTCTTTTGACGAGGTCTTAGTCGGAGGACTTAAGATGTGTGCTAGAAATCCGTGGAAGGCTATTTCGTTTGCTCCCCCTTCAATTCCTAGTTTTTGAGATGTTCTATGGGGGATGGGTCTAATACCTACTCCCATGGGGAAATTTGGGTGGGAGACAGACTCCTTGTCCTTTTATTTCCATGTCTTTACCATCTCACTGGTAAGGGGTTGCATTCGGTAGCCTCGGTTTTGGTTTCAGTGGGGAGTGCATCTTCACTTTCTTTGGGTCTCAGGCGACTGGCGTCCCTTGATGGATAGAGAGACTTTTGAGGTTCCAGCTTTACTTCTTATGCTGGCAGATGCTCCTTTTTTGTGGGGGAGGAAGGATTTTCGAGTTTGCCCTTCAAGAGATTTTCTTGTAGCTCTTTCTTCTATCTGTTGAGTTATCTCTCTTCCACCTTTTGCCCTGTTATTTGCCTCACTTTGGAAGGTCAAAATTCCAAAAAATCAGGTCATACATGGAAAAATCAATACATTGGATCGTATCCAAAGGTGCCTTCTTCCCTTTTGGAGCCTTAGTGGTGTGTGCTTTGCACAGGTGCCTCGAAGTATCTTGACCACATTATTTGGTCTTGTCAGTTTCCTCGAAAGATTTGGGATCGTTTTTTTAGTGCTTTGGGGTTATCTTTTGCTTGTAATAGAGATTGTTGAGCGATGATGGAGGAGGTGTTGTTGTCCCCCTTTTCTTGATAGGGGAAGTTTTTTTGCGGTAAGTTTGTTTCCTAGGTATTGGGCATCTTTGGTTGGTTGCGAAGTGAATGTTTTTCCCTCCTATTTAGTGTTTCCTTTGGGTCATAATCCGAAAGTGTTGCCTTTTGGGTGCTTGTGTTGGAAAATATTCAAAAGCATCTCTCTTCATGGAATTTTTTTTTAAAATTATTTTCTTCCTAAAGGGGTGAGGTTCATGCTTATTCAGGCTGTTCTAAGTGGTATGCCGACGCACTATATGCCACTGTTTAAGCTTCCGGTGTCAGTAAGGAAGAGCTTGGAGAAGATGATGAGGGATTTCCTTTGAGAGGGACGGGATGGGGGGGGGGGGGTGGGTCGCATTTAATTAACTGGGAAACCATTTCAAATCTTTTGGAGGTGGGAGGTTTGGGCATTAGGAACTTGAGACTTAAGAATGAGGTTGTGTTGCCTAAATGGTCGTGGTGTTTCTTTCAAGAACTTAGGGCATTGTTGTGTAGGGTTATCGTGAGCAAGTATGGGCCACATTCTTTTGACGAGGTCTTAGCAGGAGGACTTAAGATGTGTGCTAGAAATCCGTGGAAGGCTATTTCGTTTGCTCCCCCTTCAATTCCTAGTTTTTGAGATGTTCTATGGGGGATGGGTCTGATACCTACTCCCATGGGGAAATTTGGGTGGGAGACAGACTCCTTTTCCTTTTATTTCCATGTCTTTACCATCTCACTAGTAAGAGGTTGCATTTGGTAGCCTCGGTTTTGGTTTCAGTGAGGAGTTCATCTTCACTTTCTTTAGGTCTCAGGCGTCCCTTGATGGATAGAGAGACTTTGGAGGTTTCAGCTTTACTTATGCTGGCAGATGCTCTTTTTTGTGGGGGAGTAAGGATTTTCGAGTTTGGCCTTCCAAGAGGTTTTCTTGCCGCTCTTTCTTCTATCTGTTGAGTTATCTCTCTTCCCCCTTTTGCTTCGTTATTTGCCTCGCTTTGGAAGGTCAAATTCCAAAAAATTATTAAGTTCTTTGAGTGGCAGGTCATACATGGAAAAATCAATACATTGGATTGTATCCAAAGGTGCCTTCTTTCCTTTTGGAGCCTTAGTGGTGTGTGCTTTGCACAGGTGCCTCGGAGGATCTTGACCACATTATTTGGTCTTGTCAGTTTCCTCGAAAGATTGGGATCGTTTTTTTAGTGCTTTGGGGTTATCTTCTGCTCGTAACAGAGATTGTCGGGCGATGATGAAGGAGGTGTTGTTGTCCCCCCTTTCTTGATAGGGGAAGTTTTTTGCGGTAAGTTTGTATCTTTGCTATCTTGGGGGGAATTTGGCTTGAGAGAAATAATAATCTTTAGGGGGTGGAAAGATCTAGTGAGGTTGTTTGAGAGCTTATTAGATATAATACCCTCTTTGTGAGGATCAGCTGTTTGGGATTAGATTTAGGGTGCGTTTGAGAGTGTCAAAATCACTTCCCTTTCCATTGATCATGTTTGGCAAATTAAAAAATTGATTTTTGGAAAGTTTAAGATCACTTTAAATTGATTTTTAAAGTATCACTTGGATGGTGATTTTGAAAAATCAGCTATATTTAAATCTATGTTTTCAAAATTACTGATTCTACCATCACACCCAAACATACCCTTAATACCTCTTTGTTTGGGATGGTACATCAGCTTGACTTTTTGAGCTGCACTTGCCTTCAAAAATTGGTATGCTTTGGGTAAATGGAGTGAAAGCTTGTTATATGAGCTTTGGTTTGAAAGAAACCAAAGGGTATTTGAAGGGAAAAAGAAGTCAGCACTTAAACTTTTCAACCTGGCCAAACTTAAAGTATCTCAATAGTGTGCTCATTCTAATTTATTCTCTAATTACTCTCCTAGCATGTGCCCCAAAGAGGTAGCCCAGTTGGCAAGGGCTTGAGGTCTTTTGTCATACCAGTTCAGAGGTCTCATGTTCATACCTTTTGGTGAGCTTACTACATGTATCGTTTTGAATCTTATTCTTTTAAACTATTATCTTAATTCAAATTTTAAAAAGATTAAATTTTATCTTAAATAAAGATGCTTATCTAAGGTACAACTCTTAAAAAGAAGATAAACTTACATAAGTTAATTATCAAAATAAATTTTAAGTTAATTATCAAACAACAAATAAATACTATAATAATACTAAAACTTCCAGGTGTTGCATTATTAACCGTGTAAAGGGAGTAGGGAGGTGTATTCAAGTGCAACAGCCACATGGGGCTTTAGTGGGCTTAAAAAATTAGGGTTCTTTTTAAAGCAAAAAATAGAAACAAAATATATATATGTATAAACTTCATGTGTGTAAACCTATTATAAATTATAAGATTAAAAAAATTTAAAGAAATGAGGGCTTATTTACTCGAATGTTTAAAGATAATAGGTCTAGGCAACTTAATTCTTTTTTACTTTTAAAAAATGTCTGCATTGTAATTTGTAGCAAAGAACTCATGTACCAGCAAGTTTTACATCGATTTGCGCATTTTAACGCAATACAATTGAGCAACCCAGCCCCTCTGTCCGAGTTAATTATTTTGGCACTGAAGGAGGAAGATGTGAATCCAGTGTGCAATGAGAATGATGGTTTTAAAGAGAAGGTAGCTGAGGTAATTCGCTGTCCTCTCTGATATATGTTTTTAAGGCACAAATTAGTGCTTTCTTCAGTTTTCTTATAGCTTCTTGTTCTCTATGTCTAATGTTTTGCCGCTGCTTTTTAGATGGGCTCAAAACTACTCAAGCAGAAGGCTGAAATGCTGGAGGAATTTTTCTGCATACATATTGACAAAAATGGGAATTTGGCTAGACTTCCGCTCGTACTTGACCAATACACACCTGATATGGACCGTGTTCCTGAATTTATAGTTTCCTTGGCTAATGATGTAAGTTTTTATATCCTTCTGTTGAATTTTATTATTATTATTATTATTATTATTATTTACGTTATTCCATCTATTCATTTTTGCATTATCCTTTTGGTCATATTAATTTCTCTATGGTGCTTGGTATTCCTTAAGTACTAAATTTAGACATAAAATGTGCCATTACATAATTTGCACGTTTTATATTTGTAAAATGATCGCTTAATACTAAGTCATACTCTACAATTAGCTAGCTACTTAATTATTGTGTTTTGTCTCTTAGGAATTATTCTTATCTGCTAGCGATTATTATCAAATATTACGAGGTCTCTTCAATATTGAATTTTACTTTTCTGTATTTGGATTTTGTTCTCTAATGTTAACTTTTCTTGGTTATTTCTTAATATTTCCAAACAGCCTTTAGCCACATGTTATTAGCTCTTGGGAAAATAGATCTTGCTTTTACCTAAGAGCAAATTGTGAAACAACCACTAGGGTCTCACCTTCCATTGTAAATCCATTCGATTCTCATGTCCACAAATTTTAACTTCTTCAAGAGTATTTTTGAACTAATCGTTTTTTGACATTGGTAGAACCGTAGAGGCATCCTTTTTTTTATAAGCACTTGTAGAAATTAATCATTTCATATTTAATTGCTTTTCCGTCCACTAAACTTACCTTTTCAGCTGAAAACATCCCAGAAATGACATATTTTCTGTGTTGCTAGATATCTATGGTAGAATGCTGAACTCTGATCACCTTCTTTTAATTACCGAATATTGCATCTTTGAATTAGATCTATTTCGTCCTGGTGGTAAATATCAATTAGGTCTTGCTTGATATTCTTGATCATTTTTTTTTTCGCTACAACAAAGTCAATATTACAAGAATATAACAAAAACAAAAATCAGAAAACAAAAGGTTCAGTAGAAGCAAACTTATATCATAGAAATCCTAAAAACTTCTTTCTTCCGAAGCGGTTTCAGCACTCTTCTTGTTGTGCTTCTTCGCTTAACTTTGGTTCCTAAGAAACTTCGGGTCCATCCCTTTAGTGGAAGTGTGGCGATGCTTCCTTGGTTTCTTGATGCCGTTTTTATGGGCATTCTTGATTATTTATTTATCAGTCACATTAAAGCTCCTCTTCGTTCTTATCCATCTCTCATAACCCTTTCTCAAGATCCTCTTTTCAAGTCGATACTCCTTTTCTAAATCTGTAACTTCATTTTTAAATGACTTTTGAGTTCTGTAACTTATGAAAACTTCAAATCCATCCCCACTCATATGTTTTATCTTCCTCCCACTTGGTTTTAGTAATGGTTATAACTCCTTATTTTATTGTGAATAATTCTAAACCTAAAAGGGGAGGATTGCCTCACAACATACTTGCCATTTTCCTATGCCACTAAATACTGAAATAAAAGTAATTATATGGAACAACAGAGATTTTGAAGAAACCTCCTCTAGTATAAACAGGCTCGTAGATGGTATACAGCTTACGACATCTCTTTGGTGCCTCGAACACAGAGATTTTTTTTGTAATTACAACTTATCTTCGATTCTCCATGATTGGACAGCGTTCATGTATTAGTTTCTTTTGGAAGATGGTCCTCTCATCCCTTGCCCTTAGGTTGTTTTGTCCTTGGTGTTGTTTTGTTAATATATCTGTCTCTTATCCCAAAAAAAAGAAAAAAAAAGGCCATTATCTGGAAGTCAAGAAACTGCTCAAGCAACGGTTCTTAATTCAATACACATCTTTGAGGAATGCATTATCTGCCTTAGCTAGTATACCATATACCTAAATGTACTTATAATTTGTAGATTGATTGGGAAGATGAGAAAAATTGTCTCCAGTCGGTTTCAGCTGCCATTGGGAATTTCTATGCTATGCATCCTCCATTGCTACCCAATCCATCAGGTGATGGCTTGCAGTTCTACAAACGGATAAAATCATCCGGGAAACCTGAAGATGAAGATATAGGTAACTGCTTGCCAATATTGATTTCTTGAATGTTTGGTTTTCCTTTTCTTGTTCTTTTACGTAACAGATTATTATTGGCCCTAATATCTGCTGTATTTTTCAATCTGAGCAATAATGGGCTCTATTCTAAGAAGCATAGACACTTCTATTTGGGTAATGTGTCTGTGTTGGACACCCCGACACTTACTAGACATGTATCAGACACTTATTATCTCAATAGAATCACACCACTATGTGTACAAAGTAAAATATGGATCTGATACTTATTAGGCACATATTGAACACTTGTTAAGCATAAGAAATAGACATAAATAGTAATACCTGATAAAAGTTTTGAGGGCAAGATACATCAAACTCACTTTCTTAAGCATGAAAATGTTGATTTTGAATTTTCTTGTATAAAAAATGATATATACTTTAAAAAATTGTATATTTTAATAAACGTGTTCTTATGGTATACATGTCTTGTCTTAGATTTTTAAGAAATGACATGTCACCGTGTCCATGTTGTGTCATATCATCTCCTATGTTTATGATTACAGCAAATGACATACTAAGATTGCGTCTCTGTGATCAATTAGCAAGGTTGAGTTTGTAATGACAGCTTTCTCTTGTTCTTGCTTCATAATATTTTTCTTTTCCATGCTTACCAGCTGAAAGTAGTTGTATTCTATCCTTTTTTTGCTAGCCTTCCCAAGCATGTTCAGTCATTTAATGTTGACTCTCTGTATGTATAATTTAGACTTTCTTTTGCTTTAATTTTCCTAACCTTCCTGCGCATTAGGGCTTAAAATTAAAGCCAACCTTTTCCTACACTTGTTTCAACTGGAATGTTGTTTCTGCATTTTAAGTGAATTCTATAGGCATAGGTTCAAGATCAAAAGGGTTGTAATTTCTATTTCACATATCCAATGCTACTTCCTTCTCCACACAATATAGCCTTGCATGATCTTTAAGGGGTCATTTCCAGGTGATGGTGAGGTGGTAATGGAGAATGAAATCGAGCATGGGCTACTATCGGAGGCCGAAACCATGTGGGCTCAACGTGAGTGGTCAATACAGCATGTTCTCTTCCCATCAATGAAACTGTTCTTCAAGCCTCCAAATTCTCTGGCCGAAAATGGAACACTCGTTCGGGTAATTTTTCTTCCCTTATAACTTCACCCCACCAAAGAGAATATATTGAAGAAGCTATTATTTATAGGTAGGTCTAGGAATCAATCCCATGTAGGCTGAGTCGAACACTTTTTTTAATGCTTGTATCATAACGATCTACAAATCGATACACGAGCAACTTTTCCATGTTCACTTCTCGAAAAATTTGATATTGTCCTTCAAGGAAATCTTCAACGGTAGTTTTGGAAATTAGGACTTCAGAAACGTTATTTTCCAATGTTTGAAATTTTAAAAAAACCCAAGTCAACAGCACATCTAAAACCTGTGGAGATTAAGTAGATATGAGGATTTTATTGACCATTCCTCGAGACTTTTCGTTATAAGTAGCTGCCAATTGCTTCATTTGTTGACCACAACCTACATTTAATGTGTGCTTTTGGTTGCTTGGAAAACTGATTGGTGGTTTATTAAAATGTAATTATCATTGACTTTCACAGGTTGCATCATTGGAGAAACTTTACAAGATTTTTGAGAGATGTTGAGGGATCAGTTCCATTAATCTGAGGCTTTTTCATTGTGTAGTGGCCACTTTTGCATCTTTATTAACAGCCTAATATGTTCTTCCCTTCCCATTGTCTATCAAATGTAAATCTTTGTCTTGCCCTTATATCATCCCATTTTGTTCATCTTTTTTATTGGGGTTATAATTTTGGGTGATTCGAAATCCAAATTCCATTTAGTTTCACTAATTGTAATGGATTTGTTTGAAAATATTTGCTAAACCTTTTTTTTTTTTTTTTTTGGATTTTAATGGGTTTGCAACCAAATTCTCCTATTTTAGGGATATTTTTTTTTTAAATATTGTTTTCTAGAACTTACTTTTGAAATATATGATTTTCAAAAGTCTCTAGTTTTTAATTAGCTGAAAGCAAAATGGTTTGTTGAAGAGATAATTTCCCTGCCTGTCATCGAATTGCCTCTTCAACCGACGATTTATTTGTCTATTGAAGAGATGATTTCACTGACAAATGGAAAATTTGGTGAGATAATATGGAGAGTAAGTTGAGAGAGTCTGAGAGGTTAACAGTAAAGTAGGAGAGCCGATATGAGCTTAACCTAGCGATTTAGCATGTATCTCTGATCACTCTGATCTTACTTGTAATAAAAAAAAAACAATAAAGAAGAAGAAATAAAAGAAATTTAAAGGGATAGAGAGAAGAAAATTGAAATGGAGGATCAACCGGAGGTTATGGAGTTAAAAAAAAAAGAAAGTGAAACATTGTAGGGAAATAATTTAGAATGCCTACCATTTATGCAAATCATATCCAATCCCCGCGATTTATCAATTATTTTTATTGTGGGTATAGTTCAGCGGTAATTGACATATACCTTCAATCATGAGATTGTGAGTTTGATCTCCCACCTCCACAAACTACTTTTATCATTAGTTTCAAAACTATCTTAATTTTGGTTTAAATTTTTCTAATTTCGTTATTCTTTTTTAAAAAAATCTAAATCGGAAGGGGCATATATATTGAATCAAAAAGTTATGTTTGAATCTCAACTCCGTAGTAAAAAAAAATTATTTATTTAAAGTTGAGATATCACATGGACATTTTAACCCTGAATGTTTTCCCATTTCCATTATTTTTTTCTTCCCTCTCTCGTTAGTCCCTCTCTCTGCCACCTTGGTGCGTTTACCTCTTCTCTTTGAAATCGTGTTGAAGTGACAGATTTGTCCCTTTAGGAGAAATCTTCAACAAACGATTTAGTTGCTACCAAATTGAAGCTACAACTTTTTAAAAGCAAGTTTGATAAGTAATATAATTTTAGATATATATATATATTACTTAAAACTACAATTCAAGATCTTGCTTTTTCAATTTATTGCAACATCTAGTTGTTTCATTTAGTTCTATTAGTTGCTTTGCTTCACTGGTCTACATAGTTTTTCTTGTGTAGCTTCCAAGAAGATGATTGGTTGGGATTTTATGGCCAAACAAAAGGACATCCTTTATCGACTTAAGTTTTTTAATTGATTGATGATTTAAAACGATTGAATGAATGAAATTTGATTTGAATAAATGTTTAGTTACATGGAAGAGTCAGTAGATGATCTAGAGAGAGTGACAGGAGGCAAGCAAGCGGCCAATGCCCTCTCCAAACAATTTACAATATCCGTCATGGAAGGTCGATGCCGCCCTTCCGTAATCACACAATCCGCTGCCAAATACCCCACATACTTCACCGCCTCTATTTCAAACGGCGATGGCGGCGGCACTTTTGGGTCCAAAACTCTATGAATCTCATCCCTCACAATGTATGGCACCATCACATCCACCACATTTCTTGGCACCCCATTCTCATTCTTGTGGATTGCCTTATACCCCGACAACAACTCAAGCAATACCACTCCGAAGCTGTATACGTCACTCTTCGTAGTTAGCTGTTGCAAACGGTAGTACTCTGGGTCCATGTACCCTACGGTACCTGCTGCGCGTAGCGAGAGGTGGGATGTGTCATCGTCTGGCCCCATCAATGAGAGTCCAAAGTCGGAGACTTTGGCCGTCCACCTAGCATCGAGGAGGATGTTTGAGGACTTAATGTCGCGGTGGATGATTGGCGGGGAAAGGTAGTCGTGGAGGTATTGGATCCCTCTGGCAGCGTCGAGCGCGACGGCAATGCGGCGACCCCAGGAGGCGGCGAGCGGGGAGGATTGGTGGAGCTTGTGAAGGTGGTCGTGGAGGGTGCCATTGCTCATGAACTCGTAGACTAGGACTCTCTCATGGCTGTCATCGAAGAATCCGAGGAGGCGTACAAGATTCTTGTGATTGATGCGAGACAAGGATTCAAGCTCATTAAGGAAGGCATTGTCTCTGTCTTCTTGTCGCTTTGTCCCCCAAGCAGAGGATGAGATGGTGGAGGTTTCAGCTCTTTTAATGGCCACTTCTCGACCATCACTCAAAACTGCTTGATAAACCGATCCAAAGCTTCCCGTTCCAATTTTGTGATCTTCAGAGAAATTGTTTGTGGCTTCAAGAAGAACTGAGAGTGGGAAGTCCTCCAATTGGCCCCCATTTCCCAGGCTGATTAAATGGCTCAATCTCTTTTCCAAAACTCTGTTGGTCCCAATTTCCGCCGTCGGACGACTATTGTCGACGACGGTGGGATCTTCCATGGGGCCAGAATCGTGGACGCGACAACCTCTACGTTTACAATATCTGAAGAGAAAGAAAGAAGAAATCAATACTAAAGAGAAGCTCCCAACGCAGCCCACAACAAGCAGAGCCACCATTCGACCGCTCCACTGCTCGCTGGAGGAATGATGGGATAATGGCGGCGGTGGAGGAGGAGGAGGAGCGGCCGCCGCCGTAGGCGGCGTCCTGTCGTCAACAAAAGGTCTGCAAATCATCATTCCTTGGGGACAATATTGAGCTGTGTTTTCCAAAGGGCCACTTCGGCATTGACTTCTACAAGGCCCCGGAAGAACATGGTCAAAAACAGAGGAATTCCCATCAAAAATCTCATTTCCCCAACAAACTAAAGAGAGATTCTCCCTCACGGCTCCACAGAACACACTCTTTTTTGCTTCAATCGCACTGAAAAACTCCCCTCTTAGCCTCTCCGGCAACGTGAAATTCCTCTCCCCCCAACAAACCGCCGTCCCATTCCGCCGGAGACCGCAGCTCCGATTCTCCCCCAAAGCCAACCCCTTAAACTCCCCCGCCGGAATCTCTCCGACCACCGCCCCCCAACACTCCACCTTGTTCATCCCATCAATCGCACAAACATGCCGGAATCCGGCCGCCACCGCCCGGTACCCGCCGCCGCCGACAACTCCCGACCAGTCCCCACTTCCCCCACACCTGATCGCGCCGCCGCCGGAGAGCCCACACACGAAATCGCCGCCGACGGCGAGAGATGAGAAATCAAGCGTAATATTCGGAGTAAACCGCCGCCATTGCCAACACTGAAGCCGATTCGTCGCATTAACAACTCCACAAATGTGGGAATTCCCCGCCCGGAGCTCCTTCAAACCCGGTCCCTTATAGATCCGTCTGGTCTCCACGGCGGTCCCATCTGCAGAGAATCGCCAGCAGACGACGATGGATTCCGCCGCCGCCGGAAAATCCCGCATCCCGCAGAGGAACCCATCGCCGGCGACGATCCCAGAAAAGGAATCGTTGGAGCTCGAAGGAATCAGAAGCCCAGAAGGAAAACTGGAGCAATTCAAAGAAGAATCCGGATTCAATCCGCAGATGAGAGTCCGATTTCCGGTCTCGGAAATGGCGACGGTGGAGAGAGAGGAAACAGAGAGAAAACAGAGAGAGAGGAGAAGGAGGAGGAGGAGAAGAAGAGAAGCCATGGAAATGGAAGATGAAATTTCATAGTGGGGATATGAGGAATTGAGGATTCGTTAATGGAAGATTTTGCTTTAAGAGTTGAAATCCAAAAGAGGGACGCGGTTGAAGACGAAGACCACTGACTCAGTCCTTACGAATGAAAACTTCTGAATTCTTCTTTTTACTTTTTTTTTTTTCAAATGGAAAATTATTTATTATTATTATTATTTTTTAAATTATTGATTGAATTTGGACTCACTTCTCCCAGTCAAACTTTGTATAAGTGGCCACAAATTGGTCGGAAGTCAAAATTTTTTTATTCATTTCTTTTTCTCTCTTTTATTGTATTTTAAAGTTCGATATATTTATTTTGATTTTTAAACTTTGAGTTTGTCGTGAAAAATTTGTGTTTACTGTAGGGGTGGTAGAATTTTATGTAGAGTACCAATACATATAAATAATGGAAAAATATCAACTTTAAAGCTGAACTTGACAATATATATCAATTTATGCCTTGTACTTGGATAAATTTGCCTTAAACTTTAGACAATGTCCGAAATAAATTTTCATTGGAATTTAAGGATGGATTTTGTACATTAATCAAACTTGATTGGAAAATTTTGATATTTTATGAAATTATTGAATTTTTTGAATTTTTTAATTAAGAGGTGAATTATAGAAATTGAATAGAGAAATAATAATCTCATCTAAGTTTAGAATTTTGAACTTAAATTTATTAAAAAAAATATTCGTGATATAAACTTAATTAGACACATTTTGACAGAAAAAACTGAATTTGAGACATATTTAGTAGAAAAAACTTAATTAGACATATAAACTTAATTAATTGAAGGCATATATTTTATCATTTTATTTATTTATGATTTGAAATGGTCCATATTTTATGTCAAGACATTTATAAAATTTGCAATACATATAACAGCTAAAGTATTTTTATGAGACATTTAATACATCTTTGTATTTCTAACTAATTTTATTGCTAATAATAATTATTTTCAATTTTATATTTTTAATATAATTTAATCAATCTTTCTTTTTAATATTTAAAAACACTTATCATAAATTTAAAGTATATAATAATTTTGTTAATAAACTCACTAATATAATCAAATACATTTTCAATTTTGATTTCATTATAAATTGAAATAAATTAAAAAAAACAATTAAAAAAACACCTACGTTACACATTTTAATAATTAAATTCAAACAAGAAACAACTCTAAAGTTTTCCATGAAAACGTGGCTGCAGCTGGGCCCACTGCTTGACTATAAGCTTAATGATATCAAAAATATGTTTTATGTTGTGTCAAAAAATCTTTTTATTTCTTTTCTAGTCAAAATAGTTTGTGCATATTATCATTATTTTTCTTTCTTAAATTGTTTTGGTATAAATTTGAAGGATGGTTCAGGGTGTTGGATTTCTATTTTAATTTTAATTTTTAACTTTTAAAAAATAGGTGTTTTTGATAAGTAATTCAATTTTATGTTTTCTGTGTTTTAGAAAATGTTTTAGAAATTTTAAAAGAAAAAAGTAATTTTTAAAAATAGATTTATGCTTTTACTAGTCTTTTTTCCCTTGGGTCTAAAATTTTTTGTTTCTCTGTATATCTCTGGAACAAATTTCTCTCTTCACTTAAAATTTTTTTCTACCAAAATTTCTCTCTCTAAATTTTTAATCGCTACCATATCTACTATTTGTTGAAGGTAAAATTACAGAATGTCACGTGGATCGAAAACTACAGTTCACAATCGACCTCATAACGTCTGTTGGATGCGAATCCTGGCCTGCCACGTGTCGTGATCGAAAAGGTGAGTTGGATGAACACGCAGACGAAATATAGAAATTGGCTCCAAAGTACTCAGGTCGGCAGACAGGGTAGGACCTAAAGTGCCGAGCCGACCCGAGACAAAGTCCGTAACAATGTCCCTTCCGTACCCGACAACAAGCCGCGATTTTAGAGTGTGTCAGAACTCCTGTCGGGCCCAGTTTCTATAAATAGAAACCTTAACCTTAAATGTAAGGTACGCGATACTAGATAGACTCGGCAAGTTAGCTCGGACTAGAACTGACTTGCTCGTCGGAGTGCTAACTTTGTTTTGCAGGTCTCAAGAGTGTTTTGGGGAGGTGTTGGGCAGTTGGCCATAGTTCGTCCTGAACGTTCCGATCTACGTTACATTTAAGCTTAGCAATTTCGAGTTCAAACATTTGGCGCCATCTGTGGGGACGACACATCTAGAAGTTAGTCTCACCTTTTGCAATCTGAGCCAATGGCCCAAACCTGCTCCCAGCAGTCACGATCTCAACTTTAACCAATCCGCTCTCCGATGAGGGATGCTGCCACTTCCCGTGCCCATCCTCGACTCGCGTACTCTCAGGTGGCCGGGACTCCTGTCATCGAACGACGACCCCAGGCGGGGTGGTCAAGGAAAATGGAGGTCGGCCGGCCACATCCGATCCCATAGCAATCCGGGACTTCCACCTCGCCTCAGATCAGTTTCCGCCACTGCAGCCTCAGAGGAACGGGTTGCCGCCCCGTGCAACTCGCCTTCGCGGCTGGGGGAACACAGGTACGCGTTCCTGGGCAAGTGTCGACGCAGGTGTGGACCCCGTCATGGTAGCTAACGTGATCGCCGAGCTTACGGAAGTAAAGGCAAGGCTCGAAGCGGTCGAGAGAGGCAGCGAGGTGTCCGGCTCTTCCGTCTCCAGGGATCCCATTCGAGGAAAAGGGTTTATGCATCCGACCCAAATAACGGAGTATCAGTTCTGACCTCCCAAGGATGCCCGAGCTGGAGCACCCTCGCGAAGGCCACAACGGGTGGGGACAGGCGATGCCTTGGGAGCACAGGTACGTGACCACCCTCGGCAGGACCACCGGGTCGAGGACCGACGCCCGAGGGTTCGACCAATTCGGACTCCCCTGGCATCTTTCAATAGCTACAACGCCTGTCAAGGCCGAGGTGAGGGGAGGCCAAGGCGACGAGTGGTGGCGCCCGGAGATCGGGAGTACCTAGTCGGCGACGAGGAGGGTAGCCCAGAGGTCGACGATCGAGAGAGGTCCTCCCACGGTAACCATTCATTCCGGTCTGAAGTGGACCTCCTCCGGGATCAGTTTCAGAGGGAGATAGAAGATCTCAAGCGGCGGTGCAGGCCTGTAGATCCGCACCGCGTGAACGAGCAAGAGGAACCGCCTTTCTCCCAAGCAATCTTGGACGCACCTATCCCACCGAGGTTCAAGGCTCCGATCATGAGTTCCTACGACGGGTCTGGAGATTCGATCTCTTAAGTGGAGGTGTTCGAGGGGAAGATGGACTTCCTGGCCGCGAACGACGCCATGAAGTGCCGAACGTTTCAAATAGCCCTAGAAGGCTCGGTAAGGTTGTGGTAATGACAGTTGAAGCCCCGGTCCATCGATAGTTATCAACAGCTGAGGAGGTTGTTCATCAACCAGTTCTCAGCTCGGCAGTTGTTGAAATTGCCGCCTTCTCACCTCAGAACAGTGAAGCAATGGGACAATGAGTCTCTGACAGAATACATCGCTCGGTTCATAGACGAGCATGTCAAAGTGGTAAGTTGCACCGATGACATCGCCATGATGTACTTCACCACGTGTTTGAACGACAGGAACTTGACAATAGAGTTCGGAAGTCGACTGCCGGCCTCCCTGAACCACGACACTTCAGGGAGGCCGGCAGTCGACTTCCGAGGTGAAGTACATCATGGCGATGTACTCTTGTTGTCTCGGCGGGCCGACGACAACAAGAGTAGAGGCCGTCGTGACGAGAAAGCTCCTTCAGACCGTCGAGGGTCGAAGTTCGACAGGTTCACCCCGCTGAACGCCTCAATCGCGGAGATCTACGCAGCGGCCAAAGACACCGACCTGAAGGCGCTTTTCGCAGCCCCAAAGAGGCTCCGTCAACCTCCAGGGAAGCGAGACAAGCGACTCTACTGCCGATTCCACAAGGATCACGGCCACGACACTTCACGCGATTTCCACCTGAAGGAGCAGGTTGAGGATCTGATCCGGCGGGGTTATTTGAAAAAGTATGTCGGCAGGCGTGAAGCGGCAGAGGCAGAGGGGTCGGCTCGGGAGGAGAAGCGAGCGAAGTCACCACCGCCGAGGCGGAAGGAAGATCGCCCCGCCATTATAAATACCATCCATGGGGGCCCGAGTGGGGGACAGTCGGGCAGAAGAGAAAAGCTCTGGCTCGGGAGGCAGCACAAGAGGTCTGTACCTCGTACCCCAAGGAGCCTGTGATGCCGATCTTGTTCGATGACCAAGACAGTGAAGGAGTGCACATGCCCCATAAGGACGCGCTAGTGATCGCCCCACTCATAGATCTTGTGAAGGTGAGAAGAGTTCCTATCGACGGTGGAGCGTCGACCAATATCTTGTTATTCTCGACCTACACGACTCTGGGGTGGGAGAGGAAGCACTTGAAGCTCAGCCCGACGCCTTTGGTCGGTTTCGCAGGGGAGTCAGTCAGCACGGAAGGATATGTCTCGCTCCCTGTTACCATCAGCGAGGGAGATCAACAAGTAACTAAGGTTGTAGAATTTGTTGTTACCACGACACTTCACGCTGTTTCCACCTGAAGGAGCAGGTTGAAGATCTGATCCGGTGGGGTTATTTGAAAAAGTATGTCGGCAGGCGTGAAGCGGCAGAGCCAGAGGGGTCAGCTCGGGAGGAGAAGCGAGCGAAGTCACCACCGCCGAGGCGGAAGGAAGATCGCCCCGCCATTATAAATACCATCCATGGGGGCCCGAGTGGGGGACAGTCGGGCAGAAGAGAAAAGCTCTGGCTCGGGAGGCAGCACAAGAGGTCTGTACCTCGTACCCCAAGGAGCCTGTGATGCCGATCTTGTTCGATGACCAAGACAGTGAAGGAGTGCACATGCCCCATAAGGACGCGCTAGTGATCGCCCCACTCATAGATCTTGTGAAGGTGAGAAGAGTTCCTATCGACGGTGGAGCGTCGACCAATATCTTGTTATTCTCGACCTACACGACTCTGGGGTGGGAGAGGAAGCACTTGAAGCTCAGCCCGACGCCTTTGGTCGGTTTCGCAGGGGAGTCAGTCAGCACGGAAGGATGTGTCTCCCTCCCTGTTACCATCAGCGAGGGAGATCAACAAGTAACTAAGGTTGCAGAATTTGTTGTGATAGATCGGAGCTATGCGTATAACGCCATAATTGGTCGGCCCTTGATTCATGATCTCAGGGAAGTTTCGTCCACTTACCACCAGGTCTTGAAGTACCCCACCTCGGCCGGAATTGCGACAGTCCGGGGTGAGCAAAAAACGTCCAGAGAATGCTATGCCACTGCGATGAAGGGAATAGCCACTTATGCAGCGGTCATGGACGCGGCAAAGCCATGCGCCGACGAACCAGACCAGAGCCGCGGTACCCCAGCTGAAGAGCTAGAACTTATCCCCCTGCTGGGGTCAGAAAAGCAGGTCAGCGTCGGCAGCAGATTGGGGGCCGAGGTAAAAGAAAAGCTCGTCGGTTTTTTGAAAGCAAACGCTTACGTGTTTGCATGGTCTCATGACGACATGTCGGGCATAGACCCAAGTATAATGGTGCATAGGCTTAATGTAGATCCTAGCTATAGACCTGTGAGGCAAAAGCGTCGGCCTGTCGACGCCGAGGGAAGTAATGTAATTTGTAAAGAAGTCGAGCAGTTGCTACGAGCTAAATTCATAAGAGAAGTTCATTACCCCGCGTGGTTATCTAATGTTGTTTTAGTTAAAAAGTCAAACGGCAAGTGGCGTGTCTGTATTGACTTTACGAGTCTCAATAAGGCGTGCCCGAAAGACAGTTTTCCCTTACCTCGGATAGATCAGCTCGTCGACGCAACGACAGGGCATGAACTCCTCTCCTTCATGGATGCCTACTCCGGGTACAATCAGATTCGGATGCATGCCCTCGACTAAGAGCACACCGCCTTTGTTACCGATCAAGGGCTGTATTGCTACAACGTCATGCCTTTCGGTCTGAAGAATGTCGGGGCGACCTACCAGCAGATGGTCAACATGATGTTCGCCAAACAGATCAGACTCAACATGGAAGTATATGTGGACGACATGTTGGTAAAAAGTAAGCAGACGAGCTCCCATTTAGCCGACCTGGTAGAAGCCTTCAGTGTG
This sequence comes from Momordica charantia, assembly GCF_013281855.1. Lineage (NCBI taxonomy): Eukaryota > Viridiplantae > Streptophyta > Magnoliopsida > Cucurbitales > Cucurbitaceae > Momordica > Momordica charantia. The sequence continues at coordinate 14,439,718 of NW_028275159.1, read as the reverse complement.
CTTCGGAAGTATCAGATGAAGCTCAACCGGAGCAAGTGCGCCTTTGGGGTCTCGTCAGGAAAGTTCCTTGGGTTCATGGTCCACGAACGCGGCATTGAAGCAAATCCGGATAAGATAAGAGCAGTCCTCGAGATGGAAGCACCGAGGAATTTTAAGCAGCTGTAGAGGTTGAATGGCCGACTGGCAGCCCTGAATCACTTCGTATCTCGCTCCACTAACAAGTGTCTCGCTCCACTAACAAGTGCCACCCTTTCTTCCAAACGCTAAGGAAAAAGGAGCGGTTCGAATGGATCGACGATTGCGAAGCCGCACTTCGGCAGTTGAAGCAGTACCTCAGCTCGGCTCCCTTGTTGTCCAAGCCGCTGCCTGGCGATGTACTCTACCTGTACCTAGCACTGTCGAAAAACGCAGTGAGCTCAGTACTTATCAGGGAGGCGAAAGGAAAGCAGAGCCCTGTTTACTACACAAGCAAATCGTTGACCGAGGTCAAGGCTCGTTACCCCTGTGTTGAGAAGCTGGCTCTAGCCTTGGTAACCTCGGTGTGACGTTTACGACCATACTTCCAGGCGCACAAGATAATCGTTCCAACAAACTTCCCCTTGAGGCAGATTTTCTACAAGCCTGAAACGTCGGGTCGACTGATGAAGTGGGCCCTAGAGCTCAGTGAGCATGACATCGCCTTCGAGCCGAGAACGACATTGAAAGGTCAGGCAGCTGCAGACTTTGTTGCCGAGCTGACCCCACCCAAGCAAGGGGGCGATGTCCGTGACCAGTGGACACTCTACGTGGATGGTTCATCCAATGAGAAAGGTTATGGGGCAGGCATGTTGCTCCTCGGCCCCGGTGGTCTTCGGTTCAAGTATGCACTCCGGTTTCGTTTCCGAGCTTCCAACAATGAAGCCGAGTACGAGGAATTGATAAATGCCCTAAAAGTCGCCAGAGGGATGGGCGTAAGGCGACTCTTGATTCTCAGCGATTCCCAACTGATCGTCAATCAAGTTACCGAGGAGTGTCAAGTGAAGGAAGCTCGTATGGAGAGGTATCTGGCCAAAGCCCGAGCGCTCCTCGCCCAGTTTGAGGACTACGTGATTCGACAGGTGCCGAGGTCCGAAAACTCCAACGCCGACTTACTGGCTCGCCTAGCCTCGGCATACGAGACCGACCTACCGAGAACAGTTCCAGTTGAAATACTCGTCGAGTCGTCCATCGACCAGCCTGAGATAATGGAGGTCCAGTCAGCTCAGCCTCCATGGATGGACCCGATTAAGGACTTTCTGGTCAGTGGCTCAGTCCCTGCTGATCAGAGCCAGGCCAGAAAGCTCCGACGCCAAGCTGCTCACTACTTGATACAAGAAGGCAAGCTCTTCAAGAGGGGATATTCCCTACCATTGTTGCGGTGCCTCGACCCAGAGCAGGCGAGATATGTCATGTGAGAGATCCACGAAGGGGTTTGCGGAAACCATGGAGGAGCTCGGTCAATGGCCGTGAAGGTCGTCCGCCAGGCCTACTATTGGCCGACGATTGAACGTGACACCAAGGAGTTCGCCAAAACATGCAACAAATGCCAGGGCTTCGCGAGCATCTTGAGACAACCCTCGGAGATGCTGACGCCGATCTCGAGCCCCTGCCTTTTCGCTCAATGGGGAATAGATCTGATCGCCCCACTGCAGACGGGGAAGGGGCAGTTGAAGTTCGCCATAGTAGCTCTAGATTACTTCACCAAGTGGGTGGAAACGGAACCTCTGGCATCTATTACCGAGAAGAAGGTCGTCAGCTTTGTATGGAAGAGCATAATATGTCGGTTCGATATACCGAGCGCCATCATTACCGACAATGGAAAGCAGCTTGACGGTGCCCAGTTCAATCGATTCTGTCAACAGCTCGGCATACGTCACCTCAGCTCGTCGCCGACCCATCCACAGTCTAACGGGCAAGTTGAAGCTATCAACAAGATCATCAAGCGTGGTCTAAAGACGAGGCTGGAATCTCTGAAAGGTCGGTGGGCAGAAGAGTTACCAGAGGTGTTGTGGTCTTACCGAACTACGCCCCGCCGATCTACTGGTGAGACGCCATACAGCCTAGCCTTCGGGTCGGAGGCCGTCGTCCCTGCGGAAGTTGGCATGCCAACGCCCCGAGTTGAGAATTTCGACGAGCAAGCCAACATTTAAGCTCTACTCGTGAATCTTGACCTCCTCAAGGAGAAAAGATCTCACTCCCAACTCAGGCTAGCAGAATATCAGAACCATATGGCTCGGTACTACAACACCAGAGTGAAAGTTCGGACGTTCAAACCTGGAGACCTCGTCCTCAAGAAGGTAATACAGCATGTCGGTGCACTCGAGCCGAACTGGGAAGGTCCGTACAGAGTCTTGAAAATACCCCGACCTGGAGCATATCTACTGTCCGACCTCAACGGGAGACAACTCCCCCACCCATGGAACGCCGAGCATTTGCGAGTTTATTATCAATGAGATGTGTGTAGTTCATTACCCCAACGTGTAAAATTTCATTCATTAATGAAAGCCGATCTCCAATGACTTGTGCAAAATTTGACTTTATTCGTTAGAGTTGTTACTACTACCGAGCTACGTCAAATAGGGGCTAAGGAAGACTACGTGGTATGACCTATGCTAAACGACCTATAATAAGGGTATGACCTATGCTAAACGACCTACAATAAGTTATATTTATTACAAACATGCGAAGCAATGGTCAGCTCGTAGGAACCTGGTTATCCCAAATACACACCACCGAGCTGAACTGTTCGGCTCGTAAGCCGTTGTGTAGGTAAGAAATTATCGAGACTTGAGAAACTCAGATAACGAGACCAAAATTAAAATTGAAAACCTATGCTAAACGACCTACAATAAGTTATATTTTTACAAACATGTGAAGCAATGGTCAACTCGTAAGAACCTGGTTATCCCAAATACACACCGCTGAGCTGAATTGTTCGGCTCGTAAGCCGTTGTGTAGGTAAGAAATTATCGAGACTTGAGAAACTCAGATAACGAGACCAAAATTAAAATTGAAAACCTATGCTAAACGACCTACAATAAGTTATATTTTTACAAACATGCGAAGCAATGGTCAACTCGTAAGAACCTGGTTATCCCAAATACACACCGCTGAGCTGAATTGTTCGGCTCGTAAGCCGTTGTGTAGGTAAGAAATTATCGAGACTTGAGAAACTCAGATAACGAGACCAAAATTAAAATTGAAAACCTATGCTAAACAACCTACAATAAGTTATATTTTTACAATCATGCGAAGCAATGGTCAGCTCGTGTGGATCTTAAGCCTGATAGAATTTTGCTTAACCACTGTTATTTCTCTCTCCAAAATTTCCATCTCTACATATTTTTATTTATTTCTTTTTGTTATAACATGTCATTCTTATTTTCTTTTTTGTTAAAAAAATATATATTATTATCATTTTTCTCTCTCTAAACATTCAATATTTTCTCAAACTTTTGTATGTCAAATTTCGCATTTTATAGCATTTCTTTCGCTTTTTAATTTTTTTTTATCTCCAACTTTTATCTATCTAAATGGTTTGTTTTTCAATTTTCTTTTACAATAACTTCGGATTCTTTTTTTATTTATTTTTTCTCTAACAAATCTATCCAGAACTTTTTTTATCTACATTTTTTCCTCATTATAATTTTCCTTTTTTTTCTCTCTAAAAGCTTTTTTTTTTCCTAAAATTTTCTCTTTTATCTTTAACTTTTATCTCACTAAAACTTTTTTCTCTCTAAATATTTTTTGTTCTCTCTGTAAACTTTCTCTTTAAAAAGTTTATTTTTATTTTTCTAAAATTTTATTTTTAAGGATGACAAATACCTGTTGGATCCCACTAAAAAAAGGAATGTATTTCCTACTATATCCCAATCCCGTCCTCGATTCTATTTTTTAAATAATTAATATATAGTTTATCAACAATTTTTTTTTCTAAATTATGAATAAATATGAAATATTTGATTATTTATAACAGTAAATAATATTTTTCAGTAAAAAGTATATATAAACTTTCAAAATTTTGTATTCTAACTTTTTGAAGTTTAAAAAAAAGTAATATTATTTTAGGACTAAATTATTATTTTTTAAAAAAATATTTAAAAATTAAAATAGACATTTTAAAAGTTTATAAATAAAAATAAAATAATAACGTCGTAGAATGGAATCTAATTATCTAAATCTTAATTAATCTTCAAAGCTATAGTTAATCTTTGCTAAAAAAAACAATATATATATATATATATATATATATATATATATATTAAGAAAAAGAACGCTATATTTAATCCCTAAGAATGAGTAAAAAGGGAAAATTGTTTATTATTTCCACAACGCGTTAATTTGCTAGAGATGAATGATTTTGATTTTTCAAAGTCTTGTAGAAACATCAATTTATTTGAAAAGAAAAAAAGCTCACAAAAATTTTTAAAATATTAATATATTTATAATTGGAATCTGAGGGCTAGGAGACTGAGAATGAGAAAGTGAGTATAGCTGAGTAGTAATTGGCTTATCCTAAATAGAGACGAGGATAAAAAATATGTTATCTTGTCCCATGTCCTATTTATTTTTTTGTTATTATATATATTTAAAATAATCTTAAACAAAAATATTTATATATGAAATTTATGAGACATTGTTGTCTGAAGAGACAATGACATTGTTGTAATTTTAAAATTTTAGGATTTATTGTATTGATAATTTGAATTGTGGAGCTTAAATTTAAGAATTTATTTATAAATTATGAAACATTCTTAACAAATTAAAAATTTATCCCATTAAATAGAGATTCTTCGTAAGAATTTAACCATTTAAATAGAATTTTTTTTTGTTTTAGATAGAGATTCCTCATCGGAATTCAACCATTTAAATATTAATGGAGATATTCACATGGATAATTTACCATTTAATTAGGAATTTTTTAAAAGAAGAAAAAAGAGGAATAATCTTTTCGTGAGGAACTCAATTCTTGGGAGTTCCCTCTCTGAAATCTCTACACAATTCTTGCAAAATTTCGTGAAAAATAATCACTTGAACTAAGAATAATGAAATGAGGCGTGGGGACTGGAAGCCTTGTCTGCCCGACCCCGATAACACTCCAATCTAAATAAATTTTGCACCTAAAAACAAGTTAAAAGATAAGATTTAGAAGGGAAAGTCTTAGTCTTTGTCCCTATTATATTTAGTAGAAAAATGAGATTGATCATATATATATATGTCAGCTTCCATCTAAGTTCCTAATATAAACATTTAATTGGATCATTTTCTAACTTAAAAGTTCTTAATTTTTCAGTGAAAGGTCAATAGTTTTCTATTTTTTTTATGAATTCAATGATGAATTATACTACTACTTCATCTGGTTCGTTTTCTTGTTCAAATTTAATTAATTTTACCAAAACTTGTTATTAAAATCTTAAAAACTAATTGAAAGACATTTGAAAACCCGTTTTCTCCACAATACACATAAAGTTGGAAATTATTGAAATAAGTTTTATTTTTAATTATTTTTTTATTTTTTTGCATAACTAAAACTTTTCAGTAACAACACACAGAGCAACATATTAGTGTTAGTTGAGTTTTGTGATTCAACTACTACATTGACAGGCCTTATTTAGGAAGATAATTGCGGTCATGACATGTTGAATACCATAGAGGGAATAAAATTATCGTAAGTACTATTAGATTAGACGAATCAAATTATTGTTTTCTTATTTCTCAAGAAAAAAACTAGTAAAGTGATTGGTTCAGGTCCTCAAGTCAATGTTGGAGCCTGTTTTAGGAGTGAGCCAAAAACACCTTGAACGTGAAACCATAGCAACTTATTAAAATTAAATGGTTGTTAAAAGTTAAAACACTTTATCCCTATTTTTAAAATTTTAACGTAAATTTTCTAACCTAACCAAAATTCTTTAAAATCATGGTTACATTTTAAAGAAATATACTGAGTATAGTATCATGTTGAAATTATGATAAAAAAAATGAGACTAAAAATAAAATTGAGGGGCCAAATTGATCACTTTTTAAAAGTATAAGGACCAAAATGAACCAAAGTTGAAAATATATTTCAATCAAAATAAATTGAGAATTCATGAATTTATTAAATATTTTTTAAACCTTCAAAATTTATTAGACACCACTTTACAAACTTTATAAATACACTTTCCAAATTTGAGAGATAGGACCCTAAAGTTAATGAATCAAACTTTTAGTTTAACAAAATATTTTTTTTTCCAAAATTGCCAAACGCGTGACCTAATAACAATTGAGGCCCGGTTTAGGCTAAGGGAACGAGAATCAAGAAATGAGAATGAAAGGACCCATTTGATAAGTTTCTTCAAGAAACAAACTTGGTTCGTAAACTATCCCACTTTTCGTTTCTAAGAGAAACGTTTTTAAGAAAGGGGCAAAATTTTGAAAACTACGTACGGGAAGTAGTTTTGTTTTTCATGTTTCTATTTTTTTATTTTTTATTTTTGTGTTGTTGTTATTATACATAACATATATTGCACTTTGTTGAGCGTTCATTTGGTCCGTTGGCACAACTGCTTTCCTATATTTCACCTCTCAGATCAACTTCGGCTCCCGGTTTAAAATAACCTTTTTTTCCTATATTTTCTTAAACAAAAATCATACTTTTTATTTATTAAATTAAAAATATTTAAAAATACATTATTTATTTATCATATTTTCTTAAAAAAATATTTTCTATTTATTAAATTATAAATATTTTAAAAATTATTGTTTATTTAAGTTAATTATATTTTGTTAAAAAATATATTTTCTACTTTTTAAATTAAAAATATTTTAAAATTTTATTCTTTATTTAAAACTAATAATTTATACTTTTATATCAAATAAATTTATATTGTAAATTATAATTTCTTTAATTATTTATATTTTTCGAGTATATATTATATATTTTTATATTATATCTACTAAATATTGTAACAAAAAATAAAAATAAGTCAATCTAAGTTAAAAACTTAAAACTTATATCCTTGGTCGAGTGGTCGTGGTTTTGAATCTTCACGCTAACAAAGTTTTATACTTAAAAAACTAAAAGTAAAAACAATAAATAGTAAACAATTATCAAATACATTTTTTGGGATAAAATATATTTTTGGTCTCCGAGTTATTTGGTCCATAAATTTTAAAAAGTGACAATTTGGTCCTGACCTTTAAAAGATAGTTCTAAAAGGTACTTGAGTTAAATTTCCATTAGTGTCATTAACAGAACGCTAAAAAGTGACAATTTGGTCCTGACCTTTAAAAGATAGTTCTAAAAGGTCCTTGAGTTAAATTTCCATTAGTGTCATTAACAGAACGCTGACGTTGCTGTGAGAGATGAATATTTAATCATTTTCTGTTATTTTTTAATTAAGGTGTTAATTTTTTTTAATCTCCCTTTCTCTCTCTTCCCTCCTCCTTCTCTCATTCATTTTCCCTTCCCCACCTCTCCCTCTCTCTACAAAATCCACAGCGTCCATTATCTTCCCACAAAAGACAATTCCACCAGGTGACGAACTTGTTTGCTGCTTAAAATTGGTGTGAAACGATTTGTTAATCGGAAAACGGACTCTGATTCTCAAACTTTAACAATTCGTACAATTCCACCAGCCTCCGACTCTGATTCGTTAATAGGACACAAAATTGTTTGGGAGGTGAAAATTATTGTGAAATTAATTAAGGAAAGTAAGATGAAGATGGTGTTGTCGGAGCGGACAAAGATCCATTAAATAGCAGAGAAAGAGGGAATGAGGAGGATGCTTCTGGAAGGCGAAAGATTGATTTGATCCATCAAGTTGAGTCAATGGATTTTGTAGAGAGAGGGGGGAGAGAACGAACTGGAGAAGGGGAGAGAAGAGAGAGAAAGGAAAATAAATTAAAAAGAAAACATCAACACCTAATTTAAAAAATAATATAAAATTATTAAATATCCAACTCACCAATGCCAAGTCAACATAATAATGCTAACCGAAATTTAACTTCATGGACTTTTTAGAACTATTTTCTAAAGGTCAGGGACCAAACTGTCATTTTTTGAAACTTAGGGACCAAATAAAAATCTATTTTCAAACTCAAGGACCAAAAGTATATTTTACCATTTTCTTTTTGCAAGAAACAAGAAACACGAATGATAATTAAACACATTATTGTTTCGAAATCTAAAAAAAGTTAGAAACAGAAAACGAGAAATAGAAAATGAGAAACAGAAAATTATAACTTTACCAAACCCATCCAAAATTTTCTTTCCTTTGTTGTAGGAATGAAATCAATTTCCCATTTCTCTCTTAGGACCCTTTCAATTTCATCCACATCCTTTATTCTGTGGGCTCCACACCTTTATAATAATTATTTTACAGTTTCTACTCTTTCTTTTAAATTTCGCGTTTTGTGAATAGTGTAGCGCCATGACCAATGCGGTAAAAATAAGGTTGTGCAGCCGCCGAAATGGGAGAGTTTGGGAGAGGTTTTTTGTCAGTTTGCCTTTTTGGCCAATTTGGATGGAAATGAGACAATTGGAGAGCTTAGAAAAGAGAGTTTCAAGGTTCGAGATTGTGGAGCTCGCTTAGAGAACGAATGATTAACATGCTGAACATAGTTTCTTCTAATTTTCCTTGATTTTTCTAGTTTTGTTATGGACTTCTCATTGTGATTTTATTGTTTTCCATTGAATATGAAAAGCTAAACCTCTCACCTTAGGGATTGATGTAGCCATTCAACTTTATGGATTGATTGTTTAGTTTTCTTGATTGAATGTTTATTAATGTCTATTTATGTTTCTCGATGCTTAATGCCTTTAATCTACTGGCCATAGATTTATTGATTTTAGACTTAAAATCTTACGCTCGGGAGAGGTGGTTGAGATTTGAGAGTTCTTGACCTATAGAATATATAATTCGTTCAATCTTGAGTAATTGACTAATTGGTTCATAGATTCAATAGGTGAAATCAATCCCTTAGGACCTTTCTCCTCGTTGTTTTTATCTTTATTATTGCATGTTTATTTTCTTTGATTCTATTCTTTCATTCGGATTAAATTTTCTAAATAAAATTGAGTGATTGTAATTGCGGTACTTGAGTGCGCTAGAAACCCAATCCAGAGGATTGTATCGGTATTCACTTACCATCGATTGTAGTAGAAATTGCTTACCATAAGTGTATGGGCCCAGTTTTAATAAAGTGGTAAGTCAATATCGATATCGTCCTCTGGATTGGGTTTCTAGATCACTCAAGTACCACATATACAATTGCTCAAGTTTATTTAGAGAATCAAAATCAAATGGAAGAATATAATCAAAAGCAAATAAACATGCAATAACAAAGATAAAAACAATTGGGAGAAAGGTCCTACGGAATTGATTTCACCTATTGAATCTATGAACCAACTACTTAATTACTCAAGATGGAACGAATTATTAATTCTATAGGCCAAGAACTCCCAAATCTCAACTGTCTCTCCCTAGTGCAAGCTAATTCTCCTTACCAATTAATAAACCAATATCCCTATCTAGTTTCTATAACAAGTAAAGGCTTTATTGAACAAGTCTTTTAATGACCTCTAAAGGACTTTTAAATCTCCCGATCTTAAAACCCTTTTAGTTATGCATCTCAGTTCTAACTCTCAACCACCTCTCCCGAGCATAATATTTCAAGTCTAAAATCAATCAATCTGTGGCAAGTAGATTAAAGGCATTCAGCATAGAGAAACATAAATAGAACATTCATAATCACTCAATCAAGAGAACTAAACAATCGATCTATAAAGTTAAATAGCTATATAAATCCCTAAGATAAGAGGTTTAGCTTCTCATCTTCAATGGAAAACAATAAAATCGCAATGAGAAGTTCATAACAAAACTAGAAAAATCAAGGGAAAGGAGAAAAAACTATATTCGGCTGTTAATCGTCCGTCCCCGAAACGACCTCCATAATCCTGAGCCTTGAAAATCTCTTTTCTTAGCTCTCCAATGGTCTCCTTGTCCTCCAAGTTGGCCAAAAAGGCAAACTGCCAAAAAATCTATCCCAAAAACCCCTTTCTCGACGGCTGCAAAACCCTATTTTTATAAAAAGCTATTGCGGCAGCACCATGGCGCTATATACAGGGCCATGACGCTACTCTATTCACAAAATACGAAATTTAAACTTTAGAGCGCCGCGACGCACTAGGCCAGCGCCATGGCGCCATCTCCTCGCGTTTTTGGCCTCAAATCTTGTTGTTATTCCATCTTGGTCACTTTGATTCCGATTTTTCTCTCATTTTGATATAAATATGTCTCGTTTCCTTCCGATACTTTATTCCTGCAAAATATATCTTATGTGCTTAAATTTGTCATGAAGAAACGAAAACTAACAAATAATTTTAATATAAATCTCATGAAATGTAGCTCACAAAGTGTGCTATCATCTATATTAAAACTTGACCCGTACACTTGCAGTAAGCAATTTCTGTTCAAGTTTTTGGCGTCGTTATTGGGAATTGACAATTATTTAGTTTCACTTGATATCGTGGAGAACTTGCTTGGTCTTAAGAGTTTTTTTCCCTCTTGTATATATTTTCTTTATCTTGATTTTTTTTTCATTATTTAGATTTTTCTTTAGTTTAGTTTTTGTGTATTATTTTCATGGTTACTTGGTTGAGTGGTATATGCCTTTATGCTTGGCTAAATCATGTCTTTTTATAATTACGAGTGGCCTTATGAGGAGTCTTCGACCACTCAAGGGCCACCAACATTATTGAATTCTTATTCTTCCATTTACCCCTCTTATGACCATGAGAATTCTTATGATAATTATGGGTGTTTTCAGGAAAGTCAAGTGCCTAATTATTATCATTCTGATTATATGAGATATAGAAATTATTTGTATGGTGACAATGAAGGTACTTGGAGCCAAAATTATCCCAACCAGAGTGAGGAAAATTCGTCATTTGAAAATTTATTGGGAGAATATACTTTGGAATATAGAATTAAAAATCTTTGTGCAAAAGAATCAGAAAGGATGAATAAGATAGAGGCCAAAGTGGATAGGATGAAGGCCACAATTGAAGAAAACGGAGTTGCCATAAAATGTTTGGAAATACAACTTAGCCAAATATTTTATTCAATTAAAGCACTTCATGAGTAAAATGTTTTCCATACTACTGAGGCAGAAACTTGTAGAGTTGTAATCATTGATAGTGGGGATGAGTTGGAGAACTTTGAGCAGACAAAAACCTGTGAAGCTAGATTGTCATTTTGATTCATCTCATAAATGTGTGATTGACTTTACTTTTATTATTGGTTATTGAGCAAGATGAAAGGGTATTAGAAAGGAGATTCAGTATGTTGAGTTAAGATATAATTGATGATAAGCATGGTTTAGGTGGGGCAGAATTTGATGAGATTAGATTTACACCCTTTAACTTTTTTGTATTATGCATGAGATCATTGGATATGTTTTCTTGAGGACAAGAAAAAAGCTAAGTTTGGGGGTATTTGATAGCACACTTTGTGAGCTATATTTCATGAGATTTATATTGAAATTATTTATTAATTTTCGTTTCTTCATGACAAATTTAAGCACATAAGATATTTTTACAGGAATAAAGTGTCGGGAGGAAACGAGACATATTTGGATCAAAATGATAGAAAAATCGGAATCAAAGTAACCAAGATGGAATAACAACAAGATTTGAAGCCAAAAACCCGAGGAGATAGCGCCACAGTGCTAGCCTAGAGCGCCGCGGCGCTCTAAAGTTTAAATTTCGCGTTTTGTGAATAGTGTAGTGCCATGGTCCTGTGTGTAGCGCCATGGTGCTGCCGTGTCAACTTTTTGTAAAAGTATGGTTGTGCAGCCGCCGAAATGAGGGAGTTTGAGAGAGGTTTTTTGGTAGTTTGACTTTTTTTGGCCAATTTGGAGGAAAAAGAGAGCATTAGAGAGCTTAGAAAAGAGAGTTTCAATGTTCGAGATCGTGGAGCTCGCTTCAGGAATGGACGATTAACACGCCGAACATAGTTTCTTCTCATTTCCTTTCATTTTTCTAGTTTTGTTATGAACTTCTCATTGTGATTTTATTGTTTCCATTGAATATGAGAAGCTAAACCTCTTATCTTAGGGATTGATGTAGCAATTCAACTTTATGGATTGATTGTTTAGTTTTCTTGATTGAATGTTTATGAATGTTCTATTTATATTTCTCGATGCTTATTAATGCCTTTAATCTACTGGCCATAGATTGATTGATTTTAGACTTGAAACCTTACGCTCGGGAGAGGTGGTTTAGAGTTAGAATTGAGATGCATAACTAAAAGGGTTTTAAGATCGGGAGATTTAGAAGTCCTTTAGAGTTCATTAAAATACTTGGTCAATAAAGCCTTTATTTGTTATAGAAACTAGATGGAGATATTGGTTTCATAATTGGTAAGGAGAATTACCTTGCACTTGGGAGAGGCAGTTGAGATTTGAGAGTTCTTGACCTATAGAATATATAATTCGTTCAATCTTGAGTAATTGATTAATTGGTTAATACGTGAAATCAATTCCTTAAGACTTTTCTCCCGATTGTTTTTATCTTTATTATTGCATGCTTATTTTCTTTGATTCTATTATTTCTTTCGGATTCAATTCTCTAAATAAAATTCAGTGATTGTATATGTGGTAGTTGAGTGAGCTAGAAATCCAATCCAGAGGACGATATCGATATTCACCTACCATCTATATTAAAACTTGATCTGTACACTTGCCGTAAGCAATTTCGCTACAGATGGTTGTTCCAATAAAAAATATTTTAGTTGATGTAATTTATTTTAATTATTTATTATTTGTTAATATTAAATAACTTGTTATAATAAAAAATATTTACTATCAATAAAATAAAATATTAATAAATAAATTAAAATTTATTAGTATTTTAATAAAAAAAATTAGCACTTCATAATTAGCTAGAAATAAAAATAGTTATATTAGTAATGGTTATATATAAAATTCATATTCAAACCGTTTTAGTAAACAACATCAAAAGATAAACAATAAATAATAACGTTTATATTCTGATTGATTTCATTTCGATTCTTTGCTATTTCGATTTTTTTTTTTTAAGTAAGTGGTGCCTAAGATCGTCACCATACCATCTCGGAATTTTTTGAGAAAAGCAAAAGTGTGAAACGATATGCCAAAACGATGATCATGGATTCACAAGCAAATAATTTAAAGATGAATTATAAATAAAATAATTGAGAAGAATCTTTCCTTTATCTGCATGAACAATATTGTGGGCCTTTTTCTCTTTGACCAATACCAATATAAATAATTCTAAAAAAAAAAAGAAAAGGAAACCAAAATAATAATTTTCATCATCACCCACTTTTAAATTAATTTCAAACATTATTTTTTCTTATTTTTTTTTTCAAGAAGCTTGATTTATCATCTTGATGTCATCACCTTTGGATAATGACATCTCAAGTATATACTTATTTTAATATTTGATTTAAAATATAATTCAAATTGATGCCAATTTAATTAGCATGAAAATTGTCACGAACAAAAATAAATATTGCACAAATTTATGTTTTGTATTATTTTTCTCTATTACTCAGAAAATTCCAAAGGAAAAAAAAAGGGGAAAAAAAACTCTCCCTCTTGTATAAATTTCAACAACATTTTGTTTGATATTTTGATTCACTTTTTTATTTTTGCTAAATTCTATCATAATATGAATAAAAAAAAACCCATGCCTTAAAAAAAGAAAAAAAATCTAAGTTTAAATCTTATTTTTTACCTTCAATATTTTGATATTTACTTAATTTTAATTCCTAATTTTTTTAATTTATTTTAAAGAGTACACTTGAAATAAGAAAGTAAGGATTCAAATATATCATTTTAAAAGAGGTCATTAATATCTTAACCAGTTAAACAATACTTAAGTCGATGATTTAAAACTCTTGAACATTCTAATATTCTATATGGTCTTTGACCTTTACATTGAAAAAATCATTTTAGTTTTTGAAGTTATTTGTTTTTTTTTTCCTTTTTGTTTTTTAAATTATTTTATATAAACGTAGATCTTAAATATTTACATCCGTAGATGTTTACATGAAGAAGTATTTAAAGCCACAAAAAGTAGGTCAAATGTAGGATTTTAAATCAAAGTCCAGTTTTACTTAAATTTTTTTACCCAAAAACTACTGATAGTTGCTAAAATTATTTTGGTTAAATTACAAGTTTAGTGGCTCAAATGTATCCATTAGTTCTTAAACTTTAAAAAGTGTCACATAGGTTGCTAAACTTTCAATTTTGCGTCTAATCAATCATTAAATTTTAAATTTTGTATCTAATAGGTCTCTGACATATTTCACATTTTTTTTTAATCACAAATTTATTAGCCACAAAATTTAAAAGTCAAGATTCTAGTATACACAAATTTAAAGTTCACGGGCCTGTTAGGACATAAAATTGAAAGTTCAAGGACGTATCAGACACTTTTTAAAACTCGAGGATCTATTAGATACAACTTTGAAAGGTGAGTGACTAAACTTATAAAACGCCCCCATGCTTAGGATTCGAATAAAGGATTCGGAATCTAGATTCGTCATTTGGTGGCTGCGCATACCTGACTGCATCATACTTGAGTTAGTTGGAAGATGAGTGAAGATTGTCCCTACAGACTAACTTTGAAGTTCTTATGATTAAGCCATCGAAAAGAAAGGTGAATATTATTGGAATATATGTAGTTAAATCAATTCTTTCAAGCCTTTCTTTACTATACTCCCATGATTTCAGGATCCTCCCATTCATATGTGGTGTCAGTTTATTCATGTACCCTCTTCTACTCGGTTGTTACAAGACTTGTGATTTGACCCATTATTTGTTATGCAAATTTTAATGATAAAAGCATAAAAGTTAAAGAAAGCCCTTCTAGTTTGACTAGATTATGAAAAAATATATATCATAATTTGGTATAAGCCGCGGAGGGAACCCACCTAATCAATTAACCTACTCCCATACATTAAAAGGCATGGTATTTGTTTATAATTATATATATGAATGAATAATTCTAAAGTTGAAACCATGCATTATAAATATTCATCATCCCACCTCAAAAAAAAAAGTATGCCTTTTCATATTGAATGGTTGCTTTTTTACGTAGTTTCCCCATTTGAAAATTTCTCTCTCTCTAAAATAATTGAGTTTGAATTTGAGTTTGCTCCACACGATATGTATAATGTCAAAGCTTCGAGGGTGGTTTGAGTTTTTATTGCTTTCATAATACCAGAAGATTCTGGAAAGAGAAAGAGAGGAATAAATTAAAATTAAATTCACTTTTCAACATTTGAATTTCTTTTTCTTCTATTTTTTGGTCGTTTGTTTGGTGAATAATTTCACTTGGTAGGTAGATGTGATCTTTATTGATTGTTTGATTTGATGATTAATTCCTTGGGGAGTTGGACTTGTTTGAATGAGATATATCAAAATCTAATCATTTTAATGACAATGTCTGACATAACTCAACTAGTTATAGAATATTAAGGCTCGAATCCATACCCAAGATATAAACTTGAATAATTTGTGCAATGTTAATACGTTTAAAAAATTATTCAAAAGTTAAACCACGAACCATGAAAATACTTGAATCTAGTGTCAAATTTAAGCATGTAAAAAAGTATTCAAACTCAACACTAAATGTCCAAATATACCTCTAAGAAACATCCAACACGACTATAGTCATGTTTAGCCACGTGAGTGCTCATAACTAACTATGAATCATGCTTTAACGAGTTCTAATATGCTATGTCAAGTAGTCCTGCTTTCTCGGTCCGAAAAGTGAATTGTTGGAATTGGGTTTGCTGCTATAGCCAAACATGGGGGAAAGATCATTTATACTGATACTGACAAGATAATTTTTTTGAGCAATGGATATACCGAAGAATTCCATTAGTTATGTATCAACGTTCTAACAAAAATACTTGTATGCTGCAAAAATCTCAGGTTCACCAGGTGCATTAAAAAAGGGCAAATTTTAGCGGACGATGAGTGTAAATTACTTGACTAACTGAGATATTCATGTCACCACTTATTAAAATTTTTGGTTTACTTATATAAATAAAGGAAGACCACAGAGTTTGTTGGGATAATGGATCCAAAACAAGAGACTCTTGTCCTACGAGGAAAATGATTTTTAATACTACTACAAATTCCTACAAGGATTAGGATATTGTTTTCTCATAAGGATTATGATATTTTCATATCTATAAATATAGCCCTCTTGTTAAAATTTAATTTGAACAAAATCCAAAGAAAAGAGACTTTAGTGGATGTGGATAGTGTGTGAAAAAAAGTCTGTATCTCGTGGGTTTAGTGTGGGTGTTTTCAATTGTGTAATCTTAAATAGTAATTGTTAGGGTACATAAAAGTAATATAGTCATTGTAGTTGATATCTTGAGTGTGATCTCCCTTGTAATATTCTCAACTAGAGTAGAACTAGATTTTTTTTTTCCAAAAGATTAGACGTAGTCCCAAGATTATGATGAACCAGTATAATCCATGCTTGAAGAACTTACAGGAGGATAAATTGATCTATATTTTTTCCCCTTAGAGTTAGAGAGCATAGAAGGATAGTAGACTCGTTAAGTAGAAATAAAAATAGGAGCAATAGACCCTTTATCCCAAGATTGGTTGACTAATCTTGTCTTGAAGCGGACTCAAAAGATCAACTGTGTTTAAGTTTTCACTATTATTTGTATGTACTACCATATATGTATTACCTTAACACGGCCAATTGAGAAAAATGAGTGGATGGTTAGAAACACCAAGAATAAGAAGTTTGTGTATTCTTTATTGCATTTCCTTTCCTTCCATGCTAGATGGTCTACTTCTTATACAGTGGACTGGTAAGATGTGTGCATGTGAAGCCTAAGTAGATGAGTGCATGAATGAACCAACACTGCATCTGATTAAGAGGAATCTTGAGGCTATACAAGCTTGGCTAAGAAAGACCTAAAAGAATATATAGCTACTATCTATGATTACTATTATGGCCGAAATCTGGTTTATAATATGACAACATCTGGTAAGGTTACATAGACCAGGTGTAGCCACTAGGCATTAGAGGAAATTAAATTAACTTAATGATCCACGTGACATAATTGATTATGTAGGAAGCTGTGACTGATCTAATAATGACCCACACCCACACCTACAGGTGTAATAGGCTTAGTAAACCGTGTGTCATGTCAATAACAAGTTAGAAATGCATTTGTGTCAAGCTGCATCAGAATATGTGGTGTGAAGGTAGGACAATAACTTCGTTGGCATAGCTCATACATGCTTCACTTATGAAGTAATAACTATACATGGTGAAGAATGGGGAATGGTAATAGCTCACTGCATCACGTGGCTGTTATGTGCATTGATGTAGATATACTTGTCACTCATTAAGGCCACGTGTGGGCTAGCATGAACATAAGAGAAATGTGCAATTATTATTACAACATAATTGATTAACTAAAAGTAAGTTGGACGTAATAGTGGGAACAAGGAAAAGATTGTTAAGAGTAAAGGAGGAAGAAAGGGTAGTAAGGTGCCAGAACCTGTGTGCGTCATGTGCAAGGTTTGACCACTATCGACAGTAACCTGTTCTTCACCGTTGTACTTGTGCGAGACTGACAAGTTTGCAAAGTTAGAGGTCAAATGGGTGTTGCATCTAGTGTCAGATAGCCAACAGGAATTGTCTCTAGGAGTTGTAGAAGTGGAGGCGGCAAGGGTGGCAAGTTGAGCTGGAGGATGGCGATCAACCTTGGGATGCATGATTCATTTGGTTATAACAATCCAATGCATTATGGTCAAATTTTCCACAAATTTGGCAGTGTAATCAACGAGATTGTAGAGCCTCAGTAGGATGAGAAGGCGAGAGACTAGGAGGGACTGGTGTCGTCGGTATGGAAGGAGACTGGGGCCGTAGTGGAGTTGGTGTTGGGTGTGTTGCCCTAAACTTGTAGTTTGTAATTATGTAAAAACATATTTATATTTAATAAAGTATGTTTTCATATTCAATCAAATTGTTGTTCAATTTATTGTCCAAATCCAATAAACTAAACATCCAAGGTTATTTTCATGTAATAGGGTTAGTATATATATATATATATATATATATATATAGGGTATATATTTGATATTACCATCGATGTACAAGTGGATAATGTCCCTGGAATAACCTAAAAGGTCTATAGTATATGGATAAGGTTGGGTTCCTTATCTTGGAAACACTATGGATACGACCCACTTTGTAAATGTTACAAACGACACAATCCAAGTCGTTCGTGTGGAAACATGCGAGTGGGGGTATCCTATACAATGAGTTTGCATAAGACCGGACAGCGAAATAACCAATCTTTAGATGTAACGCCGTTGACTAATAGATTGCTATTTCATAGGATGACCAGACAACTCATTCTCAATCCTCAGTGAGTTACGGATTCCTACCCGTGAGGACTCGTTCTTTGATCTGTATCGGTGAGAGTGACCTGATTCGCTGACTCAACATTCCTACCATTTTGGGGATGAGACCGAGTGGGGAGTTGAGAACATAACTTCACAAGATGGAATTCACTCCTCTTCGACTTTAGAGGAGTAAATGAGTGTTCTCTTAAGTGCTGACTTCAGGACCAGAACAAGGGGCTCCACCGTCTCACTAGCTTGAGAGGGACTTCCGGTTATTGGTTGGACCGTAACCGGGTTGTTCATTAAAGGAGCAGTGATATTTAAGGAGCAAGATGTCACTCAAGGGTAAAATGGTAATTTGACACAACTAGAGTTACGAGTACTCGTTAAGGATTGATCTGCCATTAATGATCGTACATCCGTGGACACAAAAATATTCTACAGTGAGAAGAGTACAACTGTGAGTCTTTACTAGAGTGACTCGTAGTTAAACGAAGGTTGATTAACTCGGTTAATGAGTTTGACCGATTAATCTCGTTTCGTTGGAACTTCTAATCTGTAGGTTCATTAGGACCCCCCTTGCTAGCCCACATCAGGTAAAATGAGGATCAATAATTTTGAAATAATTTGAAATGTTCAAATTATATAAGGGAATATATATGATGTATATTGATACACTATATATAAATATATATTAATTTTGGATAAAGATTCAAAATTAATACTATATATTATGAGACAAATGTTTGAATAGAATTCAAATAATTAATATGAATTAGATTCATATTAAAACTATAGGTTACATAAGAGAGATGTTTTTTAATATGATTCAAATATATAGTTTTAATTGAAGTTGTTGTCAAGCAAATGTTTCCAACAAAATCGCTAGGTCCTGATTGTTTTCCGGCCATTTTCTATTAGAAATACTGGAATATTGTGGGTCCTAAAACTGTAGAAGCTTGTTTAAATATTCTCAACAACAATGATGATGTTGGTATTTGGAACAACACCTATATTGCTCTTATCCTGAAGGTGAAACATCCGCGATTAGTGATTGACTACAGAGCCATCAGTCTTTGTATGCTATCTTGGTTATTGTAAAAACCATTGCAAGTATTCCATACCATTAAAAATCAAGAATATCATTGATTATGCTATCTTTGATGCTCAATTAGCTTTTGTTCCATCTCGATCCATTACAGACAATATCATTACTGGCTATGAGTGCCTTCACACTATTTGAGGCATCAAGACAGTTTTGAATGGTATTGTAACGCCCCAAGATGTTATATACCATCCTAGGCAACGCTAAATAATTCACCTGGCTAGCTTAAACTCTAAACACGAGATAATCAACTCCCTGGGAAATAATTTAAATGAAATAAAGCTTCGACTCCCATACGTTCTACCAGAAATATCAATTTTATAAACTGTCAAAACTTCGCTCTCCGTGGGCAATTTAAAAACAAAGACATCTCATATCCGCCTCAGTGGCTAAAATTCTTAAATAAATAAAACAACCGTACACCTAAACTCCAACTACAACGGTGACGCGTTTACCAGCAACATCCATAACAAAATAAAGTAGTTCTAAAGAATACAAAATTTCTCCTCGGTCCACACCTAGCAATAACATAAATCCCAACGCTACTCATACCAAACGACCCTTCCCTCTATCCTCACTAACTCGACTAGTGATCCCTCCTCGGTCAAGCCCTCTCCACGTCATCACCGCGGTCGACCCTGTTCACACCTGAAAACAAATAAGGATAAAAAGGGGGGTAAGTACGTAAGGTACTCCGTAAGTAGCACTTCCTAACTAACACAAAAAAATCATGCTCACAGTCACGGCATATAAAATAAAACGATAGCAAGGCAATTAAATAGGCAGCGAGAGAGAGCGGACAATAACTTGACATTTACATACAACAACCATGCGTCGGAACTACCAAGACTACAACCAATGATTTACTAGCCCTTGTCCCACAGTACTAAACCTCCCTCTACACCCCCCCTGTGTTACTCCCCGTTTAACTTCTCGAGGCATGACGGCTCTTGACATTTATTCCCAAGATACCGCCCCCCCTCCTTTTACAGTACTTGACGTTCGACCTTGCCATTTATTCCCAAGACCTAGCACCACTAGTTCGCAAGCACCACTCTACTTTAGTCCTTCAAGCCTAACTCCTCGTGTCGTATTGACCCTTGACATTTATCCCCAAGGACTCAATACTCCTCTACAGAAACTTGATGTTCGTAAAGACCTAGGTGGGTGAGACTTGGCTCTGCTAACCTGGTACCAACTATCATCAGTTTGAGTAGAGTCTCCCAAGAAACCCACTTATGTACCATAATGGAGTTGGTATCGTCTGTGTGGGTTGGGTTAATTGCTTACTTTGACCAAAAGGAAAAGAAAGGAAAAAGAAAAGAACAAGAATTTGACTGAATAAATATTTAAGTCCCACATGTTAATGTTGTATGTGTATGCATGTTTGACCCCATTTGCTGGGTTACTTACTGGATATTTTTAATACTCACCCCTTTCCCCTTATCTTTTTCTTAGAGAATAATAAAAACGTGCAAGGTGTGTGACGAGGATGTATGCAGGCTGTGCCATGGGTTTTCGCTTCCGCTTTAGTTTCATATTTTTTTATTTGCATTAGGAGTCATTTATCTTAATATTATGTTTTATGTAAACTATTTATGGGATCCTAAATAAAATATTTTTTTTAAACTTTATTTTATAAAGTTATATTATACAATTGTATTTTGTTTTATTTATTATGATTTATTTTTAAAAGACTTTTAAAATATTGAAAGCATGCATGTAGTAACGTCCTTTAGAAGTTTAAGTCCCGAAAGGTTAGGTCGTTACGTTAATAATAGCTCGTAAATGACCATGAAATAGAGTGTTGGCCTTGAAGTCCCTAATGATGAATTCTTGATGGATAATACGGATTTCTTGCTGTCTGCCTTGGTTAAAGCCCTAAATCACCAATTTACTATTTGATAGTTCTTCCATTAAAATGCCTTGACTTAGGCATTATATTGACAGTTCAACCGTCATCAATGAGAATTCAACTGACCTTTGGTGTACTCAGGCATTATATTGCTTCATCTATGAAACCTATAGACATGCAACATGAAGCGCATGTGTTTGCTTGGTAGGTTGAGGCATTTGAAACATTAAACTCTTTCAACGCTTCGATAAGAGCATTTTTTAAGTCGCTTGAAGGAGCAATAATAAATCGTTTGCCTTGAAAGTGAATAGATCTTCTAGCTTCATTACTACGAACGAATTTACGTCTCTTGTCATATTGACAACGTGATAGGTGAAAGTCTTACATACTTCTTCTTGTCTTTCATTAAGAGGATCATTGAAGGGAAATCCCATAGAGTTATCAGTCGTCTAGATTGAGCAATATCTTCATTTTATTTCTAAATGAGCTTAAGTGTCCTTAGACTCTTGTTTCCTCACTTCTGCAGAGTTTTGCTTATTTATCTATGGTCTCGAAATAAGCGAGACTCTTTCTAAATGAAGTTTTGATTTTGCTTATTCCAACGAATCATAAGACTTAATCCTCCATCTTCGTTCTCTGTATGCTCATCCTTTACTCGGCAGATTTCAACGGAAGCCTCTTGCTGGGGTCCCATGAATACATGCTCGAGCTTTCCTAACTAGATTGAACCCACCTCATAAAATAGGGTTACATATGGCTCGCTATAGGGCTTGCTGTTATTGCAGTGTGGTTTGTTTGAGCCACCTCGTCAAGATCCAACTCAACTAGCTGTTGGGAATTTCTCTACCTTTAAAAAGATTACAGACTCGTGGAAGTGCACACGGTCACAAATAATACTCAGAAGTAATCCAAGGTCAAATCCTCAGGGACTTGTTGCTTTTCAAAATCAAGTAATGCCGTGAAATGATTCAAATATACAATTGTGTCTTAGGAAGAAAAAATGTGATGAAATGTTCTTGTTTGGGGTTTTAACTATCAAGCAATTTAATAAAACTCAACCTCTTTACTTCTTACCTTAGTTTTGATGTAAAATATAGAAAACACACTTTGTTGGGATAATTCACCAGGCACGATTCTAGCTTTTCTTGGAAATTTGAGTTCTACTCTTTCACTATCGCTTTTGGTTGTTGTAGAGGCTAGGGTAACCTACAATCATATTTCTATGTGTGATGACAATCCTAGAAAATATTTATCAACTCATTTGCTTTATGAGTCAGAGGACATATGTCTAGGACCATATTTTATGTGCTTATGTCTAAGTCACATCCCATATTGGTTTCCTATTATTTTACCTAACTCGCCCTTCTCAAGGTTAGGCTTTAGTATATAAATCAAGTTCCCACTGGTCAAATGGAAAAAAGACATAAAGAGAAGTTTTTAGAAACCAACTAAAAAATGTGTCAGGCACAATTCTAGGCAAATCCCGAGCGTGTTGAAAATCAAATTGTTTTGACTAAGGCATTCCACAAAGAGGTTGATAACTAATTTAGAACATTTTTAAAGGAAAGAAAATGCACGAAAATATAAAGGAAGTATTTTTCATTGAATTAAAACGAATAAACAAGTCGTACAATGAGTTCTAGCTTGACCCTCTTCTCTCTCGAGTGTGAGGGGAGTGTAAACTCACTAAAGAACTTAAGAATAACAGAATAAACAAAAAACAAATGATAGAACTTGAATTAAAAGCAATAAAGTACGAAAATTGATAAGCGACAACCCAAGCGTATTGAGCTACTTGAGCCACAAGCCACTTGAATCCAATCGTATAGTTGGTTCAACCGAAAGGCCAATGTTAGAGGGATTACCTTTGCAGTTGTTACCTTGAGCAGACAGATGACTCACTATGCTCGAGGTCGAAAACACTCCATGAGTTTGATGGCCAATCAACCAAGCATGCTCCGAGGGGTTCAAATACGAAGGCTTAAGTTCAACCACACAAAGGGATTCGAAATTTGAGAGGGGTTTGCATAAGGCAATGAGAGAAACACTCAATTCTATTCAAAAGACAATTCCAAGATGTGTTACAATGGAGGGATACAAGCCTATTTATAGGCCAAGGCCCTTGGCCTTTTAAGGAAAATAACAAATTTAAAAAGAAAAATAAAAATGATAAATTCCTAAAAAGTCTAAACTTGCCTAAAAGTGAAATTAAATTTGATAAATAAAACAAAGAAATGAAAGATAAAATCCAAAACAAATCTCCAAAGAATAAACAAAAATATTAAGGAAACATATTCCTTAATTAGGAGGAGTGGGTGGCAAGGAAGGCTGACGTGCGTGGGGGCTGGGCGTGCACGCATGCTGTTGGGCAGAGGCGCGCTGGACTGGCGCTGGCACGGTGGCATGCACACGGGCGTTGGGGCAAGGCGCTGGCGTGCGCGTGGGTGCGGGGTAGGGGCGCTGGCACAAGGGCGCGCGCGGGGCGCTTGTGCAGGGGTGCTGGCGCTTGATGGGCGGCATGGTGTGGGCGGCTTGGGCGCTAGACGGCAGTATGCTGGTGGCATAAGCGGCAAGGCGTCGGCAGGCGTGGGGTGGGCGTGGGTGCTGGTGGCGACAAGGTGCGCAGGCGCTTAGGCGTGCAGGGGGCGTAGGCGGCTAGCATAGGCGTGGGCGAATGGCAGCGAGCGCATGGCAAGGCGATTGTGAGGTTAGCGACACAGTTCGCGCGGCAGGGGTGCAAGAGGGCATGGGCATGTGCTTGGCGGTGCTTGCATGCCGGTGGCTCCTCGATAGGGTTGTCCTTGAAATGGGGCCACTTGCTTGACCTCTCTTCTCCTCCACGCTTCTTCTTGACCCTAGTGGTTACTTCATTAGTTCTTAAAATAGTCAAAAATTTGTTGGAGTGTCCAATGAAGTCTTCTTGGTTTGGGGGGTCTTTCCTCAAGCTCTTCCTTCTTGTTGGTGTAGGTGTCACCTTGGAGTGTTGGGCCAAATATGATCACATCATCTCCTCTAGTTGACGACGAGGTGTAAAAGTTCCTCCATGTCTTCATAGTGATGCAAATCAAGCTTGTCGGCTATGTCCGGATTAAGACCATCTAAGAAACGAGCCATAGTGGTCTCCTCATCTTCCTTTAGTTGCAATCGGCTCATCAACATGTCCATCTCCTTGTAGTAGTCTTCAACTCCCTTGGTGCTTTAATAGAGCTTATTAAGTTTCCTTGAATTTGCTCTATAGTAGTGTGGTGGCACAAATCTTCTATTCATGAGTTCCTTGAACTCTATCCATGAAGCTATGGGTCCCTCATGATTTCTCCTTATATGAGCCATCACTATATCCTACCAAGTTAGTGCATAATCTTTAAAATGAGTGATTGCGAGAATTACCTTCTTGCCATCATCATAATTGTGGCATGCAAACACTAACTCAACCTCCTTTTCCCATGTTTCAAACTCTTCGGGTGTAGACTTTCCATGGAAGGTTGGGATTTTCAACTTGATGCTCCTAAGGTAGTTTTCTTTTCTTGGCCTCTCTCGGTGTTATTGGAATCTTCCTCTTCCTTGGCCAATGTATGCTCTTCTTGGAACTACATCAAAAGGATCCTCATTAGCAAAATATTCATTTAAAGTACCTACCTCATCTTCTTGAGATCCGTCGGATATCTATCTTGGGCTCGTTGGTCTCCTTCGGTGTGACATTCTTTGTGGCCTTTCCAATCCTTGAACATGTGTGTTCATCATTTGTAAGGATTTGGTTAGGTCTTCAAGCCTATGTGTAAACCTTGCAAAGTTTTGGATTTGAGCTTCCTTAAGCCTTTCATCGCTCACATCGACCTTGTTTCTCTCTTCTTGTGAGTCTTGAGACTTTCCTCTTGATTCCATTACTACACAAGTAAAAGGTTAGGATAAACAATTAAAATTTCACTTTCACTCCCTTACTTGTCCTCTCAGCTTCCTCTCCTTTGGTAGGGTGGATTTTGATGTGGATACCCTTTGCAGATGCTCACTTGAATGCTCGTGGCAAATCAGTCTTAGAACAAGTTAGTATAAGCCTACAAGCAACTTGCAAAAATATCTTCTTTTTTTTTTTTTTTACTAAGGGTCAATGGTATAGAAGACACCAAAGACAAGACTCAAAAGAATACCAAATGATAGTTACAATGATACCAAATGATATCTATAAAGAATAAGGCAAGATATGAACAAGAATGATAAGACAACCTTAAGCCTAATGCTTTTGGTTTTATGGACTCAACTACAATATGCAAATTGCAGTTAAAGCTAAGAAAAGAAAGAAATATTAAAATAAAATCAATGAAGTAAAAAATATACTAAAAAGATGTACAAATCCAACTTGTAGTGCAAACACACACAACAATAAACTTACCAACAAAACAGTGAACTTTGCAGTAATTTAGGTAACTTTGGGTGAGGGGTGTGCGATGTATACAACTCGGATGAGGCTCCAACGAGTGGCAAAAGTTAGCACAATAAGTGTACTTAGAGTGTGCAGCTGCCAAAAGGTTTGGATTTCGTTGGAGGGGGCTGCTCTCTCAAAGAAAATTCTGGGGCTGCACAATTGGACTCTCTCGGGTGGCCCAGTGGATGTGGCGGTTGTCCTCCTTCTTTTGGACTGTCCAAATAGGTCAAAATAATCCAACAATAATTTTAAATCAAAATAGATTTGGACAAGATTTGGTGGCCCAAAGATTTTCTCCAAAAACATCCAGCTTCAAATTTGGAAAGTTTTCTGCTTGGACACCTTCTCTTCTTTCACTGATAACTTCTGCTACAGACCTTGATGGTGGCAATCTATATGTCCCTAGAAAGCTCTTTCAAAGACCTTTAATTTGGTATTTGATTTGACTATATTCAGCAAAAAGGTCAGTAAGATATGAATCGTCGAAGTTGGGACACTGTTTCTTCGACGGCTGCAGGAATTCCTGAATGCACAGTGTTTTTGAAAAGTGAAAACTTTCAAACCACTGATCGAAAATTATCGATTTTAGGCTCTATGGAAAGCTAACACATAGATCTTTCGAATGACACTAGTTTCACTCAATTTTAACTTCTGAGCATAAAGTTATGGATGTTTAAAGTTGGCTCTGAGTTTATGCTCTATGCAGGTTTCTCTCAATTTATAGGGTTCGAAGAAAAATTGATAACTTTGGCTATAGGGCTCAGATTAAAGTGAAACTTGGTTTGTTGCAAAGCTTTTGAGGTGAAGGACACAAACAAACAAATTTTGGACACTTTAAAGCAAATTTTCGAAATAAAAAATTTTGTTGCAAGAATGATATATTGAGTGGCACGTAGGAGAACATGAACAATAGAAATTTCTATGAGATTTTTGGGATAAAGGAATGTAAAGACAATGACAAGAATTTAAAGACAAAAAATAAACATACATCTTGGTCTAGAGCCTAAGCTCTGATACCAAATTATACGCGATAACCCAAGCGTATTGACCTACTTGAGCCACAAACCACTTCAATCCAATCCTATAGTTGGTTCAACCCAAAAGGCCAAGGTTAGATGGATTACTTTTGCAGTCGTTACCTTGAGCAGACAGATGACTCACTATACTCGAGGTCGAAAACACTCCACGAGTTTGATGACCAATCAAACAAGCATGCTTCGAGGGGTTCAAATACAAAGGCCTAAGTTCAACCACATAAAGGGATTCAAAATTTGAGAGGGGCTTGCACAAGGCAATGAGAGAAACACTCAATTCTATTCAAAAGACAATTCCAAGATGTGTTACAATGGAGGGGTACAAGCCTATTTATATGCCCTTTAAGGAAAATAACAAATTTTTTAAAAAATAAAAATGATAAATTCCTAAAAAGTCTAAGACTTGCCTAAAACTGAATTTAAATTTGATAAATAAAACAAAGAAATCATAGATAAAATCCAAAACAAATCTCCCAATAATAAACAAAAATGTTAAGAAAACATATTCCTTAATTGGGAGGAGTGGTCGGCAAGGAAGGTTGACG
This sequence comes from Momordica charantia, assembly GCF_013281855.1. Classification (NCBI taxonomy): domain Eukaryota; kingdom Viridiplantae; phylum Streptophyta; class Magnoliopsida; order Cucurbitales; family Cucurbitaceae; genus Momordica; species Momordica charantia. Next base: position 14,412,324 of record NW_028275159.1, on the reverse strand, counting down.
CGCGTAGGGGCTTGGCGGATAGGCGGGGCGCGAGCGCACGGCGCTGGGCGGTACTAGCACGGTGGCATGCGCACGAACGGTGGGGCGTTGGCACGAGGGCGCATGCGGGGTGCTTGTGCAGAGGCGCTGACGCTTGATGGGCGGCATGGCATGGGTGGCTTGGGTGCTAGGCAGCAGTGTGCTGGCGGCATAGGTGGCGAGGCGCTAGCGGGCATGGGGCGCGCATGGGTGCTGGTGGCAGCAGGGCGCGTAGGCGCTTGGGCGTGCAGGAGGCGTGGGCATGCGAGCGGCTGGCATAGGCCTGGGCGAACGACAGCGCGCGCATAACAGGGCGATTGTGAGGTTAGCAACATAGCATGCGCAGCAGGGGCACGCTGTGAGGTTAGCGACACGGCACGTTCGACAGGGGTGCACGTGGGCAGGGGCGTTCGCTTGGCGGTGCTTGCGTGTAGGTGGCTCTTCGATAGGCTTGTCCTTGAAATAAGGCCACTTGCTTGACCTCTCTTCTCCTCCACGCTTCCTCTTGACCTTAGTGGTTACTTCATTGGTTCTCAAAATAGTCAAAATTTGTTGGAGTGTCCAATGATGTATTCTTCGTTTGGGGGGTCTTTCCTCAAGCTCTTCCTTCTTGTTGGTGTAGGTGTCATCTTGGAGTGTTGGGTCAAATATGATCACATCAAAAATACAAGAAAATAATAACTAAAACTTGAATCTAAGACTAAGAACAGGTTCTACAACAAAGAGAGAATTTAAATGAAGCTGAAAACGAGCTTGGAAGGGATAATTTGCTGCTGGACGGATGGCTTTCTTATATAGGCCGGAGTTGTTGAACTTCCCACCTTTTTAGGTGGAATGGAGTTCAGATACACCTAACAACTTCAATTTGACTTAGACTCACGGTTATACTTTGATTCAAACACATGAGAAATGTCCTTCTTGCCCCTCATTAATCAAAATGCATGTTTTGGCAAAATTGTTCTACAAAAATGCGTCAAGCGCAATTCCTGCAAAACAGAAAATTGTTATTTTTTTCCAACTTTAACCGCATTTTTCTCATAATTTTCCTAAAGTACTATAGTTTGACTTTTGAGCATAAATGTTCTATGCATGTTCTACTTTAAGAATATGTTATCCTTTTTGGCAAATAATGATAGGAAAAGGGTCAAAATCGTGGTCAAACAGGCTACCGACACATGTTTCTGCAGTAAAAAGTCAACCCTAATACTAGCCTTAAAATTCGTTCTTTCAACACGAATCATTTATCCATTAAATGACTAACAACTCGATGTTATATGTAGTAGTTGGGATCATTTGTTTTCCCAATTTCTTCCGGTGGCATACATACAGGGAGTTTTATGAGTCCCTTTTCCAAGAATTGTTGTAACATGTCTGTAATGTCAGAATCCAAAAAAGTGTAAACTTTTTCCTATCTTTCTTCTAAAGATAGGCGATGTCTCCATTTCCATATGGTCGCGTTTCGATCTTATTTTCCTTTTCTTTTGAGGAAAACTTGAAAAGGCTAGTATTAACGCCCACAGATTTCTTCGTTGCACCCTTGTAAATCTTCTTGGTTATCTTCACTTCCTTCTTTTATTCTATTATTTAGGGGTACATGCTCTTTATTACCTTTACTAGTCATACTTAGCTCCATTTCATGAGCGCTTGTTGCTAGTTCCTCAAAGGTGCGAGCTTTTATGCCTTGAAAGATGTAAATAAGTCATAATGCATGCCTTGGATGCACATTTTCACAACGAATACTTCAATATATCTATCTTTGCAATCAAGCCTTAGAGCTCTCCATCAATCGACATATTTGACAACTGGTTCGCCTTTTCTTTTCTTTTCTTTTCTTTTTTTTTTTGTATTCTGGCTTCCATCATGCTAATAGTTCACCTTGTATTGTAAAAGCAATTTAGGAATTATTTTTCAACTTGTTGCCCTTCATTGTCCGAACTAACTTCTTGACCAATTAATTACCCTTAGTACCAGCATTCTCACAAATTTCAACGAATTGAGTAATGTATTGCTTAAAGTAGCCATTGCCATTAAAATGCTGGAACTTTTGTGGTTGGTATCTAGCATGCTTTCTCAAATCATTAATCCTCCTGGTATATGGTCTATAATACAAGAAAGAGTTTTGAGTAGGTCCACCGTACTGTGCTCTTATCGTGTTCATGATAATGTATTTGAGTTGTTGAATGGACAATTAAGCGATCATAGTGGAATGTTGCGACTGGTTTTCTAGTATGATAGCTTCCCCTTATCGGTTACTTTAACAGTAGGGATTTGATTCAAAAACATCCTGACATTCATCTGATTCTTCAAAGAAGCGATTTCATAATATCTTTCTTTGACTATCTTCATTAGAGCAATGAGCTTCCTTTCCATCTCGGTCATCATTATTTCATGATGTTTGCATTAACCATCATGATTGATTTCACATCAATATCTAGCATTTCCTCAAATTTATTAGAGGAGTGAGTAGACACGTCCAACAAAGGGTTATCCTCGATAACGACCCTAGTTTCAGCAGATTTCTTCATCTGCTTCACTATCTTGCTTGCGATAGCAGGGGGATTTGGTTCTTTTCTAGTATAATTTGTTTGGAGTTCCTACGGGTGACTGACCCTATGCAGGAGGCGCTTGAAACATAAGTCTTTGTGGAAGCTTTCTTGGCTGACATTCTTCTTCTTCCTATTTTGAAAAAGCTTGAGTCTTGAAAAAGAGATGAGAGATAGATATTGTCGCACTAGGAATGTTAATTTGTTCACATAAGATTTCTGGATAAATTTGTTTCATGGTGTTGAACTTTGATTTTGTATATTTGTGTAGTGGATGCAATTTTTAGTATTTCCTTTGATTATTTCCCTTGATCTTGACTTGAAAGTTGAGGTGCTTGTTCTTGAACTTGGATCAAAGCCTTATGTGCTTCAGAAATCTTCAAGAGCGAGGAGTCTTCAATTTGCTGTCTAAATTCTCCAACTTCTTAAGCTTTTGAAATAAAAAGGACTCCTCTATTTATAGAGTTTTCCCACAAGCTTTAATGGGCCTTGGGCTCAGGTGATTTTGGATCGAATCCATGGACTTGGGTTCTATTTCGAGCATGGGCCCAATTAATTTCAAAAGGCATGAGCTTGAGTTATTTTGGATCAAGGCCATGACTTGGGCTCTATTTGGGTTATATGCCCAATTTAATTTCAAAAGGTCTGGGTTTGGAGATTTTGGACCAACTTAATTGACTTGGGCTCTATTTGAGTCATAGGCCCAATTTCATTTAAAAAAGTTGGGTGATTTTTGGACTTAATCCCTTGAACTCGACCTTAAGTTATTTTGGAACCAGCTCAATCCTTTTAAATATATTTATATATATTTAAATTTAGTTATTTCTATTATCGATCAACTACAATGGTCTTATAGTAATTTGCGTGTTAGGTCAAATTACCATCCAACGGATTTTTTTTATTGAATTCCACACCCATTTTTAACATGACCAAATTCGACCAATCAAATCAAATTTATAGAACCCAATAAGAGACATGTTGCATTATTGGAGGATTACTATTTTTCATCTTTAGTTTGTAATTCGTCCCAAATTTAATAAAATATAGTTTTGTCGATAATAATGTGGTCGTTTATGATTGCTCCAAAATTTATAGTTCTATAATGGGAGTGATGAAGAATGTGGGAGAGGAAAATATCAATAGAGGAAGAAAGGGAAAAAATTCATTACCTTAGTCGATCCTGTCGAGCTTGAAAGAGATTCGTTGATGAAAACCAGGATTACAGTGAGAGAGAAGATAAATGAGAAAGAAGACAAGTGGGACAGAATTTGGAGGACTACTGAAAGTTGGAGAGAGAATAAGAAATAGTTTGGAGAGAGAATGAGAGAAAAAGGAAAGTGGGAGAGATTATAAAATATGGAAAAATATTTTTGAATTTTGAATTTATTATTTCAAATTCGCAATTTTTAATAATAAGCTTTTGGTTTTATATATATTCATACTCTTTGAATTTTCTCATTAATACCTGTTAAAATAAAATTGGGAGATAAAAAAAAAAGATAAAATAAGAACTATGGACGGGACTAACTATGGTATGTACAGTTAATATCCATTTTGGGTGGTTTTCGATCAAATTTATTCAGGGCCAATTTTGACGAGAAATAGTGGCCACCTCGATAGGTCCCATTAGCAATAAACTTGTGGAAAATGAACACAAGTGCATCATGGAGCGATGCCAATAGAAAGGGGGTTTGGGATGGATAATATCAAATTCCCAGGAAGAAATTATTAAGGCTGGAACACAAAATTATCACAGAAGACTGATGACCAAGCTCCTAGAAACCATGGCTATCGTGGAAGGCTTGAATCACTACCAATCAATCCAAGACTTACCTCTTATGTGGAATCCAACTTCATTGAACTCGCTCAACTTCTAAAAATTTTGGATGAACATCACTAAAATAGATGGCTTCTATAGAAGCCTTAGAACTCGCGATGCACAATGGTGGAATCTTTTTGTTCATATATGCCGAGAGAAGAATAGAGCGGCTCATGCACTAGCCTTTCATTTTTTTGGCTTCTAAAGCTAGTTTTGTCTATGATATATTCTATTGATGCGATGAAAGACTTATAAGTAAAGAATAAACACTCCACCGCTCAAATCAGTTAAGAGCCCGATCTAAGTAGGTTGGATCTAGATAGAATCACATACCTAAATATAAGAGTAAATGCATATTTATTGATTAAGAAGTACGGGTCCCACGCAACTGTTATGTTTAAACCATTTTACAGAGATAAAAAGAGAGAGAGGGATGAAAAGTTAAAATCTGGAAATTTTCATTTTTGGAATAGAGAGAAAAATCCATAAAAATCAAGAAATTTTCATTTTTCCCTTTGTTTCATACACATATCGTTTTGAGATTTTGTTATTAATTTTTTATGAGAAAAAGAGGAATAATCTTAAAAGAGAAAAGAAGAAGAAGATTGGGAAGAGAGAGAAAGAAACACGAAGAGAGATGAGGGAGAGACAGGATGAAGAATGGAAAGAGAGAGAATATGAAGAATAGGAAGAAATAAAATAAGAGAAAGAAGTTTTTTTTGGGGTTGGACTGGGAATTATGATAAAGTGAAAATGTTTAATTTCACGCGAAAGTGACATATGCAAAATGTTAAAAAAAAAAAGCTTTAGTTTTCAAAAGAGGGGTAAAAATCAATTCTGCCTTGAAAAAATGGCTAATCAGCCCAAAAACCAAAACTTTAATTCTTCCTTGGTATTTCAAAGACATCATATTCTGTTTATAAGATATATGTAGAGTAAATTAGTGGTAAATGGATTGGGCAAACGAGGGTGAAAGTAACATAATAAAGGAAGTCTGAAATGTTTGGGCTCCATCATAAAAGGGCTCGAACATCTAATATATGACTGGTGGAGTGATAAATTGGGCTTCATCAAATGCCAAAAAATTACAATAAATCCATAAGCCAATCATATCAAATATTAATGAAAATTTTAGAATAATACTAACAGGATGACAAATTGGTCACTTTGAATAGATCATATATTTTTTGTTTCCGAGAAGTTGGACAGAGGATTATCTACCCGAGAAAGAATTGGAGTTGTCATTAGAAGGAAAATCAGATGATATGAGAGAAAGAATAAAAGAATGTTGACAAAAAGGCATTTGATACGATTCGCCTTGTTGGCTTTACGATCTTCAATCATACCATATGTTTTGATAATAACAAACTTAATCTACTGACAATTGTAGTGTTTCAAAGTGTTCATAGTGTCAATTTGAATTTGCTAAAATTGGAATTCAGATGGAGAAGTTATGATTAAAACAAGCTGAATGCAAAATATTCGAGAGGATGAGGTGGGTGAATTAGATGCTAACAGACAACGAGCTGAATTATTAAAAAAAAAAACAATGAAAGAAAGAGGAAAAAAAAATGAAAGAGAAAATAAAATGAAAATGAAAAGAAACGAAAAAAAAGAGAAGTTATCATTTAAAAAAAGAAAAAGAAATTTTAAAGTAGTCGTTAGTGAGGTTATGTATATATATTTATATTTTATTATAATATAATCTAATTATTACTTTTTCAAATCCAATCTCCACCCTTCATTCTTCCCTACCTATTTTTTTGATTTGACTCTAAATTTGAGTATCCTAAATCGGTCTTAAGAGACTTAAGAACATTGATTGAACTCCATTAGTGCCAAAAACACAAGACCTTCGTGTTTATAATTCAAAAATCCACAGAAAAAAAAAATAATCGGGTTTCACACACCATTTAAGGGATAGAGAATAAGAGAGGCTTTTGCATTTCGATTTTAAATGCATCATTATAAGAAAATAAGAAAGAACAATCACATTATATCTATATCTAATACTAGACTCTTAAACATAAGGTTGTTTAAAAGGGCAATCTTTAGTCTGATATGATATAGAATATTTCTCTATATATCCTATAATATACTATGATATATATAATACGCATACTCTGGGACGAAAGGATTCGAACCTCCGAATAGCGGGACCAAAACCCGTATCATTAAGATCTAATGGTCCAACTTTATTTTATTTTCAAACCATTTTCTAAATCATTTTCCTTTCCTATTTAAACCCCTCTCCTCTCCCAAATTTATAATACATTAATTTTTCAAATCCTCCCTAATTTATTATTGCTCTCTCCAAGCTCTAAATTTTACTTCCATTTTTTTTCTTAGAGATTTTCTTGTTGTGAGCTTAAACTTGTACACCTACTTTATTTGAGAGTTTTAGTGTGTGAAAAAAATCCTATTTCCACACTTATTTGGGTTTCGTTCTTGAGCCCGGTAAAAAGAACGAAGTATGAGTTTTGATCTTTGTCCCGAAAAAAAGGTTGGGTTAAGTTTTAGATCCCGTAAAAAGAGCAGTTTGTAAGGTTTGGTCTTGATCCAATAAAAGGACCGAGTTTGCGATCTTGAACCCGATAAAGGATCATGTTTAGTGGATCATCTCGAGAAGTGCTCGGGAACTGGAGTAAGTTGGGGTTGGCCGAGCCACTCTAAATCTCTTGCGTAACATTTTCTTTATCCCTAAACTTTTTATTTCTTGCAATATATCTTTCAACTATATTTTCCTAGATTGTAAATAATTGTTGTGCTTATCTTGAATATTTATTTTGAGTTACTATACATGGTGCATAATTTGTCTTTCCTTAAAAAGTTTACTTAGTTATTTGATTTGTGCCCTAAAATTGAAAAAGTTTAGTAAATTGATACTGAAAAAGTTTAGTAAATTGTTCTTCAACATTATTTACCCTCCTCTAGTGTTCTCATACCAATCCAACACTTGGTATCAGAGTGGGTTGCTCTTTTTAAAATAAAAAATATATTTCAAAAATTATTTTGTTTGATATCTGTTGTTTGAGTTTCTCTCCAACAAGTGAAATTGTAGCAATATTGATCTTATTTGAAAATTTTATTTCGTAATATATCATTTTGAAAATTATTTGTGAAATTTTTAAAATTATCTTTGGAAATATTTTTTTTGAAAAATTTGAAAAATTTAATTGTTAGAGCATTATGACAAACTTTGTGGTAAATGGAATTGTTATAGGTCAATCTAGACCTCCTTTCTTTGATAACTCAAATTATGCATATTACAAAGTTGGAATGAAATTCTATTTGCAATCTATTGCCTTTAATTTATGGTTAGATGTTGCTAAAGGTCTTTTTATTCCTATGAAGAAAGCAGATGGTAAAGATGCGCCTAAATTAGAAGAGGAGTATTATGAAAATGAAATGAAAAAAGTGTCCTTTAATGCTAAAGCTATCAATTGTTTATATTGTGCTTTATGTAAGGATTAATTCAATAGAATATCTATGTGTACTTCCGCTAAAGAAATTTGGAATATTCTTGAAGTTACTCACAAGGGAACAAACCAAGTTAAAGAGTCTAACATTAGCATGTTTGTCCATAATTATGAATATTTATTTAAGATGGATGCTAATGAGTCAATTACCGATATGTTTACTTGGTTTACCAACATTATAAATGCCTTGAAGGGTATTGGTAAAGAGTATACAACATCGAAAAATGTTAGGAAAATTCTTAGGTCTCTTCCTAAGAGTTGGAAAGCAAAAGTGACGGTCATCCAAGAAGCTAAGGATCTCATCAAACTTCCTTTGGAGGAACTTGTTGGCACAGTCATGACTCATGAGATTACAATGAAGGAGCACTTGGAGGATGATTCCAAAAAGAAGGAAAGTATTGCTTTGAATTTCATAAAACCAAAGTGGAGTCCAATGATGAATTTGAGCTCAACGAAAAAGAACTTGCATATCTCACGAGAAAATTCAAAAATCATTTTAAGAAGAAGAATGTCTCAAGAGGAAATTCCCATCAAGAGCCAAAAGGAGAAGAGAGTAATAACCATGAAGGTATTATTTGCTATGAGTGTAAGAAAGCAGGACACGTGAAGTGCGATTGTCCTGAACTAAAATCTTCTTCAAAGAAATCCAAAAGGAAGACGTTTAAAGCTACTTGGGATGACTCCGATGAGAGTAGAAACGGAGATGATGAAGAAATTGCAAATATGTGTTTCATGGCTTTTGGAAATGAAGAAGAGGACAATAACGAGGTAAATTTTGAAAAACCCATGATGAGCTTATGAGTGCATATGAGGAAAATAGAGTTGAATTTGAAACAAGAGTTGAATTTGAAACAATATGCTCAAAATAATTATCTCTCAAAAAGAAATATTCTAGCATGTCTAATGAGATTAAATCTTTAAAAGATAAAATAGATGTTTTGAATATTGAAAATCATTTTTTGATTGAAGAAAATGCATGCTTGAAAAGTAATGATGATGTGAAGCATTATGTTATTGAAAATTCATCTAATGAGGAAAAACTTGCTTTATTTGATAAAATTAAATTTTCTGAGCATGATATTTTTTATAGAGATGAACTTGAATGTGCTTGAATATGCTAAACAAATTACGAAGAAATTGACAATATGTGCACAAAAATTAGATTAGATTATTGACATTGGCAAATCTTGTAATGATAAAAGAGGATTAGGTTATGTCGATGAGAGTTCTACTCCATCTACTTCAAAAACAATTTTTGTGAAAGCCTCATCTATTGTGCAAAATGAAAATTTGTCTAATGTTGTACCAAAGTGTGATGTGCATAAGCATGATGTATCTAAATTTGTGCCTATATGTTATTATTGTAGAGTTAAATGTCATATTAGACCAAATTGCTATAAATTGAAAAATGCTCCTAATAACAATTTATAGCAATTTGGTCAATCTTATATTTTCAATATCACAAGATATTAATAACAATTTGGTCACCTTTCAAGATCTTATATTTTCAATATCACAAAGAAAAACACAAGATATTATTTTAAGGGAAAAATTCATGCATAATATCTTTCAAGACAAAGAAAATATTATTGAAAATATAAGATCTTGAAAAACACTAAGATATTATGCATGAATTTTTCCCTTACAATAATATCTTGTGTTTTTCTTTGTGATCTTGAAAATATTATTGAAAAATGCTCCTAATAACATTTTGGTCTAATATGACAATAATATTATTGTAGAGTTAAATGTCAATCTTCATGCATAACATCTTGTGCTTTTTTTTTTTTTTTACAAATTTGGACATAAATTTATGCTTGTCATTTGCCCAAATTGAATGTTATACAAAATGGAACTAAAAATAAATGGGTTCCAAAAGTTAATTTTACTAACCTACATTGACCCAACAAAGTATGGGTACCAAAATCTCCTTAAAAATCTTGTGTAGGTTGGCTCCAAAATTTCAATTTGAATGGTTGCTTGGTTCAAAAAGGAAATTATCACAAAATCAACTCTACAATTATCTTTTGGTGCTTCAAATGGAAAATCTCCTCATTTGGTAACTTTGTTAATTTCAAAATGACCTTTGAGATTTTTCTTGAATATATTGTGATATTGAAAATATTATTGTGATATTTTTTGATATATTGAATTTTGTTTTTATTATTGGAGCTTAAATTTAAATTTGAAAAAATTTTGTTTTGTTATTGCAGGAGTTTGTTTAGTAGTAATGATTACTTGAAGTGTTGAATTTTTTAATAATTATTTTTAAATTTTTGGGTTGTTAATGTGATATGAACTTGAAGAAATTATTTGATTTGTTTGAAATTTTATGAAAGACCTTTATGCTTGATAATAATTTGGTACTTGGAATTAATGGTTGAATTATTTTCTATAGGGGAGTTCTAATAGTTTATTTGATTAATTTCTTGAACCCTTATTGGTTGATTAATGAAATTGTTTGTTTTAATTGCTTAGAATTGATGTCTCTTTTTATCTCAACAAATTGGTTTATTCTTTCGAACAATTGATATATATTATTTAACAATTGGTATAATTGGATAGAAATTGATATATCTTTGATTGGAAAAATTTTGGTATCTTATTTAGGCCATTGTCTTGAGTTTCTATCATTTGGTATGTCATTGAAAATTTGTATTTTGGTATGAGGAACTTAAATTTATTTAAATTTTATCTCTTGAAGTTTGTATCTTTGGGTTATTAATACTTATTATGATTGTTTGATTTATTGAATAATATTTGCATTTTAGTATTAGTATGAAAATCTTGAAACATAATTTTAGGGGGGAGTTATGTCTCTTGAAAAATATGAAGGTTTGATTCTTATTCTCCTTAAAAGATTTTTTATTGAACGAGATTCTTAGTCTCCTTAAAAGATTTTTTATTGAAAGAAATTTGAAGCTTTCTATAGAAATTTTCGTCTTACATTGTCTGATAATTTTTGGTCTTACATTGTCTGATAATTTATTATATCCCTCTATGATTCATTCATTTAGGGGCAGTCTCATGTTTTATTATTTAGTAATGATATATTTATTGATTTTTGTTTATTGCATTTTTATGGAAAGTAAAATTTTATTTTTATATGTTTTGATGATTTTTACTTGTTACAATTGGTATTGAAATGATATGAAAATATTTATTTATCCTTTTTGATTGATTTCAAAAAGGGGAGAAAGTATGAGAAAAATGGAATTGTATTATTGAATATATTTCTTATGCCACTTTCAAGATATTTTTCTTCAGTTGTTTGTCATCATAAAAAATGAGGAGATTGTTTGCTTTACGAGATTCAATCATACCATATGTTTTGGTGATAACAAACTTAATCTACTAATGATTTTAGTGTTTCAAAGTGTTCATAGTTTAGAGCTTGAATAGATAAATCCAATGCAATTTGAGTTGCTCAAATCAGAATTCAGTGAAGAAGTTATGATCAAAACAAACTGAAAGAAAAATACTCGAGAGGATAACGTGGGCGAATTTGATGTTGACAGAGCTAAATTATTAAAAAAAAGTAAAAAAAACAATGAAAGAAAGAGACAATAGAATAAAAATGAAAAGAAATTAAAAGAAAAAGAAAAGGAAATTAAAAAAAAAATAGAAGTTACTGTTTGAAAAAAAGGAAAATTTTGAAGTAGCCATGTTGGTGAGGTCAAGGTTCGAAATATCGATGGAAATGTCGGGGTCCTGATTTTATGGATATGTCGATGTCTACGGATATTTGGGGAAAAATTACGGAAATTGTGAAAATTAATAGTAATTGTTTTAATTAGTAGATAAAACTTTAATTTTAGCTTAATTAAGTTCTAATTGATCACTTTTATCCATTATATGTAAAAATATGAGTAACTTACTTATGAAAATATCGATGTCGATAGAAATGACAGAACAAGATAATGAAGATTGATGAAAATAATTTGAATTAGTAAATTGAAGTTCGATGTTGTTTAATTATGTTTTATTAATAATTTATAACCAAATCTAGTCTTTAATTATATAATTGAATATTCCTTAAAAAAATTATATAATTGAACAAAATATAAAATATTGATATATACCTATGATGATTAAATTGAGTTATTAAAAATTAATGATAAGTTTGAAAATTTATAATTATGTTTGAAAATAAAAATAAATCTAAGATTAAAAAAATCAACAAGAATAAAAATAAAAGTAAGGAAGAAGAAAGAAACAAAAATCAAATATAATAATATAATAATTTATTTATTTATTTATTTATTATAATGAAAGAAAGAAAGAAGAAAAGAAAAAGAAAAGAAGAGAAGAGAAGAGAGGAGCAAACCAAAATCTCATCCGACATCGATAAGGTGAGAAGGGGGGAAGGGCGCGCCTCTAGAAAACCCTCCTCTACCTTCCACAATTTCATTTTGGATGGGCTGGGCCCATTAATGGGCCCGGCACTCTAGTGAAATTATTTTTTTTTTTCAATTCAATCGATATTTCGACGATATTTAAATATCGTTGATAAGGGAGGAAAATGATTTTCCCCCTTGTGTCGATTTGAGTCTCTCGACACGTCGACATGTCGACGTGTCGACGACATTTAGAACCCTGGGTGAGGATATGTGTGTATATATATATATATTTTTTATTTATATTATATTATATTATAATAATTATTTTTTCAAATTCAATCTCCACGTTTCATTTTCATCATTAAAATCTAATGACCCACTTTTATTTTATTTTCAAACCATTTTTTAAACTATTTTCCTGTCCTATTTAAACCCCTCTCCTCTCCCAAATTTCTAATACACCAATTTTTCAAATCCTTCATAATTTATTGTTGCTCTCTCCAAGCTCTCAATTTTACTTCCATTTTTATTGTGAGAGATTTTCTTGTTGTGAGGATTGATGTATTTGTGAGCTTAAACTTGTACATCTACTCTATTTAAGAGTTTTAGTGTGTGAAAAATTCTCATTTCCACACTTATTTAGGTTTCGTTCTTGAGCTCGGTAAAATGAACGAAGTGTGGGTTTGATCTTTGTCCTGGGAAAAAGGTTGGATTTAGTTCTAGATCCCGTAAAAAGAGCGGTTTGTAATGTTTGGTATTGATTCAGTAAGAGAACCAGGTTTGCAATATTGAACCCGAAAAAGGATCGTGTTTAGTGAATCATCTCGAAAGTGAAGGGAATGTGAATCTCAGAGTGGAAGCAGTTTGAACGCATTCTTAAAATTTCTTATGAAATTTAAAACACATAAAAATATAAAACAGAGAAGATTGTTGGATTTTACCTTTGAAAACTATTCTTCGTGTAATCCCAATGAGACAACACCACTTGATCTTCCTTGCTATGTCTCTCGATCGAGAATCTGGATTGTGGGATCCAATTGCAAGGGATTGAGAGAGTAAGAGAGTTTAGAGATTTTCAGCCTTTAGCATTCTGCATTCCTTTAGGGTTCAACTTACTGTTATATTTATAGAGAGGGAATTCCAAGACCATTTGGATATAAAATATATTCTCCTGAATCTACGGGAAATCCCAAGACCATCAAGATATCTTATTCTTTTTATTTAATTAATAATAAACAAATTAATTAATTAAATTAATAAGTATTAATGTTGACGACAAATTCTGGTTGTAGGCCACGTGTCCTTCGGACGAGTAGTCTGGCCGGAGAACAAGAGAACCTAAAACCAAAAGAACTTGACGCTGGTGCGGTGTTCGCCTTAGACACTCCGACGATCAAGTTAGTACTTGGAATGGAAATAGGAAAAAGACACAAAATATGTGAGTGACAGATTTTTCACCCCTCTCGAAGAGGATAAGGGTCATTCCTTTTATAGCCTCGGGCAGCCGACCGGGAAGGATGATGGTTAGGGGTGGCAGAGACGCGCGATGCTTTACGAGGAGCATTGGGGAACGTTTCTCCAAAAGTCGCTGGGCGACACCTCTTCTTGTAGCTAAGAGCCTGTCGCCTGTAGCTATGAGGCGTGCTTGCCGTATCGGTGGCGTCCACCTCCCCTACGGTTACGTACTGCATCCAGCTGTCCGTGTTCCCTTATCCCTTCTTGAAAGGACATGTGTCTTGTTTAGTGATGCCAGCTCGAGGGGAAGGCAACCATATGTGGTCCCACATTTCAGAAGCAGACACGCGTCATGCTCGTTTTCTTGCCCTTAACAATCAGCCCTCTTTTGGGATCAGGCCACTTGTTTGCTAGTGGCCCACGGGACTGATGGTTGCGATGATCAGCAGTCACTGCATACGCCGCCTTTATGAGAGGATACGTGTCCGCTGCTGTTTTGCTGACGGTCACGCCTTTCGAGTGATGCGCCAAGTGGCGGGGTCGACGATCATGATTCCCAACGTCGTTGGGATACGAAACAGTGCCTCTGAGATCTTATAAATTCGCGATAATCTCTTATTCTCGCTTCTCTACATTCCTCGTACCTTCTACTGCGGAGCTCCCCCTTAGGCTTTCATGGCTAATCGTCCGGTGGTGAACCGTGTTCCGTCGCAGGCCGTAGAACAAGACCTTTCAGAGCTCGCTCCAAGTACAAGATCTCCTACTATTTTCTTATATGCCTTCCGGCTATAGATGAAAGGATAGATAATCCTCCATCTAGGTGGGTAAGTTTTTACCCATAGTTGTTCTAGAACGGGGTCAGACTCCCTCTCTCTCCGTTTGCCCAGTCTTTCTTGACATTCACCGGCATGACTCCGGCACAACCGACCCCAAATGCGTGGGGAACCCTGATTGCCCTAACCATTCTTTGCCTGGAACTAGGAGGGGGCGAAAGAATGACCATGACCTTACTATCGACTCTGACCCTGATGAAGTCTATTGGGGGCTTTTCAGGGTTCTACAGCCTGGGCTCTCGTCGCGGGATGCTTTTCAATACCTCTACATCTAACAAACACTAGAAAGACCACTGATTCTTTGTTGACGGTCAGTGGCTGGCCGGTGGCGACCCGTTTGTTGGGCTTGCATACAGCCACTTCAGTGAGAGCAGTACGTGCTCCCTATTCCCTACTTGCTTTTCTCTTGCTACTCTTATGCCTCGATTCCTTTTTCGCAGCGTTTTCGAGTGGGGCGCTCCCGCTCTCGTCTGAATGGGATAGCATTTTGAATAAGATCTTTGGTAATCCCTTGGCCTGATAGTGTTCCTACACTTATAGCCACGAACAAAAGTTTGGCTCACCATCGTTTGACTTGGGACCCCAACGGTCCTACCATGGTTAATGATGGGCATCCTCACCTCGGCGAGGCCCCTACTGGTAAGAACGTTCTCGATATTTTTCTGAGGGGACAAAAATGGTGGTTTGTTTCTCACTGGGATGTTCGTGCAGGTTTCGTGCGACCACCGCTGGTCTCACCCATGGGATGCGAACTTGTCGTTCGTCCTTTCCTTTGGATCAGGTACGCCTCTTCCGGTGGTTTTGATAGTTGTGGAAGCGACGCGTCAACCAGTACTCCATCTTTGCAGATAAGGCCTGATGAAGGGAGCCCCTCGATGGAGATTCTCCCCCGTCCGGAGAGTCTGGTTCCTCCACTTAAGCATCGTTGTTTGGTAAGACTGGGCGCAACAGGGCCTTCAATCGTTGTCTCATAGAAGAACCAGTTTTCAGGGTCGTCGAGGTGGTAGAACCCGACTCGAGGGACGTAGACTCTTCGGACCTTTCATCTGCTGATCTAGGGGTGCTGCTAGCCTTAGAATCAACGTCCAATCCGAAAGGAGAAGATGGTGAACTTAATGAGGTTGCTCCGGTTGGGGATGAGGTTTCTTAGGGATGCACCTCAGAGAACCTCGAATCCATTGCGTCTTCACCACATCAAAAGGAAGATGTCACGTACACCTGCTTCGGCCCTCCTCGTGAGTTTTCTCCTCTAAACCCTTATCGTCATCTAGGGGATATCTGAGAGTCTACTCAAGATGGCCCGTCGCACTTTTGGTCATGGACCGATTCATCCCCCTTTTTGCTTTCGGGAGGAGTGCCGTGATGGAGCTTTTGCCTCTTCCCTTTTTTTCTTTGTTATTCATGTTCCTCGTCTGACGCCTCCTTTTGGTTATTTCTGTAAACTGGCCAGCCACTTCCATGTCTTATCCCTAGCCTTGCGAGATGAGGTGGCGGCCAGGAGGGCCCGAGAACAGGAGCATCAAGTTGAGGTTCAACACCTTCAAGCCCTACTGAGTGCCGTCGACCGATCCACCATAACTCATGTGTGAATCTAAGTGCATTTAGTCGGAGAGGCAAATTTCTCGTGAGGACGTATCTCGGCGGAGGAGAGGGTGAGCCTCCTCCGTATCGAGTTGGATCATATCCAACGTTGAGCGCCTGTTGCTAAATCGAGCGTGAACGAGCTTGAGGGGGAGGTGCGGTCTTGTTTGGCCCAAGTGGTGGAATTGGAGTATCGTACTAAGAAGGTTGAGGAAGATCTTGAGATGGCTTGGGCTGAAGCCATCTCTCCCAATGGTCGGATCTCCGAGCTAGAGCTCGTGATAGCACACTTTTTGAGCTATATTTCATGAGATTTATATTGAAATTATTTGTTAGTTTTCATTTCTTCATGACAAATTTAAGCACATAAGATATATTTTGCAGGAATAAAGCATCGGGAGGAAACGAGACATATTTGGATCAAAATGAGAGAAAAATCGGAATCAAAGTGACCAAGATGGAAGAACAACAAGATTTGGAGCTAAAAACCCGAGGAGATAGCGCCACGGCGCTAGCCTAGAACACCGCGGCGCTCCGAAGTTTAAATTTCGTGTTTGTGAACAGTGTAGCGCCATGACCCTGTATATAGCACCACGACGCTACCGCGACAACTTTTTATAAAAATAGGGTTGTGCAGCTGCCGAGAGGGGGGAGTTTGGGAGAGTTTTTATGGCAGTTTGCCTTTTTGGCCAAATTAGAGAGCAATGAGACCATTGAAGAGCTTAGAAAAGTGATTTTGAAGGCTCGGGATCGTGGAGGTCGCTTCGGGGATGGACGATTGACATGCCAAACATAGTTTTTTCTCATTTCCCTCGATTTTTCTAGTTTTTTTATGGACTTCTCATTGTGATTTTATTGTTTTCCATTGAATATGAGAAGCTAAACCTCTCATCTTGTGGATTGCTGTAGCCATTGAACTTTATTCATTGTTTGTTTAGTTTTCTTGGTTGAATGTTTATGAATGTTCTATTTATGCTTCTCAATGCTTAATGCCTTGAATCTACTGGCCATAGATTGATTGATTTTAGACTTGAAATCTTACGCTCGGAAGAGGTGGTTTAGAGTTAGAACTGGGATGCATAACTAAAGGGGTTTTAAGATCGGGAGATTTAGAAGTCCTTTTGAGGTCGTTAAAAGACTTGTTCAATAAATCCTTTACTTGTTATAGAAACTAGATAAGTATATTGATTTCTTAATTCGTAAAGAGAATTAACTTGCGCTCGGGAGAGGCAGTTGAGATTTGAGAGTTCTTGGCCTATATAATTAATAATTCGTCCAATCTTGAGTAATTAAGTAGTTGATTCATAGATTCAATAGGTGAAATCAATTCTCTAGGATCTTTCCCCCATTGTTTTTATGTTTATTATTGCATGTTTATGTTCTTTGATTATATTCTCCCATTTGATTTTGATTCTCTAAATAAAATTGAGCAATTGTATATGTGGTACTTGTGTGATCTAGAAACCCAATCTAGAGGACGATATCGGTATTGACTTACCACTTTATTAAAGCTTGACTCGTACACTTGCGGTAAGTAATTTCTGCTACAACTCGTCTCCAAGAGGGGCAGACAGTAGCTGAATTTGATTTGTCACTGTGCAAGGAGGCTGAGGAGATAGCCTTGGATTCCCTGCAACGCGAGTCTGCTTAGGTAGTTAGTCTGATGGCTTTCGCGTGTTAGAGCGAGAACATCAATAGGCGGGGGTAGACTTTGTGAGCATTTTTGGTTTATCCCTGGTAGCCATGAGTCTGAGGAGCATCTTCAGCATCTCATCTCCGAAGGCTACAGTTACCATGATGCTCTAAACGCAACAACTGCTCACTTTGCTTCCCTGCCTCCTTAAATTTATTAGCTCTTTTTTTTTCTTGCTTTTGTATGTAGGGTTTCTGTGTCTACCGCTTCATTTGCTACTCTCTTGTAATTTTCGTTAATTTCTAATGAACCCATGGCTCTGGAAACATGATTGTTCTTCGTCTGTTGCCTACTTGAAAAATTTTGCTTTTTATCTTCTATTTTCTTCGACAGTCCCTCAGTCCCTCTCCCCCTTCAGTGGTTTTCCAGCCGCTTCCTTGAGGGGGGGGGGGGGGGGAGGAGTCACTGCTATACTTGTGAGGCTGTCGAAGCTAGGGGAACAACAGTTGTTGAACTTTGAGTGTTCCTGTGAAGGGAATAATATGTCCGAGTGGGAACCTTATTCGAGTCCTCTAATAGATAAAATGCCTTGGAACATCAGTTCTCTAGAGGCATGCCGAGTGGTGCCACGTCGGCTATTCGGACTCGAGGGAAGCTTTAGAGCTTTGAGTGTTCCTGAGAAGGCAGGAATATGTCCGAGTGGGAGCCCTATTCGGATCCTCTACTCGGGAAAATGCCTTGGAACATCACTTCTACAGAGGCGTGCTCGCGGCCTAGTGGTGCCACGTGGGCTATCAGGACTCAGAGGAAGTCTTGGAACTTTAACTGTTCCTGCGAAAGCAGGAATACGTCCGAGTGGGAGCCCTATTCGAGTTCTCTACTCGAGAAAATACCTTGGAGCATCAGTTCTTTAGAGACGTGTCGAGTGGTGCCACGTGGGCTATCCGTACTTGGGGGAGGCCTTAAAACTTTGAGTGTTCCTAAGAAGGCAGGAATACGTCTGAGTGGCAACCCTATTCGGGTCTTCTACTCGGGAAAATGCCTTGGAACATCAGTTCTGCAGAGGCGTGTCCGCGGCAGAGTGGTGCCACGTGGGTTATCTAGACTAGGGGAAGCCTTGGAACTTTGAATGTTTCTGAGAAGGTAGGAATACGTCTGAGTGAGAGTCCTATTCGAGTCCTCTAATCGGGAAAATGTCTTGGAACATCAGTTCTCTAGAGGTGTGCTCGCGGTCGAGTAGTGCCACGTGGGCTATATAGACTCGGGGGGAGCCTTTGAGCTTTTAGTGTTCCTGAGAAGGCAAGAATACGTCCGATTAGGAGCCCGATTCAGGTATCCTCTTTGGACCAGAGACTCGACCTAATCCTTGAGGTTAGTCGGTAGTGTCGTGTCCATGGTTCAGATGGAACTTACAAATTCTTGCTCTTGTCTTTCTTGGTGGAGTCGCTTCAGGAGCGCTCCGCCATTGTAGCAGGTTGTCGACAGGGGTGCCATCGATTCCAGCCAGTATCACTGGAATGCGCGTGGGAGTATATTTGCCGTATCTTTGTTGTCGTTTCGCTTTGGTGTCTGGACGAGTTTCACCAGGCTATTTTCTTGAGGCAGCCCGATCCGCTGGCTTTCCCTTTTCCTGCCGAGTAGAGTCGCTCAGCTTCTTACATAGAGACTGGGCATCGAGCAGTCCTTCTCTCGCTACGTGCTGGTTGATTTGGTCCGTGAGTTCGACCATGGATTTTGCGGGATACTAGCCTGGCGAGCGGACAAGCTTCCTTATCGCCTAGCAGAGCACCTAGAGGGTCACTCTCTTATTACAGTTTGGTACTCCGAGTCGCTCGTTGGTGAAGCGGGCGACATATGCCTTCAGGTATTCGCTCGACTTTTACTTGACAGACGAGAGATGGGCTTCCTGGCGCCTATTGATGTAAGAGTAGTGAAACTGGTCGATAAACTTCCTAGCCAAATCTTGGTAGCTTCCGACCGAGTGCTAGGGGAGGTCTGGAACCATTATTGAGCGGGTTCGATAAGGGTTTTAGAGAATCCTCGGCACTGCTCGGAGTCGCTGTATCCCGCCTGACGCGTGGCGTCATGATACGACGTGGCATGGTCCATGGGGTCGGCTGATCCATCATACTTGTCGATGTGAGGTCCTTTGACCCCCTTTGGCAGCTCTACGACCAAGATGCTGGCCGTGAACAGTTTCTAGACGATCTTCGATGGCTCGTACTGCGTGGTGGGTCCAGCTTCTCCAATCCCAAGCTCGGCTTGGGATCCGATTGGCCTACTCGACGTCTCGTTGCTAGTATGAGAGTCTACGTTGAAGCTGGTCAGTTCGCGCCTGGAGTGACTTTTGTTAAGCTTGTCCCAAAGGTCATTCGACTCTTCGGGGAGCCCGAAAGACGCCAAGGGGTCCTCGTTTCTGAGCCCCCCCTTGGGTTCGGGTCTGAGGCTCCCCGCCAGTTGCTCCACCTTGGATCACGCTCCCATTGGGGAGGGAGATGGTTCCGCGGGTTCGGTCGCTCAGGACCACTTTAATCAGTCTTCTCATTTGGGCGGTTACATTGGCGTTAGCTGCCCGCATCTCGCTGCGGAACCCAGAGCTTTTGCGATGCGATTGCTAGATGACTAATCGGGCGGAGAGTGTTGACATTGTCCTGAGTTCCCCTTGCCTTTTGTTAGGTCGGGGGAGTCAGGGCACGCTCCTCGTCGACGATGTTCTCGAAGGATGACTCCTTGTCGGAGGCCATCCCAATGACATCTTAGTGCGGAGAACTAGTTTTCGCTTATTGCTTGAAAACATCGTTCCCAAAGACGGCGCCAACTATTGACAGTGAATTCTAATCGTAGGCCACGTATCCCTCTGACGAGCAGTCCGACAGGAGAACTAGAGAACATGAAACCAAAACAACTCGACACCGGTGCAAGGTCCCGCCTAAGACAATCCAATGATCAAGTTAGTAATCAGAATGGAAATAGGAAAACGACAACAAATATGTGAGTGACAGATTTTTCACCCCTCTCGGAGAGGATGAGGGTCCTTCCTTTTATAGCCTCGAGCATCCGACCGGGAAGGACGACGGTTAGGGGTGGCAAAGACGCACCATGCTGTATAGGGAGCATCAGGGAGCGTGCCTCAGATAGTCGTGGGGCGGCACCTCCTCCTGCAGCTAAGTGCTTGTCGCCTATAGCTGTGACGCGTGTCTGCCGTATTAGTGGCGTCTGCCTCTCACTATGATTACCTACGACATCCAGCGTCCGTGTTCCCTCATCTCTTCGTTAGAAGACATGTGTCCTGTTCAACGATGCCAGCTTGTAGGAGAGGGCAACACCGTATGTGGTCACGCATTCCAGAAGTAGACACGCGTTCTACTTGGTTTCTTTCCTCCAACAATTAATCTAATTAATAATTAATTAATTTATGTAACGCCCCGCGTTCTCTGACTCGTTTATTTTATGATTTAAAATTGTGCCTTTGGATTTCTTCCTTTTTCGTTAAGTGAAATTATTGAAACTTCTTATTTTGGAGTTTTAATTTTGGATAATTTCGAATCAAGTCTATTTTCGTTTGATTTAGATAATTAAGTTCTAAAATTTTGAAAAGAGATTTTAATTAAAACTTAATTAAGCTTTTGGAAATTTAATTTTTCCTCCTGGATTTCATTTTGGGTTGTTGTGAGTTTATTTTAATTACTGGAGTGTTTTCTTTAGGATTTTCGCTTCGGGCCTTAGATTTATTTGTTTTACTTTTGTTTTAGTTGAAGATCGTTGAGTTTATATTGTTTGAAAGTAGAATTTTAGTTTCTTCAAACCCATGGGCCTTCTTTTAATTTGGGAATTGGGCTTTTAGTTTAAAAACAAAACAAAAGAAAAATAAACAAAAAATAAACAAAACAAAAACAAGAAGCCCTAGGATCTCTTTCTTCCTCTCCCTCTTGTTGCAGCCGCCAGCCCCCCCTCTCGATTTCTGCCGCCGGCCACTATAGCTCCGGCGACCAAGCCACACGAATGACGCCCCATTTCCGGCGGTGTTTCTCAAGGCGAGCAGCGACCCGACGGTGGTACGATGGCGACCGGTTCTCCGACGTCACTTGCACCAGACCCGACGAACCGGCGCGACGGCGAACCACGAGCAGTCCCGACGACCCATCCAGCGGCGGCGCGACCTTCTCTCCGGCGTCGTAGGCAGCAGCAGCTGCGGCGGGTAGCGACAACGATTGCCCAGGTCCGACACCTTAGGGCAGACCACGAGCGAGTCCGGTGGCGGCGACATGTGACTGCTCCGATTCTCGCCAGATCCGGCTTCCTTGAAGGCGGCTTTCCCCTCGACGTCGCGTCCTTCGGCGCCCCGTACCTGCAGCACCTCTCCCCGACTCGGACAGAAGCGAACAGCTCGTGCTTGGCCTAGATCTACGGCGTTTTCTTCCTCCCGGTGACTTTCGGTGTTAACCCATACCTAAACAGAGCTTGGTTAGTGTTACCCACCCCTTTCCGGCTTTGATTCGACGTTACCCACTCCTATTCGGACCCAAATCGTAGTTACCCATCGCTTTTGACATCGGAACAGCAAGCATAAGGACATTCGAACTCAGTTTTGGATGCCCGAACCTCCTCGGCGTCGACCCACTCCTTACCCAAGAGGTTTTATGGTGAGGTAGTAGGTAACGGATCATCTAAACTCACTTTCGATGCAAACTAAGTGTTTCTAACATGAATTCTAATCAAGTTTGGTTTGCTTTTGGATTTAGGAACCCTTCGGTGAACTTGTTAGCGCATTAGAACTTTGTTGTAAGTAGTTCTTACTTGGGGGATGTTTGTTGATTGAATATGTATGAATCGTGTGGTGCTTTCGGTGTGTTTATTATTTATTAATATGTAAGTTAATAGGTGTTATTGAGATGGTTTCGTGCTTAACTTTGCTATACTTGAATATCTCATGTATTTAGGGTTTTTTGGGCATCATTTGAGGACTTCTAGTTGTTATTGTTGGGTTGCATCCTTGTTGTTTCTTTTGTTCCTTTCCTTTTACATATTAGGAAAATATCTTGTGTCATGATTATTAGATGTGCTTTGAAAGTTGCTGCTCGGTATGGTTGGAAGTGATTAAGCTTTGATGTTTGAAAGCATGTCTTGGGATTGAAAATGCACGTGATAGTTTTATGTTATTTAGTTTATGTTTGCTTAGTTGGAAGCTACGGGATTATTTTCTTGTTTTGTACGTGAAGAGCATGTTGGATAATTGTGTTTTGATTAGATGTGTGAATGGCTTGTCGATGAATTAGAAAGATTGGAATTGGTGGCTTATCGGGTAATGAAAATGTAACTCTTGTTTATGTTGGTTTATGTGCCTGAGTAGTGTTGCATGTCCGTCGGTGATAATAGTGGAAATTTTGTATTGTTGAGCTGCTGAGATCTGATGTGGAATGATGTATGTTGCAGGGAATGCTCGTTAAAGTGGACTTATTGTGGAGATGTTGTTGTCTGAATTTTGCATAAGATGTTTGGCGTGTCTGATGTGTTTATTTATGTCTAGCAATGCTTAATTAATACTGATGTTGGATGATTTCTTCGAATGTTGGATATTAAATGTTTGGATGAATCGTGTTGGGCGTGTTCTTAAAAGTTTTCTGAACCGCTATGTGAAATGTATGTTATGTGAAGCATGCCATAGGGTTATTTGTTGAAGCTTTTGTGTGCTCTATGTTGTGATCAGGTTGGTTGCTGTCAAACTTTGTGTTTTTGAGATCTGTGATGCATTGAAATCATACTAGTGGTTGTGTCATGATGGGCGTTGTAGTGGTTGCTGTTATTAGGGAAGTAGTACTGAAATCCTGGTTGGAGGCTAGAAATGATATGTGGAGTTATGAAAGTTACGAAGTGAATGGGTGAGTGTCAGGGCCTCGGGTATAAATGGTCGAGGGCTGATACGTCACTAATTGGGTATCGAGGCCTCGGGTATAAATGGTCGGGGGTCGATACGCCAATATTGGATAAAGATGAGCGTCGAGGCCTCGGGTATAAATGGTCGGGGGTCGATGCGAGGAGTCTTTCGAAAGGAGAACTATTGGGGCCTTGGGTATAAATGGTCAAGGGCCAATAGATTGTAAGACATCGAGGCCTCGGGTATAAATGGTCGAGGGTCGATGTAGAGTTCAAGGCCTCGATATAAATGGTCGAAGGCCGATGCTGCAGGGTCGGGGCTCTGGGTATAAATGGTCAGGGGCCGACTCTGCTCGAAGGAGTTAACTGTGGAAGGCTAGAGTAGCTGTGATAAGCGTAGAGGTACTTGAGATGTTAGGGAGACTAGAGGCTGGTAGTTAATGTGTTACTGGTTGTGGTTGTCACCGAAGTTTATAGAATGTGTCTATGTTTGAATGCATAATGTGATGAAAGGCATGACTGTGAATGTTTCATGATTTGGTTGAGCATGATGTGTGTGTGTTGATTCTTTAATAAGCATGACACGTTGTTCCTTGATAAGTATGTTGTTTGTGCATGACCCTTCAAATAAGGGCTGCTTATTGAGTACTGTGGTTGTACTCATCCCTCTTTTTCTCCTCCAGTTCGCAGGTATCGAGCTAGCTCATGGGATGGTGATGGCGAGAAGGAGGCTTGATCGGAAAGACCGTTAGCTATGCTGTGTGCAATTAATTTCTTTTAGTTAAGATAGTTGTGGCCAGTTAATGTTGTAGTTGAGTTGGTAGTGGTTGGTTTGTTTAGTTTTATTGTCTAAAGGATGTCGTAAGGTTGCCGATTCATTGTTCTTTTAGAGCATTAATTTTGTTAGCCTCTTGAACTACGGGCTTGTAATCCACTTAGGATATTCATGAATACATTTGTTTAAGTTGATCATACTTGAATTAGCTTTTGCTTCATTGCCATTCGAGATGTTAATATTCATCTAGTGGATGGTTTATAGTTAGTAAGGTTTCCTTGAAGGGTTTGGTTAATGTGACGTCGGTATTAAATGGTTTATCTGTATAGGATGTGAGTTTCTCTTAAAATATTAGTGTTGTTGTTCTAATTGTTCAAGCTCTCGTGAGTGTTGGAAATCAGAGTGGCGCAGCAGAAGCGTGGTAGTTTTATTGCTTAGTGTTGTTGTGAAGAAAATT
Organism: Momordica charantia; assembly: GCF_013281855.1. Taxonomy (NCBI): domain Eukaryota; kingdom Viridiplantae; phylum Streptophyta; class Magnoliopsida; order Cucurbitales; family Cucurbitaceae; genus Momordica; species Momordica charantia. Next base: position 14,387,517 of record NW_028275159.1, on the reverse strand, counting down.
CTCTTGCTTATGTGAAAATTTTAGGTAGGCTTAGTAACGGTCCCTGTTTGGAAATGGTGAAATTCCTGGGGCGTTACAATTTAATAAATTTAATAATTAATTATTAATCTAATTAATAATTAATTAATTTAAACCTAAATATTAATTAAATAAATTAATAATTAACAATTAATTATTTAATTTTTAATGAAATATCACATATTTAATTAAAACTATATATTTGAATCATATTCAAATGCATCTCTCTTGTATGACCTACAATTTTAATATGAATTCAATTCACATTAATTATTTGAATCCTATTCAAATATTTCTCTCCTAGCATATAGTTTAATTTGAATCTTTATTAAAAAATAAACTATATAAATAATGTATCATAATCCACATTATATACATTCCTCGATATATAATTTGAACATTTCAAATTCTCTCAAAATCTTGATCCTCGTTTTACCCGTTGTGAGCTAGTAAGGGGACCTAATAGACCTACAGATCAGAAGCTCCAACGATACGAGATTAATTAGTCAAACTCATTAACCAAGTTAATCAACATTCGTTAATTGCGAGTCACTCCACTAAAGACCCGCTACCGCACTTTTCTCATTGCAGAATATTTTCGTGTTCACGGATGTACGACCATTAACGACAAGTCAATCCTTCAGGAATGCTCGTAACTATAGCTAGGTTAAATTACCGTTTTACCCATGAGTTACATCTTTCTCCTTAAATACCACTGCTCCTCTAATAAACAATCAAGTTATGGTCTGACCAATAATTGGAAGTCCTTCTCGGGCAAGTGAGAGGGTGGGACCCCCTAGTTCAAGTCCCGAAGTTAACACTTAAGAGAACACTCATCTACTTACCCTGAAGTCGGGAGGGAGTGAATTTCATCTTGCGTAGTTATGTTCCAAACTCCCCACTCGGTCTCATCTACAAAATGGTAGGATTATTAAGTCGGTAATTCGGGCGACTCTTACCCATACAAATCAAAGAATGATCCTTTATAGGCATGAGTCCATAACCACTAAAAATTAATATCGAATTACCTGGTCATCCTATGAGATAACAATTTATTAACTAAGGGTGTTAGAGCCAATGATTAATTATTTCGCGGTTCGGTCTTACACAAACTCATTGTATACGATGCCCCCACTCGCATGTCTCTACATGAACGACTTGGATAAAGTCGTTTGTAACTATTACAAAGTGGGTCGTATCCATAGTGTTACCAGGATAAGGTACCCAACCTTATCCATGTACTATAGACCATTTAGGTTATTACTGGAACATTATTCACTTGTATATCGAATATATACTGTATATCAAAAATATACATTGTATATTAAATATATACTATATTTCAAATATACATTGTATATTAAATATATACTGTGTTTGGGGAAGAGAATACCCTGGACACGTGGAGGACCCCTATTGGTGCTCCAAGATGACTCATGAGTCATGCCCAGCTCGGACGGCCGAGATCACCACCACTAGCGTTGACAGATGCTAAGTATGAGGGCCGAGGTGAACTTGGCCGAGGTCCGACCTACCGGGAAGCTCGGTGGGGGCCGATGTGAGCTACTGTCAGCGGCGTGATTATCGGGTGTAACCGTCGGTCCCGAGATTACCGGGTGTAATCGACGGTCCCGAGATTACCGGGTGTAACCGACGGTCCCGAGATTACCGGGTGTAATCATCGCGAGATTAGCGGGACTATCACCCATAAGTAGAGGACCTCACTCCGCGATCGAGTACGATGATTTTCTGACCTCGAACCAAACTGGGAATCCGACCTATACTGACTTGATCGTCGGAGTGCTCACCTTTTTGTGTAGGTCCGCCCAAGTATTCAGATCGGTCCGGAGGCCGAGTTCGAGCTGCAATCTGAAATACACTGTTGTGCATATCCTTGCATAAACATACTGTATATCAAATATATATACTGTGTATCAAATATGTACATTGTATATTAAATACATACGTTATATCAAATATATATTGTTCTAGTTACATTAAATAACCTTGAATCTTAGTTTATTGGAATACGAGTAATGCAAAGAAATAATAAGATAACTCTTTATTGAATAAATAATTTGTTCATAAATTACAAATACACGAGCTAAGGGTACCAAACCCAACAATCTCCCACTTGTCTGATACAAGTATTACAATTAACTAGGGGATACAATATACCCAATAACATCTCCCTTTTGCCTTAGACTAAATGGTACATGTCTCGTAAACCTAGACTCTATAGATAACCCTCGAACACTTTAATCGTGAGAGCCTTTGTAAATGAATCAGCAATATTGTGCTTCTCCCAAATCTTTCATTTGCTCTTGATCACTCTATTTTATGAATCCTTCTGGTTGAGTCATGTAAATGCTCTCATTAAGATAGTCATTCAAAAAAGTTGTCTTGACATCCATTTGTCATATCTCATAGTTATAATATGTGGCAATGACTAAGAGAATACGGATAGACTTCAACATGGCAATAGTGGAGAAAGTTTCTTAATAATCAACTTCCTCTTGCTGGGTATAACCATTTGTCGATACAAATACTTTATTTTCCTTAGGATCGAAGAAGTAACCACCTATCGTTTCTTTGGGATAACCTACAAATAGGCATACCTTTGAATGAGGTTCCAATTTCTTTGGGTTCGTGACAAGCACATGTGCTGGACAACCCCGAACTCTGAAGTGTCTTAAACTAGGTTTAAGACCTCTCCAAAGTTCAAATGGTGTTTTAGAAACACTATTTGATGGAACATTGTTCAGGATATAAACTGCAGTGTCCACTCCATAACCCCAGAACGAGTCAGGCAATCAAGTATAGCTCATCATTGACTGAACCATGTTTAATAGGGTTCTGTTTCTCTTTTCCGACAAACCATTTTGTTGTGGTGTACCAGGTGCTGAGAGTTGGAAAGCGATTCCGTGTTCTATCATATAGTCTTGAAATCTTAAGTCCATGTACTCACCACCACGATCTGGTCGAAGTATTTCAATGGACTTACCTAATGAATTTTCAACTTCAATCTTATACTCTTTGAACTTTTCAAGAGCTTCAGACTTATGTTTCATTAGGTAAAGATACCCAAATCTTAAATAATCATCTACGAAAGAGATGAAATATTCATACCCTCCTCGAGCTCGAACATTCATCAGACCACAAAGGTCTGGATGTACAAGTTCTAAAGATTTTTGGCTCTATAACCCTTTCCCGTAAATGATCTTTTAGTCATTTTACCCTCAACGCATGATTCACATACTAGTAAAGAATTGTCGTCTAACTCACTCAGGATACCGCTCTTAACTAGCTAGTTTCTCAATCCTATTGAGATTAGTCTGGTCAAGCCTGAGGTGCCAAAGATGGACATTTTATTTAGGATAAACTTTTTGTCTTTTAGTTTGAGTTTTAGCATTTTTAAATAGCTCAGTATTTAAAATTGCTTTAGTTACGGTTTATCTTAGCACATATAAGTTATTTTTTAATTTGGCAGAACAACTGTTAACACTGTTTCTATAAATGAGCACTTCATTTAACGAGAAATAAACAGAATACAATTGTTCTAATTGACAAGAAATTGAAATCAAGTTCCTCTTAATTTTAAGAACAACATATACATTATCTAATAAAATATATGATTTATTGGCTAAAAACAACTTAAGCTCTCTTACTGCCACAGTTGAGACAACTTCTCCAGTTTCGACTTTGAGAGTCATTTCTCCGACTTCAAGCTGCCTCCAGGAACTAATTCCCTGAAATGAAAAACAAACATGGATAGTGGCTCCTAAATCTAATATCCAGGAGGAGTCATCATTCTCCACTAAATATGTTCCCAAGACAAGTAAATCGAATTTACCTTCACTGGCTTTCTTCTTTTCAGTCAGATATTTCAGGCAGTTACAATTCCAATGCCCGTCCACATTGCAGTGGATACACTTTCCCTTGTCTGCAACTTTGGCATTGCCTTTCTTAGCAGAGGCAGCAGCAGAGTCAGGTTTAGGTCCCTTACCAGCAACCTTCTTCTTCTTGAAAGTCCTACTTCCAAAAGAAGAGGACGCAGACTTAGTTCCAAAAGTCAAACCTTGGTGGAACCTTTTGGAGGTGGCAACAGTTCGCCTCCCCCTCCTTATCCCTTCTTTTTCGTAAGTGACTCGTAGGTCTATATCTCGTTTAAGAGCGTGGTAAGAGTGTACTCCAGCTTATTCATAACCATATTTATGCGAAATTGTAGGAAACTCTTCGAAAGAGATTCCAGAATGAAGTTGACTTGACTCTGCTCGTCTATGACAGCCCTATTCGTCTCTGCCACATTCAAGTGGACCATCAGGTTGAGAACGTGTTCTCGCACTTACGAGCCCTCCTTCATACGGGAGTTATAGATGAACTTAAAGGCTTCATGTCGAGCTTTTGAGGACGGTTGTCCAAACATGCTCTACAGTGAGTCCATGATCTTCTTGGCGGTGACCATGTTCTCGTGCTTCTTGGCAAGCACATGAGATATGATGGCCAAGATGTAGACCTTGGCCTTGTCGTTGGCCTTGATCCAGCGATCGTAGGCGTTGTGCACCGCCACAATGGCGTTGGTGCAGGAGCTTGATAACATTCCTCTTACAAAACGAACCTAAAATCATCTATCACGGTATAGTATTTAGGCTTGATTTCCATTGTTTATAATTCTCGCTATTAAGATTTTCGGCGGATAAGAGAGCAATAATAGAATTCGACATGCTGATGAAACAAACCTATATCAGTTTCATGCATTATATACTTTTAACTCAATCATATTTTAGCAAAAGTAATCAAGGACCCTAACAAAATTGTTTAGCAATGACGCTTCAGTGATTTAGAGCAATAGCTACCGTAGAGCAAACAGCTACTCCTTCACTGAATTGAGACGTTCTCAACTAAATCTTATACTAGAATAACTCTTATTCCTATAATCATTAGTCACTGTTTATTTGGTCAGGAAATTGCTAACTAGCTTAAAAATACTCTGTAAGTGTGACCCACCATTTTCAGACCTCGAAGGTCTGCCCCAATAATCCCGCTGTAGGGAAGGAAAATATTGGAGCAAAACCTAAGAAACCCTTATCCATTTATGGAGTTTACCTTGGTTTCGATTTCATACAATGGACCCTTTATAAGGATGATCGCACCAGGGTGACACTTCAGGTCATGTATGAAATCTCACGATGCAAACCAATGGTGGAACCGTAGGATGTGTTGTCACACGTTCTTATCCCACTTACTATGAATACTATTTCCATTCACCTCGATATTGAATCATACAAACACCTTCTATAGGGATGCCGTGCCCAGGGCGACACGAGGCCGAGCATGGAACTCACAGTGTGAACTTTAAGGAGAAACGTGAGAAAAAAGATATGTCATATATCCCCTGTATATCAAAATATACATAGAATATTACATATTCCCTTTTCTCCCACTTAGTCTAAGACGTATATTACTTAGGTAAATTTCAGTTAAGTGAAATTAACTAAGTGAATTTTTAGTCGACCCAATATAATTATATATATTAGTAGTTGTATACTAATCTTTTAGTTTATTGAACGTTTTAATAAACTAATGACATTATTGTATGCATATAAAATATTGACTAATTCAACCCCCAAGTCGGTTCCCAAGTAGAGATGTTCCTTAATGGTCAACTTAAGTACCTCAACCTAGACAAAACCTTGCTTAGATAGGGTTTCCTTATAGGCAATATTTTATATTTAGTTTTTTATTATTTCATTTTAAATCTAGTTAAAACAAAATTAAATACTATCCCCTAATCATATTAGAAGATATAACATAAGTTCTAATTAATTTTAAACCCACTTAAAATTAATTAACTTAGACCCTATGTTTGCATGCAACTCTTTATTATCGATTTTAATTTCTATCTACCAAACTTTTATAAATCTTATCAATTTGGAGAAATTAAACTTATAATCATGCATTGACGACATACATTAATTAACAATTATATTAACTAAAGTAATGTCATGCTCAATGCAACTTTATTTTCATCTTATTAATACAACACTTGTATTAGATAATTATGAAAATAAAAACAAGCATCCATACATTATAACAATTATAACTATATGATGCATGAATATACATACATATAATATATCAAATATACATATGATGCATGTATCTTATGGTGGGATTTTTAAAACTATATGTCATACATTATGCAATATACATTCAATTAAAATATACGTTCAAAACGCATAAAACAATTAAATAAGCATCATATTGGACTTGGTTTTGGCGTCCTAAAAGCATATTAAATTAATATAATCGTGATTATATTAATTTAATATAAGAAAAACGGGAAAAAAAATAAAAACAAAAAAATTCAATTGATGTAATTCAGGACATCTGCTTCGGGTCTTCTCCTTCAATATAGAAAATTATGCTAAATCGTGCCAAAAAACCTTCGAATTCATCTAGCTGGTACGACATGGACTACACAATGATTTACAACATTAAATGCCCAAAAACACCGAGCCCTTTACATTGATCAAATCAAACGAATTTGTAAATCTAAATGTCAAAATCAACAAATCCAATTGCAAATCCATAAACCTTAAATATCAGAATGTAGAAGAAAACCACCATATTCTGTGCAAAATTTCAACAGAAAATTCAGAACGAAAAACCGCGCTTGGATACCAATTCAAGGGAATGTGACTCCCAGAGCGGAAGCAAAAGAACGCATTTTTGAATTTCTTATGAAATTTAAAACACAGAAAAATATAAAGTAGGGAAGATTGATAGAAAAATATAAAGCAGGGAAGATTGATAGATTTTACCTTTGAAGACTCTTCTTCATGTAATCCCAATGAGACAATACCACTTGATCTTCCTATGTCTCTCGATGGAGAATCCAGATTGTAGGAACCAATTTCAAGGGGATTAAGAAAGTAAGAGAGTTATAGATTTTTAGTCTTTAACATTTAACCCTTTAGAGTTGAGCTTACTATTATGTTTATAGGGAGGGAAAATCTTAATACCATCAGGATATATTATCCTTTTTGATATAGAATATCTTCTCTTGGATCTAGGGGAAATCTAAGACCATCAGGATATCTTATTCTTTTTATTTAATTAATAATAAACTAAATCAATTAACAATTAATTAATTTATTTAATAAATTTAATTACTAAATTATTAATCTAATTAATAATTAATTAATTTAAATCCAAATATTAATTAAATAAATAAATAATTAACAATTAATTATTGGGGCAATTACAAATATAGCAAAAAAAATTTAAGGAAATAAAAAATTTAGTATCTACATTTTAGATTTGTAAATATAGCAAAATTTTTAGAAAAAACGAAGGTCCAATAATAAAATGTCAAATTTATACTCGTAGCGTTGATATACCAATGATATAGCATTGATATATATATATATATTTGATATATACTTGATATACATATGATTTACTATTGACATACAACTGATATATCATTGATATAACTATGATATCTACTAATATAACTTTTTATATGATTATATTATTTCCTATTTATTGATTTACAACTAATATATATGTAATATATTATTGATATGTCTTTGATATACTACTGATATAATACTGATATACAATTGATTTACTTCTGATATATTTATGATATCTACCAATATAACTTCTAATATGGTTTACCACTGATATACGTATGATATAACTATGATTTCTACTGATATAAGTTCTTATATGATTATATAAATTACCATTGATTTACCATGTTGATATAACACTTATATATCTGTGATGTATACTTGATATGTCTTTAAGTTACCACTTATATAACTATGATATCTACTAATATAACTTCTCATATGATTATACGATTTACCAATAGTATAACTTTGATGCATCTATGATATATACTTAATATGTCTCTAATTTACCATTGATATAATCATGATATCTAATATTGATGCATCTGTGATCTACATCTGATGTATATCAGTGACATATTATGGATCTCTAATATATTATTGATATTACAAATATATTTAGTATGCCACTGATATACATCAGATGTACATCAAATGCATACCAGAGATACATCGAATATGTATCAGATAAGATATATATAGGTATATCATTACAAATATATTTAGTATATCATAAATTAGAGGTACATCAAATGTATATTAGATGTATAATAAGTACATCTAATGTATATCAGAGATAGATCAGATATACATCAGATGTAGATCAGAAGTATATAAGAGATATATCGGACGTATATCAGATATACATATACCTGACGTATATCAGATATACATCCATCAGGCATATATCAGATATACTTTCATCGGGCGTATATCAAATATACATCCATCGAGCGTATATCAGATATACATCGGGTATATATCAGATATCATAAGGGTAAAACTAGAATAATAAAAATTTCGAAAATAAAAATTCAAATATTTTGCCATATTTGCAAAATACAAAAGTGGTTGACATTTCTGTAAATATATATAAAAGTTTAGCTACCCAATACAATTTCCCTTAATTATTTAACTTTGAATTAAATATCACATATTTAATTAAAACTAATATTCAAATGCATCTCTCTTGTATAACCTACAACTTTAATATGAATCCAATTCACATTAATTATTTGAATCCTATTCAAATATTTCTCTCATAACATATAGTTTAATGAATCTTTATTCAGAAATAAACTATATATATATATATATAATGTATCATAATATACGTTATATACATTCTATGATATATAATTTGAACATTTCAGTTTTACCCGTTGTGATTTCTCTCATAACATATAGTTTAATTTGATTCTTTATTAAAAAATAAACTATATATATAATGTATCATAATATACGTTGTATACATTCCCTGATATATAATTTGAACATTTCAAATTCTCTAAAAAACTTGATCCTCATTTTACCCATTGTGAGCTAGCAATGAGACATAATGGACCTACAGATCAAAAGCTCCAATGATATGAGATTAATCAGTTAAACTCATTAACCAATTTAATCAACATCTATTAACTGTGGGTCACTCCTCTAAAGACCCGCTGCTGCACTTTTCTCACTGCATAATATTTTTGTGTCCATGGATGTACGACCATTACTGACAAGTCAATCATTCACGGGTGCTCGTAACTATAGCTGTATCAAATTATCGTTTTACCTCTGAGTTACATCTTGCTCCTTAAATGCCACTACTTCTCTAATGAACAACCCAATTATGGTTCGACCAATAACTAGAAGTCCCTCTCCAGCCAGTAAGAGGGTGGGGCCCTTGTTCAAGTCTCGAAGTCAGCACTTAAGATAACACTCATCTACTTACCCTAAAGTCGGAAATGACATCTCGTGTAGTTATGTTCCCAGCTCCCTGCTAGGTCTCGTCCCCAAAATGGTAGGAATATTGAGTCGGCGACTCTGGCCATTCTCACCCATATAAATCAAAAGACGATCCCTTATAGGCGGAGTCCATAACTCTCTCAGGATTATTGAATTACCTGGTCATCCTATGAGATAGAAATCTATTGACTAACGGTGTTAGAGCCAATGATTAATTATTTCACAATTCAGTTTTATACAAACTCATTGTATCGGATACCTCCATTCGCGTGTCTCTACATGAACGACCTGGATAAAGTCGTTTGTAACTATTATAAAATAGGTCGTATCCATAACGTTACCCGGATAAGGTACCCAACATTATCTATGTACTATAGACCATTTAGGTTATTACTAGAACATTATCCACTTGTATATCGAATATATACTATATATCAAAAATATATATTGTATATTAAATATATATTGTATATCAAATATATACATTGTATATTAAATATACTGTATATCAATTATATACCACGTATCAAATATGTACATTGTATGTTAAATATATATTGTATATCAAATATATACTGTTCCAGTTACATTAAATAACCTTGGATCTTAGTTTATTGGAATACGAGTAATGCAAAGAAATAATAAGATATGTAATGCCCCAGGATTTTATATAACATCCTAGGCAACGCTAAATAATTCACCTGGCTAGCCTTAACTCTAAATACGCGATAAGCAATTCCCTGGGAAAATAATTTAAACGAAATAAAGCTTCGACTCCCATACGTTCTGTCAGAAATACAAATGTCACAAAACGTCAGGACTTCGCCCTCCGTAGGCAATTTAAAAACAGAAACATCTCACATCCGCCTCAGTGGCAAAAATTCATAAATAAATAAAACAAGCGTACACCTAAACTCCCACGACGACAGTGACGCGTTTACCAACAACATCCATAACAAATAAAGTAGTTCTAAAGAATACAAAATTTCCTCCGCGGTTCACACCTAGCAATAACATAAATCTCAATGCTACTCGTACCCAACGACCCTTCCCTCTATCCTCACTAACTAAGCTAGTGATCCTTCCTCGGTCAAGCCCTCTCCACGTCATCACCGCGGTCGACCCTGTTCACACCTGAAAACATATAAGGGTAAAAAGGGGGTGAGTACATAAGGTACTCCGTAAGTAGCACTTCCTAACTAGCACAAAAATCATGCTCACAGTCACGGCATAAAGAATAAAACGATAGCAAGACAATCAAATAAGCAGTGAGAGATAGCAGACAATAACTTGACATTTACATACAACAACCATGCGTCGGAACTACCAAGACCACAACCCATGATTCACTAGCCCTTGTCTCGTGGTACTAAACCTTCCTCCACACCCTCCTGTGTTACTCCCTTCTTAACTTCTCGAGGCATGAAGGCTCTTGACATTTATTCCCAAGTTACCGTACCCCCTCCTTTTACAGTACTTGATGTTCGACCTTGCCATTTATCCCCAAGGCCTAGCACCACTCTACTTTTATCCCTCAAGCCTAACTCCTCGAGTCGCATTGACCCTTGATATTTATCCCCAAGGCCTCAATACTCCTCTACAGAAACTTGACGTTCGGCCTTGCCATTTATTCCCAAGGCCTGAACTGTGCATCGGTTTTTGCCGTTTATTCCCAAGGTACCGATGACTTCCCAGCGTATTGGTCCTTGACATTTATCCCCAAGACCCCAATACCCGTTTACAGAAATTTGACGTTCGGCCTTGTCATTTATTCCCAAGGTCACTACTCAAGGCTTTGAACCTCCAAGCGATTTATATGCATTTTTCAGGTCAGAACACCCATGGCTAACGGACTATCAACCCGTCCTTTTACCCTTCACCCTTCACCACTTCACTAACCCTTCCATGACCACCTACAAGTAAACCTCCCACATTCTAAATCACGGCACCGTTTACAAGCATGCTTTTCCACGTAATAAACAAAATACATCCAACAGCTCACAACCAGAACAATATGAATTAAATTATCGGTATAACCACGCTAGCATTTCATTTACATCCCAATTGCAAAACGTCATGAGCCAGTTACTTCTAACTACAACAGTTTAGAACCTACTAGTCACCTACAACAATAAAAACAGGAAGCATGTTTCCTCAAAAGTGTTCAGTAATAGAAAGACGGCAACAAGATCGCTAGAAATTCACAAATCAAGCTAACAATCCCTACATGCTCATTTAAATTATTTTCACAAGAAAAAGAAAAAACAGCATCAAAACCATTCTGTTAACGCTAAATAACGCACGCACTCGCCCCCTGGTGCTACTTACACAACCACGTCTTTAAGTTTGCGTCGATCTCACACCTAAGCACCAAAAACAGAAAAATAAAGCAATTTAAATGTACTGTTCAGCCTTCGAAAACGACTCTACGAGGGTTCAAAGGGCTCATTACCGCAAAACGACTTCGTGTAGGTGTGGGTAAATTAGATCTAGCTTGCAAAGGTGTGGGTAGCGTAAATCGGGCTTCGAACGGATGAAGATAATCGCCGAACACCACCAGAACACTGCTGTCCACGTTTTTTTGTAGCAGCGAAAAGTGCCCAAAACGACCTCCAACGGCTTCGTTTTGATGTCCGTTACTACAAAACAACTTCTCCTAGGTGTGGGTATTCCAAATCGATTTCGTTTGGATGTGGGTAATCCAAATCTAACTTCGAACAAATGTGGGTCAAAGAAAAGTTACCGGGTTTCACGGATCTAAGCTATTCGAGGTTGTTAGGCTCGTTGGATCAGAGAAGGGACGCCGCGAAAACAGCCCCACGTGTATCGATGCCGCCTGCAGCTGCCCGAACGTCACGCGCCGCCGCTGCTCGTCGCACGCCGCTGCTGCCCGTCGCACGCTGCCGCCATCTGCCGCTGCCCAACGCCGCGCTGCTGCTGCCCGACGCCGCACCTGCTGCTGCCGACGCCCGCGCCTGCTGCTGTCCGACTGAGGGGCCGTCGTCGGTGCTGCTTCGTCGGAGAAAGAAATCCGGATGGGGGGCTGGCGACTTCAAACGAAAGGGAAGGGTGGAAGAAGATGAGGAAGGAGAACAAGATGGGCTAGGGTTGTTTTGTTTTAATTCCCCTTTTTCTTTTGTTTTGCAACATATAACTCACTTGGGCTAGTTTCTTTTGTTTAAGGCCCACTTACCCAATCACTCCTTGTTAACAAAACCAATAATATAATTTCGTAGTTGGTCCAATGGCCCAGAGCAAGTGTCACATAGCGGAATCCGTACTAAACCATAACTTAATAAATACTACACGCTACTAACTCACCACTAAATCTGTAACAATACACACTAGTCGAGATGCCACACTTAAATTAAATAAAGATCACTGGTGAATCAAATAAAATAAAAAATGAAATAAATCAATAAATCAATAAACAAAATCTATTTTGTTATAAAATTTTCCGGAACTCGGGGCAAGCTAACCTGAGTAACGCGGGGCGTTACAGACTTCCCCCCTTCAAAAACTTTCGTTCTCGAAAGTTCGTTGCTCGAACAATTCAGGATAATGGGCCCTGATTTTGTCTTCTCTCTCCCAGGTAGCCTATTTTATTTGGTGGTTCCTCCACAAGACCTTCACCAAATCAATCACCCGGTTCCGCAGCACTTTGGTCTCTCTTGCTATGATCCTAATGGGTACTTCTTCAGAGCACAATGTTTCATCTACCTGCAGTGGTTCGTAATCCAAGACGTGGGAAGGGTCATAGACGTATTTCCTCAACATGGACACGTGGAACATGTTATGCACTGCGCTTAACGACGGTGGCAAGGCCAACCGGTAAGCGACCAGTCCGATGCGCTCCAAGATCTCAAAAGGACCAATAAATCTTGCACTAAGTTTTCCCTTCTTACCAAAACGTAGGACTCCCTTCACTGGTGCCACACGAAGGAAAACGTGGTCACCGACATCAAATTCCAATGCCCTTCGCCTAATATCAGCGTAACTCTTCTGTCTGCTTTGGGCCGTCTGCATTCTTGCTCTAATCTTTTGGATGGCACCATTAGTTTCTTGTACCAATTCTGGTCCCAACAGGACTCTCTCACCGACCTCATCCCAATGCACCGGCGACCTACACTTTTTCCCGTACAACGCTTCATATGGGGCCATGTCAATGGTCGCCTGATAACTATTGTTGTATACAAACTCTGCTAAGTACAGGTGTTTGTCCCAAGAACCACCGAAATCCAATGTGCAAGCCCTCAACATATCTTCCAAGACCTGGTTCAGACGCTCGGTCTAGGGTTGGAACGCTGTACTGAAATCGAGTCGTGTCCCCAGAGCTTTATGTAAACTCCGCCAAAACGTTGACGTGAAACGGGAGTCCCGATCTGACACTATGGTCACTGGTATGCCATGGAGTCTAACAATTTCTTGCAGATAAAGTTCCGCCCACCTTTCTATTGAATACGTGGCTTTGCCTGGTATGAAATGCACAGACTTTGTTAAGCGATCCACAATCACCCAAATCACTGTGAAACTTTTAGCCGTTCTCGGCAACCCTGTAATGAAGTCCATGGCTACGTCATCCCATTTCCACACCGGTATACTTAAAGGTTGCAACAACCCGGCGGGCCTCTGTCTGGAGGCTTTCACCTGTTGGCACGTCAAACAGCTACTAACAAACTGAGCAATCTCACGCTTCATATTGTGCCACCAATAGTGTCTCTTAAGATCTCTATACATCTTGGTACTCCCAGGGTGCACCGAGAATGGGGTATTATGAGCCTCGGCTAGTAAATCCCTCCTTAAAGGAAAAACTCTTGGTACGCACAGTCTCCCCTGATAGAGCAGGGCCTTATCTTCCGAAAGGGAAAAATCTCCTTGGCCCAGCATCCCGAAACCCTTGCTCAGACTGGAGTCTCCCTTTTGTGCAGCGATGATTCGTTGTCTTAGGGTGGGTTTGACCGAGAGTTGAGCCAGTACTGCCGAAACATCTTCTACCGCTAACTCTACCTCAGAACGGTCCAACTCATCTAACACTGGTCCAGGAGGTACTACCAGAGGAGCTACGCTTGCTGCTCTTCTGCTGAATGCGTCGGCCACCATGTTTGCCTTACTCGGATGGTAATTGATCTCGCAGTCGTAGTCTTTTACCAGTTCTAACCACCTCCGCTGCCTAAGGTTAAGTTCTTTCTGAGTGAAGAAATATTTTAAACTTTGGTGATCGGTGAAGATCTGAATCTTTTCCCCATAAAGATAGTGTCTCCATATCTTCAAGGCGAAAACTACCGCAGCAAGCTCCAAGTCATGGGTGGGATAGTTAAGCTCGTGTACCTTTAACTGACGTGAGACATAGGCAATGACTTTTCCCTGCTGCATCAGAACGCAACCTAAGCCCCTTCGTGAAGCGTCACTGTACACCACCAAACTTCCTGACCCATCCGGTACTGTTAACACTGGGGCCGTGACCAAACGCTCCTTCAGTTCTTGGAAGCTTTTCTCACATTCGTCGCTCCAATCGAACGTAGCATTCTTGCGGGTTAACTGAGTAATGGTGCCGCCACCCGAGAGAAATCCTGGACGAACCTTCTATAATAGCCGGCTAGGCCGAGAAAACTGCGGATTTCTGTCACTGTGCGAGGCCTTGGCCAACCACTGACCGCCTCCACCTTGGCCGGGTCCACAGCAATACCTTCCCTGGTGACTATGTGGCCAAGGAAAGCCACCTTAACCAGCCAAAACTCACATTTCGAGAATTTCGCGTACAGGCTGTTCTTCCTCAAAGCGGTAAGGACCTGCCGCAGATGTCCTTCGTGTTGCTCTTCCGTTTTGGAGTAAATCAAAATATCGTCGATAAACACGATCACAAACAGATCCAAAAATTCCTTAAAAACTCGATTCATGAGATCCATAAATGCCGTAGGGGCATTAGTGAGTCCGAAAGACATAACGGTAAACTCAAAATGTCTATACCTGGTTCTGAAGGCTGTCCTAGGTATATCGGCGTCTTTAATTCTCAACTGGTGGTACCCCGATCGTAGGTCTATCTTTGAGAACACCCTTGCTCCTTTTAGTTGGTCAAAGAGGTCATCGATGCGAGGAAGGGGCTACCTATTTTTTATTGTTACCTTGTTCAGATCCCGGTAGTCAACACAAAGTCGCATAGATCCATCTTTTTTTTTCACAAACAACACGGGGGCACCCCAAGGAGACACGCTCGGGCGAATGAAGCCATTGTCTAAGAGTTCTTCCAGCTGAGCCTTAAGCTCCTTAAGTTCCGCTGGAGCCATGCGGTACGGTGCCTTCGAAATGGGAGCTGTCCCGAGTGGTAAGTCGATACAAAAATCCAGTTCACGAACAGGGGGCAGCCCCGGAAGGTCATTGGGGAACACATCTGGGAACTCTCTGACCACGTGAACGGAGTCGATACTAGGTAGAGTCTTACTAACGTCGACGACGTTGGCCAAATATCCCCAAGCTCCATTCTGCAACAGGCGTCTTGCCTTCAACGTTGATACTGTCCTTGGGACTCTACCCGTAACCCCTTTAAAAGTAAAGTTCCGACCCGAAGGTAGTTGGAAGGAGACTTCTCTTCTCGAGCAATTAATGTTGGCTTGGTTGGTAGCTAGCCAATCCATGCCCACAATAACGTCAAAATCTTACATGTCCAGCTGGATTAGTCTTGCCCTTAGAGTCTGATTATCAAAAGACAACTCATCTGCCCTCACCTTTTGGCTAGCGATCAAAATCGACCCTGATGGTGTAGAAACCGACAACAAAAACCCTAACGGCTCTAATTCGAGGGTTGCCTGACGAACAAACGTAGAAGAGATGAAAGTGTGGCTTGACCCCGAATCAAACAATACATACGCAGGCACATCATGGACTAAAACAGTACCTAGACCACAATGCAAAGATAAGGACATACGCTCACACACAAAGCCCAAAAGAAATAAGAAGAAATACCTGTGACCACCGTTTCGGCATCCGCCGCTTCCTTGCGAGTAAGTGCGAAGACACGAGCCCTTTGGTTATTTCCCTGCGTCGAAACTGGTGGTGGAATCCTCTGACCCAACCTCTGTGTATTTGCGGCCGACATGGGACATTCCCTTGCAAAATGCCCCTCTCTTCCGCACCTGAAACAACCCTTACTTCCTGTCCAGCACTGCCCCGTATGTCTTTTCTGGCAGGTGGGGCATACTGGCGGCATGCCCTGGTGTTGAGCCTGGCGCTGGGGTGCTCTCAATACCAGGTCGGCATAAGTCGAAGGGAACTTCCTTTTCACACCTGAAGATGATCCGACCTCTGGCAGGGGTGAGGCCTTGTTGGAAACATCCTTATCCATAACCAAGGCGCCCCTAACCGCTTCAGCATAGGTGGTGGGTCGCTGGAGGTCCACCGGGCCTCTGATTCCCTTGCGCAAGCCTTTAACAAACCTCTTGATCTTTAATGCCTCAGTGGGAATCAACTCTAGAGCGAAACGGGAGAGTTCCGTGAACTTCCTTTCATACTGTGCCACCGATAAAGTTCCTTGGACTAGATGCAGGAATTCTGCCTCCTTCATGTCTTTCACAGTCTCCGGATAGTAGTAGTCGTACAACAAGTTCTTGAACCTTGCCCACGGAATTGGTACATTCGCATAATCCTCTGCCGCTGCTACTGAGTCCCACCAGTTCAGGGCCTCGCCCCTTAACATAAAAACCGCGCCCTTCACCTTGAATTGGTCTTCGCAACCAAGATACGCGTAAAGGGCTTCCAACTCTCTAATCCACTCTTCCACTGCAGTCGCTCTTTCACTCTCGCCGTCAAAGGTTGGGGGTCCGTAGCGCTTGAAATCCTTGATGAAGCGAGCCTCGCTCTGGGGTGTATGAAGGTGTTGGGGTGGCGGAGCTTGGACCCCGCCCACCCCTGCGGCGTTACTGATCACTGCTTGCAAGGCCTCCACAAGCAATATCAATTGGGGATTCACCTGAGGAACTGCTGGGGGAACTGGACGATCTGCCCGCTCTCGAGCTGCTGCTGGAGGAAATGGAGGGACTACTCCTGCCTGATTCCCAGCAGGAGGGGGCGGTGGATCCGCTCCGTTCTCACCTCCGGGAGCGGGGTCGGCGTCAGCTCGCAATCTCATACTATGACGGGGAGGCATTGTCTGGAAGAACGGCACAAAATTTCGGTAAGACGTTGGCACGATACTCCACACAAAAACTAAAAGGAAAAGTGGCAGTCGAAACTCCCATAATAGTAAAAGGTCCACCACATTCTATTTGTTATAAAATTTTCCGGAACTCAGGGCAAGCTAACCTGAGTAACGCGAGGCGTTACAGATAACTCTTTATTGAATAAATAATTTGTTCATAAATTACAAATACACGAGCTAAGGACACCAAACCCAATAGAGACGTGATCGGAGAGTGGAGTAGGCCGGAGTTGGCCAAACCACTATAAATCTCTTGCGTAACATTTTCTTTATCGATAAACTTTTTATTTCATGCAATTTATCTTTCAAGTATATTTTCCTTTATTACAAATAATTGTTGTGCTCATCTTTAATCTTTATTTTGAGTTGCTATTAATTGTGCATGATTTGTTTTTGTTTAAAAAGTTTACTTAGTTATTTGATTTGTCCTTAAAATTGATTCCCATAGTGTTGCCATACGGATCCAACATGCCTGACATTAACAAAAAATTTGTCAAAGTAGTGTTGCGACAAAGACGAGCATGAAAGGTTGATGAATACCTAGCCAACATAAACAAAAAACCACGATAAATAATAAGGTGTACCTCGCAACTAAAATCCTTACTTTAAAAATGGTTAAAAGTACATATGTTGCTCCCTATTTAAATGATCTTCACATGTTAATTAATAAACGGCTACTTGTTGAGTTAGAATTGAGTGATGAACTTAATGTTATTATGTTATTTAGATCTTTGTTGATAGTTGGGGAGCTCATGATCGAGATGCAACTCTT